>NW_026057578.1:56429684-56669035 GCF_023721935.1 Panthera uncia | reverse complement strand
ATTTTTCAAGCTAAGCATTAGCCCTACACTACAATTTAACCCTTACAGTTAGGCTAAGGTTAATTTACATTACTGATGAGATGAAATCTTTCTAAATAGGCTGAGTTTGATGACTTATGAATTATATCATTTTCCATTTCATTATATCAGGAATTATATCATGCACTGGGAATAGGTACTATTCCTGGCTCTATGTGACCTGTGATGACCATTCTCTGTCGTCATTTTGGGAGTTACTTTCCTTGGCTTCAGATAATTTCCTCATAAGCATGAGCTGTTCAGTATCACGCTGAGTAATTGTGGGGCCCCTCTGCAGATCTCTCTACGCAGTACTCCCTGAACTCTTGACCTTGGCCTTTCCAGACCCTCCAGCTCTGACACCTCAACTCAGCGGGATTGCTGGGCTCCTTCTCTTTCCCAGTCCCGTGCTACAGCCCAGAAAGTGTGCAGGCAATCAACCCCAGGGGCCGTGGGCTGATCTCCTTTGCCTCTCATCTCTCATGTCAGTATCTTAAAAGCTGTCAGTTCATACATTTTGTCCAACTTTTAGTTGTTTTAGGAAGGAGAGTAAATCCAGTCACTGTTACTTCATCTTGAGTGGGAGCGAAAATCACAAGACCTGTTCTTGAAACACTTAAAATATGTCACAAACATACTGTGTTTCTTTAAGCGTCATTAGTCTATAGGATTTTTGATGACTGCAAAGTATTTTATTAGGTAGGAGTAGCATAGATTATTCAGTCAATTAGGGTGCATGGTTATTTCCCCACTCTTATCCACAACATGGCCAGTGAAAAGCTCAATATTTTTGAACATCCATGATTTCTTCAAATATATTAACAGAAAACAAATAACCAAGTTAAAGAGGAGTTTTATTCCAGTGTCCAACTTACCCTCTAGAAAGGTTGTACCAGTTTGTATATCCATCATCTTGCTGCACTTTTTGCCAGTATCAGATATTGTAGTTTTGTAAAGCTTTTTACAAATTCGATAAGTAGAAAAGGTACTTTTATGGATTTTAATGTATATTTCCTGGTTAGTTTTGAGGCATAGTATTTGTAATTAGCTTATTGAAAAGTTCTATAATCTCTTTTGTGTATTGCCTATTTATGTCCTTTGACTATTTATTTTTTTTTAATTTTTGTATCAAAGTAACACATAGTTTGTTTTTTTATTTTTATTTTTATTTTTATTTTTTTTAACGTTTATTTAGTTTTTTGAGAGAGAGAGAGACAGAGCATGAACGGGGGAGGGTCAGAGAGAAGGAGACACAGAATCTGAAACAGGCTTCAGGCTCCGAGCTGTCAGCACAGAGCCCGATGTGGGGCTCGAACTCATGGACCACGAGATCATGACCTGAGCCGAAGCCGGACGCTTAACTGACTGAGCCACCCAGGCGCCCCTGTCCTTTGACAATTTAAAATCTAAAGTTATGCGTTCTGTTATTGATTTATAAAATATATTTGTATAGAAAGTATATGTGTGTGTGTCTATATATAAACTCTATAAGCTATATATGAATATATAAATTTCAAATATTTCCCCAGGCTTGCTATTTATAGTATATTCAGCTGTAATGAAATTGATTTGACCTTTGCAATTTTGGTTTCTGTCTTTATCATTGTGCTTTAGAAAGTCAAATATTACTTGCACCTCATAACCAAGGTAATATTTTACTCTGTTTATTCACAGCTTAAGTTTTCTTAACTTTTAAACCTTTAATTCACTTGGAACTTAATTTTTTCATCAACTGAACTTTATTTTTCTCATCATAATATATTTTACAATGCTTACATTAAAACATTTACAATGCTAAGATAAATCTAAAATGTTCTTAACGCTGTTTATTTAAAGCCTATTCTTGCCCCGAGAATTGATATGTTGTTGTTTTGCCATCTTGTGATAAATTCTTCTGCATGTTGAGATCTGCTTCTAGACTTTTTACTCTGTTCCATTAAGCAATTTGTCTCCTCCTGTGGCCATTCCACATTATTTTAATTACGTAAACTTTATTGAACAATGGTAGGCCCAGGAGAGAACATCTGGAAGGACCAACACCCATTCTCTTAACCTTCTATTATTTTTTAACATTTTCCTGGAAAATGTTATTCATTTTCTCAAGTATTCCTGGAAAGCTGAGAAGCAGTGCAGATATTGGGTGTAGTGTAAACTTTGCTTTCCCGGTAATTGAGTCCAAATCCCACCTCCCCAGCTGATTGACAGGGGACCCAGCAAATTTATTCACTTCTTCATGGCCCAGTTTCCTTATCTAGAAAGTGGTGGTACCAACAGGCCCTAGTTTCTAAGTTTAGTATGGTGATGCTAGTTTGGTGGCTGGAGCCAATGCCTAGAACACATGAGAACTTCATAAAAAGCTAGTTTTGCTATTTTTATTTATTCTCCAATTTAATGTTAGAATTATTTTGTCAAAGTCCAAAAGAATTCATTGTGATTTTTATTGTGTTTTACATTGTTATGTTATTATGATTTATTATCTCTTATGAAAACATAACACGACTTCTTTTCCTTATTTTCCTTTTTGTCTCTTTCATGTCTTATTGGTTTTGTGTGTGTATATATATATATAATATTATGCGTAATTATACGTATCTTGCACAACTATATTCTACACACACTATCAGAAGTAGGACTTAGAAATATATGAACATGTGCGAAGTTATTATCTGTCAGTACTAGGGATAACACTCAGAAATACTCAAAATTTCTTCTCTGAACATAACTTATATAGCCAGGAACACATGATTTTAAAATGACTCTGGTGCCCCAATATTCCATTGTTTTGTGCTTCAGATGTAAGGATAGTACCTGTTAGATAGTACAAGCTACGTATTATGGAAGTATGTTGGCAAATAATTGTTTGTTTGTTTGTTTGTTTTAAAAAAAACATATAATTGATGAAGGAAGTTGATTTCAGGAGAATTGGACAGGACCCTGCAAAGAATCAACCTTGAGAGGATGAGTAAAGTGATTTCCTGAAAATGTATATGTGTGGTCTCTGTTGAAATCCCCTTCTTTCCTTTCTCAATTCTCTTTTCTCAGTAAATATAAGTTTTCTTGGAGTGCTTCAAAGTATCTGGACTTGATCTCAGAAGACCATCTGTTATGAATATTCACAAGGGTCAAGAATTTCAGCAAATAAAGGCCATGTGTAACCCTTTATGAGCCCCGGATGGAAGCTTGCTTCTGGATTTCTAGGTTTAGGAGACCTAGGGTCATAATGGAAAATGTTGACATTTATTTAGATAACAGGAAAGAATGAGAATACAACTACAGCTGGCTTTCCTCTTGTGTTCTGACAACATTAAAAGGTAAGGGAAGTGACTGAGACACCAGAGAACAAGGGCCACCACACAGGGGAAATATGGAGGACATGACATACAGAATTGGATTTTCCTCTTACATGCTCACTGTGTTTGCTTGAGATTCCGAGGAGCAAAGGCCACTACAAGAGGAAGGTATCACATCACAGTAAGAACATTTCTGATCAAGACAAAGCCTGTTTGCCCAAAGTCACAGACCCCCTGCCCAAGACCAGGGCCCCAGCTCCCACCCACTGCCCTTGCTGACCTCTGCCTTTCATACTGAAACTTGGACTGCCTGCTGGCTGTGCTCCTGGTAACCACATGTGGGCCATCTCACTTTCCTTAGAGATTGTCCCTCGAGGGCTCTCAGATGCCACTGCTGACCAGTACGGACATGGTACCAATCCTAGATTTTAAGGACAACACAATGAAATGTTGCTTTCTATGATAAAATGAGTTTATTTGCTTCTGATAAGTGGACAAAGGTCTGTTGAAGACATAGATTGCCTGTGTGGATAGTTGATCTGATGACACTAGGAGAGGAGGACTTTAAAGAGTGGAACAATCTCTCAGATAGGAAGTTCTGAAAACACAGAGAGCAAAAAGCCTATTATGTAGGAGTAGAGGTTGCATTTTTGTAAGGGAAATAGAATGCAAAAACCCATGGAGACTAAATGATTTCATACTAGCAAGGACCCCTATTACCTCCTCATTGATAGAACCACAGGGAAAACAGTTGTGGACCTATTATTATCAACTAGTAGTTACCTACTGCTGTGTAACAAATTATTCTAAAATTTGGTAGCCTGCACAAGAAACGTTTATTATGTCACACGTTTTCTGAATCCAAGAGTGCCTTAGCTGGGTGGTTCTACTTTGGGTTCTTTCATAAAGTTGCGGTCACCTTGTTGGCCAGAAGTTGTCATCGCTGAAGACTTGACTGCGCCTGGCAGATTTCCCTCAAACTCACTCATGTGACTTGTCGGCAGGAGGCGTTGTTACCTCTCTGTGGGCTGTTCATGGCATGGCTTCTCTTAGAACGAGTGATTCAACAGCAAGCCCTAACCCAATTTTGGAGGTGGCAAGTGCTCACTTATTCCATATCTTGTTGGCCACGTAGAGCTGCCTTGTACGGTGTGGGAAAGCCCTACACAAGAGAGGCAGAGATCATTGGGGGCTATCTTGGAGGCTGGTTGCCACACCCACTGAAGGTGCTTTTTATTGGGACCTCACAATTTCTAGCTACCCAGTTGCTCATCCTTTTGCTTAAACTGCTCAAGTCTGGCAGGGGACACATGACCATGGAGCAAATCTAAATGTATTTTATAGAAGTCATTGACTAAATATTTTTCATTGTTTCCTTTGGAGAAGGAGTGTGTGTGTGTGTGTGTGTGTGCGCACGCGCACGTGTGCATGTATGTATGTGTGTACGAGAGAGAAAGAAACAGAGACAGAAAGAGAATATAAAAATCTAATTTTTCAGCTCAAGATTATTTCTTCTTCCAGCTGAACGTATGTCCCATTGCTCAGGTCTCAAAGTATCTCCGTTAACTCTGCCAAACAAGGACTTTTTTTGAACTTTGGAATAGGAGTAATGCTTTCATGCTTTCATGCTTTGTTTCAGTTTTGAATTTCTGAAAAAAGAGAAAGAGTACTATAATCCAAAGCTTCTAACTTGCATTGATTAGATTAGGATGAGCAGGAGACAATTATTAAGGATAATTGCTTCAATAAAATCATGAACAGCCAATTAAAGTCCTGAAGATTAAAAAAAAAAACCTATCTCTGCAATCCTGAAAGATCTGAAAAAACTTACAACAGTATGAATATGAAATAAGGTTGAATTTGATTTCCTCTTAAATATGATGAGGAGAACAGGGACCAAGCGTGAAAGGAAAGTTAGAGACACACAAGGCTAGTTTTATGAGGAAGTAAAGTTTCTGGCTACCTATTCAATTTGATTTGGGTTTTCTGGGTTAAAACACTACTCCTACAGTTTTCTTTTTTTTTCATAGATGCTGAGATTATTTTTTAAGTTACTCAGATTTAGTCTTTATAAGGCTTTTCTATTCTTCAAGTAACTCTCTGCTCCTTGGGAAAATAAAGCAGCAAGGCGTGCTAGTCAACATATTCAATGGGTTGTGGCAACCAGGTAAGAGGTGAGAAGGTGCTAGAAGGGGGAAAAGGGTGCTCATGAGGAGTTAAAGGTGAGCCAAAGGTGGATGTGAGAGAGGAAAATGGATTTGCAATCCAGAAGCTTCAGCTTCTTTCTAAAAGGGGGGGTGCCACCTTTTTAACTGCCTAGAACCTTGGTGCATTCGGGGTGCGCTCATATGAGGACAGGCACTGGGACAAAGTGGAAGGCTCCTGAGCACTTTTGTGAGGGAAGGGGCAGTGATGAATGGACGAGAGAGGGGATGAAAGAGAGATGGTAGGAGGCCATGAAATCTGCCATGGGCTGCACAGATCTTAACTTGGTGCACCACGTTTCAGAACCATTTGGTGTAAAGGGATTTCTTGTGCACACTGGAAAAGGAACTGAGTTCTAGGCTGATGACAACCAGAACAGAGATGGGACTCCAGGGGCAGCAGCCAGGGACAGAGGAGACCTTGACATAATGAGCCCAGGAATTAGTGGACATCACAGGAAAGACCTGCTGTCGTTTGGTTGTCTGAGCCAATTGTTCCAAGCTCTCCAAGGGGCAAGGACCAGCCAACTTCTCCGTTTTGGCAATTTGGTGAGATTTTTGACATTTCAAAGCTGGTTTTGGTTTGGTGCAGAGCTAAGATGTCCTCTCCATGTGGACAAAACCCACATGCAAACACATGAACCTGCACTGGGATGTGTATGTGTGTGCATGTGTGCGTGCACACACGCACACACGCACACACACACACACACACACACACATTTCAGCTCTTCTTCAGTGCCAAGTGGTTGTTCTCATTTCATATGAACAAGTTTGGCCGGTTTTGAGGTTTCCTTTCATGGCATTGAGTTATCACAGATGTTGCTCTGCTCTCTCATAGAGAAGCATTACCCCCCATTGGTTATGGGGTACTTCTGTTCAGAAGGGTCACCTCCAAGGAGTCCAGTCATTTTTAACGGGTGTGGCCTGAGGGCGAGTCACACTTGGAGTGCACCATGGAGGATCTTCAGGCCCGGGGAGGGACCTTTGAGGGGTTCGAGCTCTTGTCTCTTCCACAGTCTCCTAGTCTTTCCTCTGCTGAATTCAGAGATCAAGGGATGGTTAAAGAGAAACTTCCTGAAGCTGCCCATGGCTGTGAGGCCCCTCTATCTTCCTCCAAATAAACCTGATGGACCTTGATAGACATCGGCCTTTCTGAAGTTCAGATTTCTTGAAATGTTGACGGAAACACTGAAAATGCCATTAATCATCTTGATAACCATCAGGTTCGCACATACCAAAGCTAACAGTCTCTTTGAAAGATAAATTCCGCAGCAGATTTTAAATGCTTCCGTCTCAACACTCACATGATGGCTAGGGATATCAAGAGATCTAGAGTTGGGACAAGTAGCTCAACCATGCCAGGAGGATTTTTAAAATTCCATTTCTGAAGAAAAATGACTTGGTCTCTTGATAACCTACCCTACTTTTAAGAAATATTCAGGTTGTTGTAAATTTCTGTCTAATTAAAGCTCAAAATTTTCAGATTTGTAAAAGACTACATTCCCCCCCTCACACCTTAATTTTTTTCGTAAAGTTTAAGTTCCTTGAGGTCAGAAATGAGTCTTATATTTCTCTTACATCTCTCACAGTGCCTGCCAGTGTGTTGAGTGCATCAATAAGTATGGGTAAGTTTCTTTGAGGCTATTTTTCCCAGTTTTCTAACAGTGGAGAAGAAATGATAGATGACCTCCTGGAAAAGCATGTTCCACATAAAGATCATGCAACACGTAATTAGATTTTGCTGTCAATTTTCATCTTTTATGTACAGTGACCAGAGGTAAGGAGAAAAGGCAGTTTGGCTGCCTTGGTGCAGTTGGGGTCTTGAAGCAACCATGAAAAAAATAAACAAATTTTGAAGTGTGTGTGTGTGTGTGTGTGTGTGTGTTTAGTACAATTGTGATGGGCACAATAGGTTGAGCATATGGCGGGGCAGAAAGCCATCGGTATCCATTAATATGGCTGCCCCCTTACACAGATTATTCATTTAATATTGATAACAACACCCTTATCACGAAAGATGTAGAGAGATTAAGGAATTTGCCCAAAGTCACGTTGTTGGTAAGAGGAAAACCAGAACTTATCTAAAACTCATGCTCTCTCTACTGTATTAGAGAACTCTTTAACAGATGGTACATCCTGATTGTTTGAAAGTCACCAACATTTTGAAAACAAAATCATGGAAGTGATTGAAGTTGGTTCATCCAGAATTCTAATAACAGTAATATGTATTCACAGATTTGTATTACAACCATCTGAGACATGCCATTTGGTGGTAAATGGAAAAAGTCCAGTTACAGAAGCTTTGCATTTTTCTGGCTTTTCCTTGTACTGCCTGTTGCCTTGGGTAAGGTAACTGTCAGCCTCCTTGAGTCTCTGATAAGGCTCTGAAGAGTGTAGGGCTTGCATGTGCAAAATCCTTGCACACAGAGCCTGGTGCACACTTAAGCACCCGATATGTATTGGAGTTTTCAAACCATTGACACTGAGGCACCAGCACTAAAACTTGCTGCAGTAATATGCATCCTTGAATTTGGAGCTGCAGCTTTCAGGAAGTTACAGCTGCCAACCCACTCTCCAGGCAATGAATGACAGGCCACCTACATGGAGTCAGGGAGGTTTTGCTGAGAAAGTCACCCACAGGGGAAGCAAAGTCTACTTAAGGTGAAATGTAACCATCTATGGAGATAACGTAACATTGGGAGGGTAGAATCATCAGAGATCTTTGAAATAGACAATGTGAAAACTGCAGTCCCCATTTGTGAACAGCACAGTTCATCAGTTTCAGCTTATCAGTAATGTGGTTCCTGTGTCTTCACTGATAAAGAAAATGGGAAGTTTTTAAAGAAAAGTGGCTATTGTATTTAGCAGAGATCTATTAGAGAAATTGGCGTTCAGGGTTAATAAACTCTGTTGGTAGAAAGTTGGGGAAGAAAGAGCTCAAGTACGACTTCCTGATGGTAAGTTCCCTTGTTTGTTTTTCTTTTTAATACTTTTATTTCAAAGGGAATGGAATTTTAAAGCAAAATCCAGGTTAAAAATAATAATTGCCATCCATTTTTTGTTTATGAAAAAAGAGTAGTATTACCAATGGGAAAATCTCGTTACAGATTGATGGGTCTTTTGTAGTCTGGTTTGTACAGTACGGTACTCTAGCCTCCTGTGTTGGAAAATATCTGGTGGAGGTTGGGAAAGCAAGGGGCCTTGCATTGTACATGCAGAGTGCACGTATTCCAACTATTCTTCCTGGAGTCTGTGAAAATACAGATGTGGAATCTCAGATGGTGACAGGAGAAAGAACTCAGGAAGTTAGGAGCCTCAGGACAGTAGGGGAAAGGAAGAGGCATGCCGTATGGGAAGTCAGCCATCAGGGAGAAGGAAACACAGGATGGAAAGCAAGTGGTGCGTGTGAGGAGAAGGGCTGAGGTGAATAACTGGTTCAAGTTCACATGTGTCATTGGTGCCTGCTTTGAACCTCTGCTTGATGGCTCTGTTTTCTTTCTCTCTGGAGGCTGCCCAACAAAGTGTGCAGATCCAAATATGACAGAGCTGGCCCCCAAAGCCCGCCCTACCCAAGGAGTGTCAGATTTCCCAATAATTTCTTCCAGGAGCAGAGACAAGGGAGGGGTGCTTGCCAGTAGCTGCAATGGTTCTTTTATCAGCACTCACGGCCAAACTGACCGTCTGTCATTGTCCCCCAAATATCAATATGAATATTGTTATCCAATGTCTGTTATTCTGTGTCAAGTATTTGAGACAGAAAACTTTGGAATTGTGCAGAGTTGCTTTTATGGTATTTATTTAATTTTATTTATTTGGGAGAGAGAGAGAGAGAACGAGCAGGGAGGGGCAAGGGGAGAGGGAGAGAGAGAATCTCAAGCAGACTCCATGCCCAGCATGGAGCCCAATGTGGGGCTTGATCCCATGACCCTGTGATCATGACCTGAGCAGAGATCAAGAGTCAGGCTTAACCGACTGAGCCACCCAGGTGCCCCCGTGCAGAATTGCATTTAATCCCTGCTCTTAAACTTATGTGATCCACGACTCCAAGCAATTTATCTAACCTCTTTAATTCTTGTATTCTTTACCTATAAAACCCACATGGTAATGCTAATGCCAGATTCCAAGGGTGGTTTCTAAAGATTAAATGGATGCAGAGTACTTAGTTCAGTACCAGCCGATAGTAAAAGCTGAGTAATGTCAGCCCTCATCATTGTCATTATTTTTTTCCTTTCCCGCTCCGGGAACTATTATCTCTGTGCCCTGCAGACAGGGTGCCAGGGATGCTGATTTGAACTTTACAGAATCCCCAGCAAGACATCGGGTTCTCTCTATTCTTGAACAGGTTGTTTAGATGAGGTGATTGGTCCCAAAGTAGTTTCCTACCAGACGTGTCTACATTTGGAGACAAGGATCAGTAGCTTAAGGGGATGTGGGTAGCAGATACCTGCTTCTCCAGGAGGTGAGCTCTTCATCTATGTCCTTCGAAATACTCATCATATGATTGTGAGGGTCTGTCTTTTTCTGCTCACCCCTCCACACTTCCCAGTTTTCTGTAATTGCAGAAACAGAAAACTTCAAAGGAGTGAGTCTCCAAAGTTTTAAGCAACATTACTATGCAAGGGCAAATGCACTGTAGTGGGTAGGTGCAATGCAGGAGTGTCCCAACAGTTGTGAGGCTGAAATCGTGTGAGTGTAGCACATGTGTGTAGAAGTACGTGCACGTGGCAGTGTCATAGTTCAGGAGGAAGGGAAAGAGCCCTCTGGTCTGGAACAAAACTCTAACAGTAACCAAGTCCAGTTTCCAGAAAGAAGAAGGGAAAGGGCCAGGCAGGTTGTCTGGATTCTAAACAGGGGTCTTAAAATTTTTTTTTTTTATTTTATTGTGCTAAAAATCCTTAACATGAGACTTAATGGTTTAACAAACTTTTAAGTGTACAATCCGGAATAGTTAACTATATGCACAATATTATACAACAGATCTCTAGAAATTAGTCATCTTACTTAACTGAAACTTTATGCCTGTTGATTACCAACCTCCCCTTTTCCCCTCCCCTGAGGCCCAGGAAACCACCATTCCATTCTTTTATTCAATGTATTTGACTACACATAAGTGGGACCATGTAATATGTGTTCTTCTGTGACTGGTTTATTTCACTTAGCATAATATCTTCAGGGTCCGGCCTGAATATTATTCCATTGTACGTCTATACTACACTTTCTTTACCCATTCATCTCTCCGTAGCCTTATGTTGTTTCCACATCCTGGCTATTATGAATAGTGCTGCAATGAACATGGGACAGCTAATATTTCTTTGAGATCCCAATAAATTCCCAGAAGTGGGATTGTTGGATCACTATTTCTATTTCCCAGTGTTACATGCTTTCCAGCACTTATCTTTTGTTTCTTTGATAATAGCCATCCTGACAGGTGGGAGGTGTTATCTCATTGTGGTTTTGGTTTACATTTCCCTGATGATGAGTGAAATTGAACATCCTTCATGTACCTGTTAGCCATTTGTATGTCTTCTTTGGATAAATGTCTATTCAAGTCATTAGCCCATGTTTTAATTGGGTGGTTCTTCTTTTCCTTTTCCTTCTTCTTCTTCTTCTTCTTCTTCTTCTTCTTCTTCTATTGAATTGTAAAAGTCCCTTATATATTTTGGAAATCAATTCTTTACCAGATGTGTGGTATGCAAATATTCTCTTCCATTTCATAGATTGCCATTTCACTTTGTTGATCGTTTCCTGTGTTTTGCAGAAGTTTCTAGTTTGATGTAGTTCCACTATTTTTCTCTTGCTTTCTGTCAATTTCTCTGTGCTTTTGGTGTCATATCCATGAAATCGTTGCCAAGACTAATGTCATGAAGCTTTTCCCTATATTTTATTTTATGAGTTTTACTGAAGACCGGGTGCAGACTCAGGGGAGATTAGAGATGTGGGGTGACGAAGGGGACCTGGGTAAGGGGTGGGGAGACTCTTTCCTGTCTGAGACACAATTGGTTTTTTTTTAGCACACTTGTAATAACAGAGCAGTAGCAGCAATAACTATATACTGAGAGTCTGCTCTGTGCAGAACCCTGAGCCAAGTGCTCTCCATATACCATATCCTGTTGACCTTAGGATAATTTGTGAAGTAGGGGTGAAACCCAGCTCTAGCTGATTCAAACCCTGTGCATTCAACTCCTATGCCACACCAATGCTGCTGAGAGCGCAGGCTCACTGCAGCAAGACTATGAGCACGAAAAGGGTTGGGTTGAATCTCTGGGACTGGATCTGGAGCCATATGTGACTGAGCCAGGTGAAAGGGGACAGTGCCCTGATGGAAAAACATAATAAAGACAGTGTCCATAACATTGTAACTGAGATTTAAACCAGTCCTTATACCTCATTCCCTTGGTAGATGGATAACTTTGAATTTCAACAACTGCTGACCCTAAGACCGTTTATGTCTTTTGACTTAACATGATTAAAGTATGAATATTAGATGCCTGTTTGAGCCCACCGTAAGATGGCAACGGAGACTTCCCTACACATTCCTTTCAGAAGCCTTGTAGTTAAGGAGATGAAGGGACTGAGGGGTTGAGTCACTGTGCACTGGAACCTCCACACTGTTGGCCCACTGCGCGCAACTGAGAATCCCAGGATGGGGACTTATCCCTGAGGAAAGAAAATGAGATGATGGGAATTCATCTGAGGTTGCTGGTCCCTCTCCCTGCTCCTCATATTCTCTGCCCACTCCCAGGGCCAACCAGCACTTTCTGAAGCCCTCTTCACCCTGCATCCTTTGTTGGCCAGAAAGTTTTCAGCCACTTCCTGCTGGAAGCTTGACTAATTATACACTGGTAGCTGATGTCTTCAGCTCACCATCTGAGCAGTAACCTTAAATGCTAAAAGAAAAAAAAAATCATTCTCTTGAATAAGATGCTCTCTCTATCTCTCTCTCTCTATCTCTCTCAAATAAAACACATTTTTAACTAAAACTTGTATCCAAGTTTTCTGGGATAACTCATTCACTACTCTGTAGGAATGATAAGCAAAGAGATAAAGACAAAGCATTCAGTTGTGAATTCTCTCATATTGTTTTGTCTCCTTGTGCAGAGTTCTGGTAGATTCTGGGCTGGAATGTTCAAATGTACCTTCTCTTCATTTTGATTTTTTTGAGCATTGTTTCCTGGAAATTTAAGCATGCCCCCCTCCCACCAACAAGTCTCTGTTAGATCACTGCCTACATAAATGCTAACTTTTAAAAGACATCAGAGAAACTACCTTTCAAAAGATAAAACAGAAGATTAATGTTTTCGAAATGTGATCTATATTAAGCTTCATAAAATAAAATTTATTTTGAAATAAATCATCATGAACAAATAAATGATCTTAGAATGGGTTTGCCTCCTGTTGTTGTGAGGGAGTATTTTGAGAAAATTGGAGGTTGAAGTCAAACATGACTCCTTTGGCTTTTCTTTTTTTTTTTTCTCTCTTTTGGTATATGTGTGTTTCTGCTTAAACTCTCCTTTCTTTTTTTTTAATGTTTATTACTTTTTAAGAAAGAGAGAGAGAGTGTGTGGGGAAGAGGAAAAGTGAGAAAGAGAGAGAGAATCTCAAGCAGATGCCACACTATCAGTGCAGAGCCTGATGTGGGGCTAGAACTCACGAACAGTTAAGATCGTGACCTGAGCCAAAATCAAGAGCCAGACGCTGAACCAACTGAGCCACCCAGGCGCCCCTTCCCTTCTTTCAATCTGTCAGCGTCGTCTGTGCCCCTGGCCTCTGAGCCAAACGCAGGGCTCATTCACCCACCTCCTATTTCTACTTCCACCTTTATAATTGAAAGTATCCTTAAGTATGACATCCTTAAAAGCAAAAGGATTCAATTCAGTAACAATCTAGTTGGAGAGGAAATGAATCCTCAGCTTACCTAACAAGGTTTGTTCATTTGTTCATTCAAAAGCTACGTATTGAGGACCTACTCTGGGATATGTACGGGAACAAAGCAGAAAATACACATATGTGATGCCTAAGTCCGGTATCTAGTGTGTTAGAAGGTAGTAAAAGCCACGGGAAAAAATAGAGCAGAATAGGGAGGTTGGGAGTGCAAAGGGCAGATCTCATTAAGGAGAAAGTGCGGGAATGAGCCGGAGAGATGTCTGGTTGAAGGGAATCTAGGATAGAGGCTCAAGCTGGTGCAAAGGCTCAGAGGGGGAGGCAAGTGCAGAGCTTTCAGGGAAGAGGGAGGGGAAAGGTGTTCATGGAGTGGAATGAGGGCAAGAACACAGAATAACCTGAGTCAAAGAAGTGTGAAGGGTGGCAGACTGTGGAGGGCCTTTTTGTCCGTTACAAAGAATTTGGCTTTCACTGAGTGAAAGGGGAGGTTTAAGAAGAGGAGTGATTAAAAGGTTCATGATGATTTCTGCTATGGAAGTAGATTATAAGAGACAAGGGAAGGACCAAAGAGAGGACTCTGGAGGCGATTGCAGTAGTCCAGGCAAGAGACAGAGGTGACCCGGACCACCAGTGAGGGCCAAGACAAGGGGTCATGTGGTTGGGCCCTGAATATATCTGGAAAATAGACTCAGCAGGATTCGCTGATGGATTGGAGAGAATGTGCTGGAGAAAACGAAGCATAAGGAGACCTCCAGGGCTTCTTATCTGTGCAGCTGTAAAGATGGAGTTACCATCAACTAAGATGATAGGGGTTATCGGAAGAGCAGGTTTTGGTGGGAAGAGCAGGAATTCAAAGTTGACAGGTTAATTTTGAGACGTCGAGGACCCAGAGTGCAGTTGTTAAATCTGCAGTGAATACCTGAGTCTGAAGTTCAGGGGGAAAGTCTGAACAACAGGTTTGCCAGTGTATGATCAGTGTATAGGCAATGGTCAGAACAGGGAAACTGTTGGGGGAGCTCATTGAGAGGATATGACTGCTGGTTGACACTCAGCCTGGGAACTGAGGCTCCTCACCCCCTCCACTTTCCTTGGAATATGGGTCCTGCTTGTCTTATCCATGACCAGAGGCTGCTCCAAGGACATGCACTTGAGAGAGCCATGTGGTGTTGAGACCATCTGGACGGTGTACATGGCTGAAGCCAGTCAAATCCTTTAGACAAACTCTTCAGATTTGGCAGGCAGGTACAGAGATCTATTTGTCCTGTTGCTACCCAACAAGGGTATTGCTACCCAACGTTGGTATACCCAACGTTATAAACTCCATAACGAAGTTCCCTTGCTCATTAAAACTGCCAACTGCCACCTACCTTTCTGGAGTGGCCTGCCTCTTTCTTCAGCCTCCCCCTGTCCTCCATGTACGGGGCCTGGTTTCAGATTATACCTGGGAAGTACCTGGGAACCAACAGAATCTGGACGGCATCACGTGGGGAATGAATGCAGGTAGAGAAGAAGAGACACCCAAGGACTAAACCATGAGGTGTGGTGGCGGGGGGAGGTGGGGTGGGATATGAAGGAGCAGCCAGTGGGGGGCCTGCAGGAAAATGAAGGAGAAGTTGCTTGCCTGTGACAGAGACTCCTTCAAGGGAAGGTCAAGACTGAGGATTGACACCGGCTTTAGCAAGGACATGGGGGTAATCAGAGACAATGACAATAGCAGAATGCCATCACAATCTTACCTATTTATTAACAAGCTGAAATTTAAAGAAACAAGTAAGGCTGTGTTCCCAGAGTGGATTCAGATTCTATCAAGTCATTTACAAAACAAACAAGTGAACAAACCAAACAAGAAAAAGAAAGAAGAGACCAAGGGTTTGAAGTTAAAAACTTATTTTAACTTATGCTGAAGTCTCAACCCTTCTCCAGTACTTTGCAGAGAGAGTAAAATTTGTCTTTTAGGGAAATTTTATGGTGAAACTAAGAAGTTGTTCTTTTGTGCCCTCATGGCCTGTCTACTTTCCCTCTTGAGGATCTCATTTATTAGTCTCACGGACTTCATTTCATCTACACTCTGACATCTCCTGAATTTGTATTCTTAGCCTGAATGTGTTTCCTGAACTTCAGAAGCAAGTACCCCACCATTGACTAGACATCCCCAGTTGTATGTCTAATAAATATGTCAAGCTGATTATGTCCCACACGGAGCTGATCTTACTCCAAAACCTGTTCCACTTGTGGTCTCCCCATCTCAGCGAATAGCAACCCCTTTGTCCATCTGCTCAGGCCAAACCTTGGCATCACTTTGGCTGCTCTCTTTCTCTCACATCCCAGAGCCTATCCATCAAGAAATCCTGTCAGCAATATGTCAACATGTATCCAGACTCCAACCTTGTCTCACGGCCTACCCTCCCATCTCCCTCTCTCCTGGACGACCACATAGCCTCCTGACTTGTTCTTCTCCTCCATCCCTGGTCCTCCCTAAGGGCATTTCCTCAACACCCAGGTCATTCCTTGGCTTGAAATCCTCTAATGGTTTCCATTACCCTACCGAGTAAAAATCAAAGTGCTTACGGTGACTCACGGAGCCTTGCAGCATTTTGTCACCAGACCTCTCTGACCTCAGCTCCTATTTTTCTGCCATTTCTAGCTTGGCTCAAGCCACGTGGCTCCCTGCTGCTCCTCAGACACACCAGGCCTGCTCAGCCTCAGGGCCTCCACACTGCCTGCCCTTCTGCCTGGGCTCTGCTTCGGCTGCTTATCAAATGTCCCCTTCCTGGTTGGCCTTCCCGGGACCACCCCCACCCCACCACCTGCAACTGTATTTCTCCAACTCTCTTTCCCTCCCTCCTCTGCTTTTTTTTTCTGCCTTATTGTAACACCACCTAAAATGTTTTATAAATATTCTTTACCTATTTGTGTTGTTTATGGTCTTTCTTCTCAGCTAGGATGTGAATTCCACGTGGGCAGGTCTTTTTGTCTGTCTTTATTCTGTTTGGTGCATTGCTGCACCCCCAGTATCTGAAGCAGTGATCGACACCTAAGAGGCCCACTAGAGGTCTGGGTTCAGGATTTTGCTCTTAAAAGCTCTGTTGACGCAGAATAGGTGTGCACAACCATGGTAATTACTAAAACACTGAAATATTTCCTTATTGCTGAAACCTCAGCTCCCCACCCCAAACCCTCCACTGTGCTCCCCTGTGACCTCCTCATAATCCAGAAACCACAGGATTAAGCCCAGCTCCTCTGTAGTGGCCGGTGTCCTTGTAACTGGTCAGTGCCTACATGATGCTACTTTCATCAAATATTTCAAGCATCACCTTCACTCACACCCAAGAAACTACACAGAAGCCTACCTAGCTGGTTGCTTGTAATCTTAGCCAGAAAAATTCTGAAATGAATTCAGAAAGGAAACTTACCTGAGGTTTTTTGGAAAAAGACCACAGAACTTGCTCTGGATGATTCATTCTTGGAATCATTCTCAAAGAAAAAACCAAACCAAAACAAAACAAAAACAAAAAGAAAACATAACCAATTTTCTCTAGAGATCATTTATTATGGGAGGTTTGATGACTAAATATGGGTAAGACCTCCCGAGGTGATTTCTCATGGTATACTAGAAATGAATCTGGGTCTCTTGATTTCAGTACAGTGCTTCTCCTATTACATACTTGGGAGACTATGACCTTATTTTGTCTTAAAATACTGGGAAATAACTAACACTCAATTAAAACCATAGATCTCAAACATTGAATAAGATTTGATGGTAATATTCACTGATGTAATCACCATCCCAAACACCACCGGAAGCATTTCTTCTTCTCAGAAGTTTCCTCCACACTTTTTACCCACCAATTTCTCACAATCTCAAACACATGCTTCATGATTCCTAGTCTAAGTTAATTAGCCTGCCATTGGGCTTCATAGACACATAATATGCAATATGTACTCTTCCATGTTTAGTTTCTTCTGCTTGGTGTAATTTGGGGGCGGGGGGGCAGGGCTTTAAACTTCCTGAACGTGATCTTTTTGAGATTCATCATGGTATTGTACCAGTAATTCTCTTCTTTCTCATTACCTTTTCTTTATCCATTCTTCTGGTTGGTAGACATTTGAATCATTTTGTTTTTGGTACATGAATATGGCGTCCATAAACACTCTTTTGTAAGTGTTTTGTGGACACGTGCTTTTAATTCTCTTGGGACAATACTAAGAGTGGAATTGCTAAGTCACAGAGTAGATGTTCCTTAACTTTATGTTTTGTTTGTCAACTCATTGAGATATAAATGTACGTGCGATAAAAAGAATACATTTTAAGTGTAAAGTTCAGTTAGCTTTGACAGATGTATACCTTATGAGATCATCATCTCAGTTCAGATATCATCCCATAAATTTCTGTTATTCTGCTTTACAGTTAATTGGCCCCCGCATCTCCCATCCCAGGTAATCACTAATTAACCTTTGCCACTTTAGAGCATTATAGAAATGGAATCATAGAGTGTGTACTCGTTTACTCCCGGCTTTTTCACTCAGCCTAATGTTTCTTAAACCCACTCATAATGTTCTTTCTTTTTTTTTTTTTTTTTTGTATTGCTGAGTAGCTTTCTATCATGAGTGTAAAATAGTGTCTCCATTCACGTGTTACTGGTCATCGCGATTCTATGAACATCTGTGTATAAGTCTTTTTGTGGCCATAGGTTTTTATTTCCTTTGGGTAAATCCTTAGGAGATGAATTTCTGGGTCATATGGTAAGCAGTTACCAGAAGCTTCCAAACTACTTTCCGAGGCCATTTATCATTTGACACTGCCACCAGTGATATATGGGAGTTCTGGTTGCACCATATCCTTGCCAAAACTTGAAATCCTCAGTCTTTGTAATGTCATGAGATGGATTATCATTGTAGCTTCAATTATTTAATTTTCTCTTTTTTTAATGTGTGTTTTGGCCATCAGTGTATTTTGTCAAATCTCAATTTGAGTCTCTTTCTCACTCTTTTTTTAATTCGGCTATTTTGTCACCTTTATAAATTATAGATACAAGCCTTCCATCAGCCATATAAGTTGTATCTTGTCTGCATGTGGCTTGGTCTATTCAAATTATAATGATGTCCTTCGAAGAACAGGGGCTCTTATTTTGGTACATTCTGTTATTTATTCTTCTTTCATGATTAGTGATTTTTTTATCTAGTCTAAGAAATATTTGTCCTACTCCAAGAGGAAAATTATGAAGATTTTCGACTATGCAATTTCCACAAATATGATTGATTTTGATTTTATTTTTATGTATATTGTGAGGTAAAGATCTTCCATCCATACAGATAGCCAGTTTTTCCATCATCGTCTGTTGAAAACCATGCTTTCCTGTAGATTTATGTTGGTGCTTTTATCAAAAATCAATTTCTATATGTTTAAGTCTATTTCTGGACTCTTTTTTTCTGATCCTTTGATCTATATGTCCATCTTTATGCCATTACAACACTGTTTCCATTATTACAGCTTTATATGAAGTCTTAAAGTCAGGTTATATAAGTTCTCCAACTTATGCCTGCTGGCTAGTTTTCATATGGCCAGCACCTCTGTTTCTCTCTCCTGTGTGTCCTCAGCCCACAGAGTTCCTTCTGGCTTATAAGATGCTCACTCTCTTCTTGCCCCAGGAGTTCTCATGGGATAGTCCAAGAGTGACTGAGGCCTCACCTTACTGTGAGATAAAATAGAAAAGCCAGAGTTTCAAGGAAGAGATGTAAAAATATGGCAGAAAGGACATTGCTCCTATTCAAATTCGTATACAAACCTCTCCTTTCCAGACAAACATTTTCAAGTATCTACTTGGCGCTGGGTGCTATGCCAGGCACGTGAGCTGTGTCAGTGGGAAAAACTCACAAAAAATCTCTCCGTTTCTGGAGCTCGCATCCTAGTGGTGGGAAACAGAATACAAACAGGGAACACAATTCATAGGTAGAAAATTAAACGTTGATAGGTGCCCTAGTAAAAAGGCCAGAGCTGGGTGAGAAAATAGGGAATACGTGGAGGGGGCGCGGGGGGTGTGAATATCGCAATTTAAAATTGATTGATCAGATACTCAAATGAATGCTTTGACACCAATGTCCAGAACTGCACCATTCACGATAGTCAAAGGCAGAAACAACCCAAATGTCCATGAATGCATAGCTGGATAAACAAATTGTGGGATATTCACACAATGGAACATCACTCAACCACTAAAAGGAACGTAGTACCGACACGTGCTTCAACATAGATGAACCTTGAATACACTATGCTACATGAGAGAAGCCAGACATCAAAGGTATTTACTTGATGATTCCATTTATATGGAATATTCAGAAGGGGGAAATCCAGAGAGGCAGAAAACAAACTGGTGGTTGCTAGGAGCCGGAGAAGGAGTAATTACTAATGGGAGTGAGAGTTTGTCTGGAGTGATGAAAATATTTGGGAACTAGACAGAGGTGGTGGTTCACAGCATCACGAATACACTAAATGCTACTGAATTGTCATTTTAGACCGATTAATTTTATGTAATGTGAATTTAAGCTCAATTAAAAAAAAAAAGCTATTCAGAAGCAAAGAAAAAGAGAACATTGAGTAGTCAGGGTAAGGCTTTTCGAGAAGTTACCACAGGAGCACTGACTTGGAGGAGATGAGCAAGTTAGCCTGGTGGGTAACTGGAGGACACAGGGTTGGAAAGGAGGAACTGGGGAGGTGATAGGTGGCCCCAGGTTGTGTGGGCCCTCAGAGCTGCTGCGAGGGCATCGGCTCTTCCTTTGGGTGAGGAAGGACTAGATGATCTGCCTTGGGTTTTAACAGAATCTCTGGACCCCTATATTAGGAACAGTCTGAAGAGGGGCACCAGTGGGAGTAGGGGGAACTGACAGAAGCCATCGTTAAAGCCCAGGCACGAGGTAGTGGTGGCTAGGGAGAGGGAGGTGGCTAGGGAGATGGGGGGAGGTGCTGGCAGGTAGGATGTGTTTGAAAGTGAGACCCAGAGGGTTTCCTGGTGGATTGCAGGCCAAATGTGTGAGGAAAAGAAGAGTTAATTACACAGGGTGAGTTCTGGCTTGAGCAACTGGAGAGACGGAGTTGCCATCACTGAGGTGAAGAAGACTGAGGGAGAAAGTGCTTTTCTTAGGGGCGAGGCAGGGAAGGAGCACTGAGAGCTCCTAGAGTTTGAAGTGTGGCGAAGAAGAATCTGCCCAAGGTGCCACGGTGGACGGAGTGCCCCCCAGAACCTTCTCCCAAGACCCAGGCCAGGCCACCCACTGCCACACAGGGTCTGCCTCTGTTGGTTGTAGGCCCTACGAACACCCCATTGGGAGAATGGGAGGAACGTGGCATCCTAAATCTCTCGAATAAAATGGGGGGAAGATTTCCTCTTTGCTTATTCCTGTGAGAATTACTGAGAACATGACCCACTTGGATTCACGTGCGTGTAACATGACAAAAATGTCCTGGCTTTTGACATGGTTTACAGTAAGACCATGGCCATTTCTGGAGTGTGAGACATACGTCTTGATCTAATTATGACACCGGCCAAGACAAATGGAGAAGTCTTGCAGGGTATCTCCTAAGCTAGGCAGTATTTGAGTGCCACGGTCCAAATGCAAGTTGCTAGCTGTTACTCTGGAAATAAAGGTTTTTTGGGTTTTGCTCATTTTTTAGCAGAAATGTCAGAGAATTAGATTAGAAATAGGGACACGTGAGATTTCAAAACTATAACCCCAAATCAGATGAAAATTATGGCTAAACTAAAAAATCAGAAAGCAGTTATGGCCAAATTGGGTTAGATTAATTTTTAAAAATGGAGAGTAGTTCTGAGAAATCTTAAGAGGAAGAGGGTATCCGCTACAGAAACAAGCAGACATTGAAAGATTTCTCCTTAACTTGGGGCGCCTGGGTGGCTCAGTCGGTTGAGCATCCGACTTCGGCTCACGTCATGATCTCACAGTTTATAAGTTTGAGCCCGGCATCGGGCCCTGTGCTGACAGCATGGAGCCTGGGGCCCGCTTCGAGTTCTGTGTCTCCCTTTCTCTCTGCCCCTCCCCTGTCATGCTCTCTCTCTCTCTCTCTCTCAAAAACAAATAATCACTAAAAAATAATAATAAAAAGAAAAGTTTCTTCTTAACTTGACAGAAACTTATGGGTGCCCCAAATTCTGGTTTTTAGAAGTCTTTGCCTTTCACATTTTGTCTTACTAAGTTGCTATGAAATACTATACTTTTATGTTGGATGGGGTCTTGGTGGTCAGAAGCCAAAGTGGCTTAGTGATTTATAAAGAAGAAACTTTCAGGAAATCAGACTAGGTTATTTTTGTTTAATAACCCAGTCATAATTATAAGAAAGAAAGCTTTACTGCTGTCTTCTTTCTCTTTTTTAGTTGACACTGAATAAAAAAAGAAAAAAAAAAACCCTTGGCTTTGAGGTTCAACAAATTTGGTTTTAACCCTAGCCACAAGTGGATGAGCTTGGTCTAATGATTTAACCAGTCTCATCCATGGGTTTTATTTTAATCTGTAAAATTGGAAGGGCGTTGTTGATAAGCAGCACGCTGTACTGTACTTTAGATGAAAGGACTTTATTTTTTTTAATTTCTAAAAAAATTTTTAATGTTTATTTATTTTTGAGAGACAGCGAGACAGAGTGTGAGCAGAGGAGGGACAGAGAGAGAAGGAGACACAGAATCTGAAGCAGGCTCCAGGCTCTGAGCTGTCAGCACCGAGCCCGATGCGGGGCTTGAACTCATGAGCTGTGAGATCATGACCTGAACTGAAGGTGGACACTTAACCTACTGAGCCACCCTGGTGCCCCAGGACTTTACTGTTGAATGGATTAGTTGATTATCTTACAATAGTCGTTAGATTTTACTAAATGCTTCTGTAAGTTTTCACGACTGTATTAAAATTCTAATTGAAACCTTTTTTTTTTTTTTAGGTTTATTTATTTATTTTGAGAAAGAGACAGTGGGAGGGGCAGAGAGAGAGGGAGAGAGAGAATCCCAGGCAGGCTCCATGCTGCCAACGCAGCCCCAAGGTGGGGCTCAAACTCACAAACTGCAAGATCATGACCTGAGCTGAAACCAAGAGTTGGATGCTTAATTGACTGAACCACCAGGAACCCCTAAACCTTATTTTGAACTAAGAAATCTTTTTAAAATTTTTTTTAATGTTTATTTATTTTTGAGAGACAGAGAGAACAAGAGTGAGAGAATACAAGCAGGGGAGGGACAGAGAGAGAGAGAGGGAGACGCAGAATCTAAAGCAGGTTCCAGGCTCTGAGCTGTCAGCACAAAGCCCGAGGTGGGGCTCGAACTCACCAACCGTGAGATCATGACCTGAGCTGAAGTTGGACGCTCAACTGACTGAGCCACCCAGGTGCCCCTGAACTAAGAAATCTTATTTGAAACTAGGAAACCAATGCAAATGTGGTCTAGTCTCATGAAAAACGCCTACAGTTAATAAAATTTTTTGAATCATATATTAGTATGCAAAATAAAAGCTCATATTCATGTATAAGAACTTTCAAGTTCATGCTATTTTATGTAACAAAATGCTATCTGGAGTTTAACCACACCCTGGGCACTGTTCCAAGCCCACTTGCTCCTGATTCTGTGGTGTCAGTATGAAACTCATACGATCTTGATAATAAGAGTCTGGACAACTAAAAGGAGGGTAGAGATAAGCAGACCCGATTCCCCGAATTTACGCGAAACATCTCAGGGTAAATCTCCTAGCCGTGACAGGACTTTGCATTTCTTCCTCTCGGAGCACGTGGCCAATGTCCAAACTATGACCGTATCCCCAAGCAGGTAGGCAAGCCTGTGCAAGAGCTTTGCTGGCCACAGTGTGGGGTAAAGAAAACCTACTAGAACTCTTCGTTAGCAACACCTCCTCACCTTGCTCACCCGTGGCAGTGTGACCTAGTGGTTAGGTGTCTTTAAGGCCCACCTGCTTGGGTTCTGTGTCTTAGCAGCATGTGACTTGGCCAAGTTGCTTAACTTTTCTGTGCCTCGGTGTCCTTATCTGTAAATCAGGAATAGTAATAATAATAGCACCTGCCTTCTTGGGTGTGGGACAGTGAAGGAGTAAACAAATGTTAAGTTGCTTAGAACTGTATCTTGGCATAGAGCGAGTTCTGGAGAGAGCTCAACTATGGTTACGCTATGACACCGGTCTGCAGTTAATCCCTGAATGCTTCTGGGATGTGGTCGGTTTTAAAAGTGAGTTGAATTTACTCATAATAGAGCATTTCAGCTGCGTGTAGCTGAAATCTAATTTTGCAATTAACATTTGTTTTACATGGAGCCCAAGGGTTGAAGGTTATGGTCTTTATCAGGCCCCTTGAGGAGCCTTCTTACTCATAATTTATCTCTATATCCCTGAACTCTTTAGAAAAACTTCCCTTTTCCATCCAAACTGAGATCTTTACAGGGACTTACATGTGAGGAGCCCAGAAGCTGGAATCTGTTTTTGGATGAGTCTGGACCATAAGCAGAGCATTTACAAACCTCCATAAAGTCTGGCTTACTTCTCATTGCTTCCCCTCATTTGCTTTTGGAACTCTCTGCACCAAAGCTCTCCAAACTGGATGAGCATGCTTAGCTAATGTCTGCCAAATGAAGTGTCAAGGGATATTGGGAAAGGCAGACTCAAGGCCCCAAGATTTCAAGATCATTTAGAATCAACTGGGTAGTCCCAGGGCGACAGAAGCACGTGGGTGACTCAGTCCGTTAAGCCTCTGACTCTTGATTTCTGCTCACGTCCTGATCCCAAGGTTCATGATCTGGAGCCCCAGATCAGGCTTTGCGCTGACATCATGGAGTCTGCTTGGGATTCTCTCTCTGTCTCTGTCTCTGTCTCTCTCTCTGCCCCTTCCCTGCTCAAGCGCACGTGGTCTCTCTCTCTCTCAAAATAAATAAATTGGTTAAAAATATTATTAGGGCAGTAAAAGACAAGCATTACTTAGCTTGAGAAACTGATGCCAAACCAAGGGGAGATGATAGGATTACTTCCTCTAAAGGGATTACTCAATGTTGTCATTATGTTTAAATATTTATGTAACAAGGACAAAAATTCTTGGTACATGATGCACCAGTATTTTTGAACAAGTCATGGATTTTGGCTAAAAAATCACATTTCATCGTGGGTGGAGTGAGGAATGGTAGGATGTCTTTGGCTGCCTCCCCTTCAAAATAAAAGAGAGAGTTCATGCACCTGAGGACTCTTCAAGGAAGGAGCCAGAAGAGGTGGAAGCTGTTCTTAGCTCAGTCATTGACTTGGAGTCCCTTCCCTTCTGTCCTTCAGTTTGGGTAAGCATCAATTACTTATCTAAAGTTTACAATAACAACTTTTCTATACACATAATATGAAAAGACTGATGTTTACAGGAAATGTGCTTCCTTGAAGTATTATATTAAGGTCTGTTGTGTCAGTTGATCTATTGGTCAGTTTTTCTATTAGTTCAATTCCCTTCCCTGACTTTTTAAGAAAAAAACCACCTAGTTAAATGATTCCCTTGCTGGAAAGAAAAAAGAAAAGTATGTAATTATTTTGCACAGACCTTTGACTATTCTTGAAATAACTTTGGTGAAGCTTGGGGACAAGCTGAGGCAGGGGTGCATTTTTGAGGGTTTGGTGTAGGGCTTAGGGCAATTACTTGATTAATGTTTTCCCTGTCACTTTCCTATAATTTTAACTGCTTTGTGATGACTCTTTGCATGTGTGCCTACAAGTGGGTCATGCCTGTGTGCAGGCAGGCCCCAGCCTGGGTGGAAATGTGTGGTTTTGTGTTACCACTTATAATATTGTATTTTCTAGGGTCTGTGGAATTTTATAGTTTTTATTTGTTTCAAAAATGGAAACTAGTTTTCTTTCCTCCTAATTCAGCTTCTTCCAGTACATTCTCATGATACTATGAAACAGCGTGACCCCTGTAAGGCCCACGTGACCTTAAGGTTCAGTAGGAATAAGTGCAGTGTTTCATGCCTGAAACCCTGCTGTGATACATATTTATATCTAATAAATAGCTGTTGATTGATTAACTCTCCGGGGGGGGGGGGTATTGAAATAGCAAAAATCTTGGCAATAAATACTTTGCTTGTGATTTTGTATGATTTAGGTTTCAGTTGAGACAGTGAAACCGCTTTCCAGCTATAAATTTCAGGGGCCACCGTCTACCTCCTAGGAGAGACCTTTACCATCACATGTCACGGATTCGCCTTGAATAATCTCAACAGTTAGTTACCAACACTTGCTCTGGATTGAAGAACTGACAATGCGACTTTGGGTCTTGGCACTTTCAACAATTCTGGTACATTCCACAGCAGCTAAGTTTAGTAAGTATTGCTCTTCAGTGAAAATTGTTAAAATTTTAAATTAAGTAATCCCCAAAACATTTGCCTTGTTTCACACCGCTTGTTCCTGGTTGCTCCAGTTGAATCGGAACCTGGAAAACTCGTTTATGCTCCTCGATCATTCTTTATTGCAAATCTAACGGGACAAATTCTTCAGAATACAGCATGATTTTAGTTTTACGTATTTATAAACATCGAACTTTCACATGCTGCCTGCACGCGGCAGGTGCTGCAAGCATTTGCTGTCCCGCAGTAGGCTTTGTAGATGTAGATGTGGCTGCTTCTCCCCTGGGGGCAGGGTGAGGGGGTTGAGCTCCAAGTTAATTCATTCGTCTGTGCTACCCATTAAAACCTTTCATAAAAGATCTTAATCATTTACTTGTTCTTTCTCAGTGAAAGTGTCACACAGAATAGCCCACTTCTAAATTTCATCCTAGAAGGATAGAATATAGGAATTATAATGTTTTTAGATGATGATCACTTCAGGATCATATTGATGGTTTCTGTTTTATTTTGGGCAGGCAAATCATCCTGGGGCCTGGAAAATGAGGCTTTAATCGTAAGATGTCCTAGGCAAGGACGATCTCGATACCCTGTGGATTGGTATTACTCAAAAACCAACAAATGTATCACTACCCAGAAAAGAAATCATGTACTTGCCTCAGGGGAACGTCTTAAGTTTCTCCCGGCCAAAGTCAACGATTCTGGAATTTATACTTGCATTATCAGAAGGTACCAGGCAGCTACCCATAATCTTTGGGCTTGCTCCCTTTTCTTTGATAGTTGATGGTCTGAGCTGTCCTCACTGTCCTTCCCTTTCTAGACCTTTCTGGAACAGATGAATTTATAAAGCGATTTGAATAGAAGAGTCCTTCTAGGAACACCATTGGGTTGGGGTTTGGGTGATTATGAACTATGTAGAGGCAGAATTGCAAGAATGAATTTGTAGCCCAATTAGGAAAAGACCTAGCTTGCCTAGTGACCAAGAGAACTGAGAGCAATCATTCACTTTGGTTGGAACAAACCAGAAAAAAGACCCAGTAATCTAGATGTTGAGCGTCAAAGAGGCCTATCGTGGGTGCCATAAGGCAGTTACTAGTCCCTTAAGCCTGAAAGGTAAGCTGAAAAGGGTTGTGTAAGATTGTGTGCCTGCAAATTACTTACGCTACATACATATTGTTAAATGTTTTGATCTTGGACCTGTGTTTGGTACATACAATATGTCAGATGAACTACATCGGAATGCAGGGTGTGTATGGTTGGCCACCTAGGTTCTGAGGTCAGACCAGTTTTCGTTTCAAATTCGTGTTCTGTCACTAGTTAGCTGTGTGATGCCAACAACTACTTCTCTGTCCCTCTGTTTCCTGATCTATAAAATACACATGATAATATAGCACACTTCAAAGCATCTTATGAGAATAAATTGATATGGTGTTACCACCATGAATGCTACATAGTAAACTCTCAATAAATACTAACTATCTTTATAATATCCTGTTCTTGGCATGGCACCTGATAGAGTGTATAAAGAAATAGTGAGGGAAATATTCAGGGCTACCACAGAGGCTATGTTGGCTCTCAAATGCAACGCAAAAAGTATTTAAAATTCTAGATTTCAATACATACTTTTAAATAAGGAAAGAACCACTGTACCTCAACTGTTTGAAGAACAAAAGTAGCATTCAGCAAAAGTTAGAATGGGATGAGGTTATTTCATAATGCTGAGTAACTTTTTGAAATCGTTTGACTTATTTTGGTAGCCCTCTCTTCAATAAGACTGGCTATGTGAACGTCACCATATATAAAAAACAGCCAAATTGCAATATTCCAGATCATCTGATGTATTCAACAACATTTGGATCAGAAACAAATTCCAAAATATATTGTCCTACGATTGACTTGTACAATTGGACGGCACCTATTGAGTGGTTTAAGGTAAAAGGAAACTTGGGGGAAATAGATAACATTACACAGGATAGCTGCAAGTGAAGAGTTACTGGAAATGGAAGGGAGGTTTTTGTTTTATTTTGTTTTGTTTTTTTAATTTCAGGATTGTAAAGCTCTTCAAGGACCAAGGTATCACACACACAAGACATTTTTGCTGATTGACGGTGCAACCAGCAAGGACACAGGTGATTATACATGTAAATTTATCCACAATGAAAATGGAGTCAATTATAGCGTGACAGCGACCAGATCACTCACAGTGAACGGTAAGCTGCTGAATTTAACAAAATTGATTATTTAAAAAAAATAATGTGGAGAAACTGTGCCCTTCTTGTTGATTTTCCTGTACTAAAGACCCCCTTATCTGCAGAGGTAATTCCAAAGCCCCCAGTGGATGCCTGAAACTAGGGATCGTACTGAAGAACCTCGTATATACTATGTTTTTTCTCACATGTACATACATACCTGCGATATGGTTTAATTTGTAAATCAGATGTGGCAAGAGATTAGCAACAATAAGTGGTCATAAAATAGAACCATTACAATGATATACTGTAATAAAAGTTACCATACATCTTGGCAAACTCAGCATATGATTTTTTTGTCTTTCCTTGTGAAGTTGAGAATTTTCACCTTTTCACTTAAAGGAAGTGCTTAATGCTTCTCTTTGACTTTTCTGAATTGCCACCATCATCGCTCTTGTGCTTCGGGGGGTATTATTAAGTAATATAAAGCACACTTGAACACGAGCAGTGTCATACCATGACAGCCAATCTCATAACCACGATAGCTACTAAGTGACTAATGGGCATGTGGCAGATATCATGTGGATCTGCTGGAAAAGGGACAATTCACTTCCTGGGTGGGACAGAGTGGGGCATTGTGAGATTTTCTCGTGATACTCAGCACAGTGAGCAAGCTAAAATTTATGCGTTGTTTATTTCTGGAATTTTCAATTTAAACCTTTTGGACAGAGGTGGACCATGGGTAACTGAAACCCTGAAAAGTGAACCTGGGGATACGGAGGAGCTACTATGCTTCATGGTCCCTAAGATGCCCTCCAGCTTCATGTTATCTTGCACATTCTCTATAATAGCACAAAGAGCTTTTCTAAATGCACGATCAAGATTTAAGAAATTTTAGGGGGAGATTATGTTACTAATCTAAAGCCAGACTGGTTCTCTCCTCTATGACTTCACTTTTCGAAAACAGCATGATTGGCATGCCAACTTAATAAACATTTTTGGTATGATAATACACGTATTTGGAAAGCAAGATTAACTCTTCTTCTCCCAGTTTGTTGTCAGAGGCTCTGTAAATAGAAAAAAAATCTGTTTAATCTCTAATATAACTAACTAGATTAGAAGTTTAGAAGTGCTACAAAGGACTATTGAGATACTGCTGGGTGGTTTTTAATTCTCAACCTAAAATTGTTAGGAGGCAGTGAGTAAGCAAGAGTGTTTATCCGGGATCAAAGAATTGTAAATTTGAGGTACTCAGATTTGGGTAGAACCCACATAGTGTCCCACTAGGGAACAAAAGTCAGGGTTTTTAAAAAAAAAAATAATGTTTATTTATTTTTGAAAGAGACAGAGGCAGGATGCGAGCTGGGGAGGGGCAGAGAGAGAGGGAGACACAGAATCCGAAGCAGGCTCCAGGTTCTGAGCTGTCAGCACAGAGCCTGATGTGGGGCTCGAACTCATGAACCGTGAGATCATGGCCTTGAGCTTACCCCACTGAGCCACTCAGGAGCCCCATAAAGTCAGGGGTTTTTAAAGCAAAGAGGGAATGCCTGTGATACATTGTTTACAAAGAATTTTGATGCATGTTGGCAGCAGAAGGCTGATTTTCACTGAATATCATTGATTCCTAAGGCTATCACACACAAGCAAAGTCTTTTATTGTACCAACTTGCAGATGTTTGGGCTTCATCTTGGAATATTTGTGGTTTAGTCAGGTTACACGTTCATGATTCCACCAGTGAGGACATGGGCCCATCTCCTTAATGGCCTCCTGGCTCCATTTCAAAACCCCTTGACATAAGTGATGCCATTCCATTTCACATAATCCTGGTTTGCAATTTGTCCAACATTATCAATGACCTCAAGTAGCTAATTTGATCCTAAAAGCTGGTTTTCAAATGTTTAAGTCTATAAAAGTCTATTCAGAGGAAATCCCTCACAGTCAAGCATGTCAAATCTATAAGGAGTCACGGTCTCTTTAGCATCACTTGATCTACAGATACAGGATGAAGTAGCACCGGTCAGTGTGGAAGCTTTCTCAGTGGAAAGCAATCGTGAAGACAAGGTTTGGAGGTTTTTGATGCTCTATCATATAAAATAAGCACCATCAGACCACATTGTTATTAGTGTCTCTCACTATTAAACACCAGATCATGGGGGTCCTTAATCACACGATCCTGAAATAAATGAGAATCAAGGAAGGTCAGAATGTAGCAGTATTTCAGAAGACTCCCCTTCCCCGACTCGAGGCATCAGTGCCACAGAAGTTAGAATTTCCTTACAGAAGGGACCACAATGGTGGCAATCTCTGAGCAGAAGTGTGGGCTTACATGTTTATCTTTTTCATAGGCCTTTTTTTCATTCAACAAGCATTTACTCAGTACCTTATATATGCTAGCATTTCATGCAACTTTTGAAAGCTTCTTTCCTGTAATGTTGTTCTTCTTCTGTAGAATTGTAGTTTTCTAGCAATTGGCAACCCAGGTAATTAATTTAATGTGTTAGATTAATTAATTAATATTTGTTTTAATGATATAAAAGAGAATAGGAAATATAAAAGAGTATCATAAGTCATAAGAGAAAGTATTACTTGAATGTTTTCTTTTTCATTTGTGTGTGTGTGTGTGTGTGTGTGTGTGTGTCTGTGTGTCTCTGTGTGTCTGTGTATGTGTGTATTTGTTGCCATGGGTCATTGTCAGAAAAATTTGAAAAACGTTGCTATGATATAAGATAGTAATATGAAAACACAAGCTTTATACTGATGACCATCCAATGCTATCCTAATATTTATATTTTCTTTGTCTTTGATTTAAGATGAGGAAGGCTTTTCTTTGTTTCCAGTAATTATAGCCCCACCACAAAATGAAATAAAAGAAGTGGAAATTGGTAAGAAAACTTGAAGACTGCTGTGAATGTTACCTGGAGAATCCTTCCATATGACGCTTGGTCTGGATTCTCCAAGTATGGGTCATGCAGTTAACACGATGGATCTTGGGGATTAAATGAAATGTTACATGTAGAAACATCCACCGGGCACTTGTTAATATTAGGAATACCCAGCACTTACATTTGTATTGCAGTTCAGACTATCTTATTTCATTCTTACTTCTCTCCGGGAGGTAGATATTGTTTCCAATTTGTGCTTGTGGATACTTAGGCTCAGGTAGGATCAATGATGTGCCCAAGGTTATGGATAATCAGTGATAGAAGGATGAGAACCAAGGCTTTCTGACTCTGCCCATCTCTGCCTTCACTAGTTTCCCACTAGAAATTAGATATAACTCAAGTTCTTGGTCCATAAAACAAGTCCCTTCATGAACTAGTCTTCACCTACATTCTGGCCCATCTGAAGCTATTAACCCCACCTGCCTTGGAGTCCCCTCCACACCGACCACCTCACAGTTGTTACACCGATTGGCAGCATTTCCACATTCTTTCCTGCTTTTGTCCATGTTGTTCCTCCTTCTCATCTCTCAACACTGAGTTCAAACAGCATTCCCCATCCCGCCCTCCTTACTACCATGGGCACCACCAGAGCTTCCACCTAATGAGGTCCAAAGAAACCATTTCTGTGTGCGGCATAGCAGTCCAGAGAAGTCTGGAATGCCTTCTTCTTCTGTATTTCCATGTCATTTGTCAACCTTTCTATAGAACAGTAGAATACCTTGTGTTTTAATCATCTGTGTCTACCCTTATCATCTTCTGAGACACTCTGCGTCCCTCATCCCTCTTCAGATGCAGAATTCTTGAGTCCAGAACCAAGAGCTCAGTAAGGGATGCCTGAATGCCTGTCCCAAGCAGGAGGGCAGCCCTCACGCTTTCAGTTCTGGGCAGAGGAAGTCTCAAGTACAAGGGGTAGTAATGGAGAGCACTCTTGAATGATTAAATGCTGGGATTGTAGCTGGGTCGAGCAAAATATAGTTTTACCAACAAGGTGACTTACAGAGAGATGAAGAGAATTTGGTAAAAGGAGGAAGGTTTGGAAGAAAGAAGTTAAAAAGAAATTCCAATCTATAGTAAAAAGAAGCCCCACCTTATAATGTCTGATTGGTGAAACCAGAATTATTCACCTTTTTAGTTTCCATGGAAGGTGAGAGGGGAGCGTGAGTGGAGCTTCCTCCAAACTGTGAGCAAAGTGGGTGGAGGCAAGGACACAGAAGGGCTAAGGATGAGGAAGGGGTCTGGAATCAATTCCTGGCACACACCAGGCGTTCAACGATTTTTTTCACATTAAATTGCAATACTACTGGCAGCACTGAATGTTATTGGTGAGTTTCTTCACTTCTCATCTAGGAAAACCAGCAAGCATACCCTGCTCCGCTTGCTTTGGGAAAGGCTCTCAGATCATGGCCGGCATCCTGTGGAAGGTGAATGGAAGCAAAGTTCAGAACTTTGGAGAACCAAGAATTCACGAGGACCGGGAGCAAAATCAAAGGTATTTTTATACTGAAGTTAAAACATCCCCTCCTCCTCCCACACAATTTGCAACTGCAAAGCAAGCATTAAAGGTAACAGGTTGCCTCCTTAGTTCCAGCAATGAGTTGACTTGTCTGAGCACCGTTTTAAAAATAGAGCCTGTGAGAGAAGAAGATTTATCTGTGGAGTATGACTGCGTGGCTCTGAATTTGCACGGTTGGACACGGCACACCATAAGACTAAAGCGGAGAAGTCCAAGTAAGGAGTGTTTCTGAGATTTTGGCCACCCAAGTTAGCTGCATCAACTGTAAGCTGAAATCACTTTCTTGGAGAACAATGTGTTGGCATGTGTGGTTCCATGGGGAGTCTCTCAAGACGAAGAGGCCCATCTCATACATTGTGTTTTTCCTCTTAAGATCACTGACCATTTGTAGTCTGGTTTCCCTAGTTGCCTCTCTTTTGTTTTACTTCCCCCTTCCTCCTCTCCCTCCTGCCCCCCTCCTCTTCCCCCTCCTCTAACCTCCCTCCTCCTCTCCCTCCAACCTCCCTCCTCCTCCTCTTTCTCCTCCCTCTCCTCCTCTCCCTCCTCCTCCTATCCTTACTTTCCTTCCTCCAGCCCCCTTCCTCTCCTTCTATCCCCCTCCCTCTCTTCCCTTCCTCCCCCTCTTCCTTTTCTCCCTCCTCCTTTTCCTCCCCTTCCTACTCCTCTCTGTTCTCTCCCTCTTCCCTCCCTCCCCTTCCCTCCTCCCCCTCCTCCCCCACCCCTTACCTTCTCCTGTTGGTTCCTCTTTAACACCCAACTGCTTCCTTGGCCATCCTCCCGATTTCATCAGCTCTCTCTGTCTCACTGTATACGAAAGACAACACACTAAGAGTAAACTGAACATGTTGTTTGTTGCATGACTTTTATGACATGTTATAAACATGTTCTCTTCTATAATTTTTTTTGTCACAAAGAAATTGTTAGTGAAGCTGGCAAAGTGGATAAAAAGGTAAAGCACTTAATTACTGCCCACTCCAGTAAGAAGATCTTAGATGTTACTTTTTAATAAGACATCACGTGCCATCATTGTTAAATTTTATAAAATATTAAATTTGCTTATTTATTTATTTATTTATACTTGCAAAACCTAAAGTGTTTACTCTTTGGTCCTTTCCAGAAAAAGTGTGGGACCTCTGCATTCTGTCCCTTTAAAAGAAATTATTTGTGTGCTAATACTATACTGTATCACTTAGCGTAGCTTTATAATCAACCCTGATTTTGGGTAGAGTCTTCCAATTTTATTTTCATCAAGATCGTCTTGGCTAGTCTTAGGCCTTTGTACTGCCATATAAATTCTATTCAGACATATTTTGATTATAAACATGTTTTTATTGTAGTTACATAGAGGGTTTTATTGCTTGTTTTATAATTACTTAATGTATAGTAGAAGTCTTCCCATGATATTAAATGTTCGTCTACAATACAATTTTTAATGGCTTCTTAGTATTCAATTATACAGATAGACTATCATTTATCTCACCACATACACTGCTTGGCTACATGTCTTTCTTCTCCTGTCTTTTTAAAAATTCAATTTATTTATGTTTTTATTTTTTGAAGTTTATTTTTGAGAGAGAGAGTGTGTGTGGGCACAGGTGCACGAGCAGGGGAGGAGCAGAGAGAGAGAGAGAGAGGGGGAGAGGGGGAGAGAATCCCAAGCAGACTCCAAACTGTCAGCAAGGAGCCCAGCGTGGGGCTCAGGCTCACAAATTGCGAGGTCATGACCTGACCTGAGCTGAAATCAAGACTCAGATGCTTAACCAACTGAGCCGCCCGGGCACCCCCAAAATTTAATTTATTTAAACTAAAAGAAAAGAAGAAGAAGAATAAGAAGAAGAGGAAAGAAACCAAAACACATTTCTCATACTTCTTCCCCCTCCACCTCTAGTAACTACCAGTCTAAATATAGGTGAGACTCAATGGAAGTCTGATAGCTCGGCTCATTTCTTTATTGTATCTGTTATTCAACATGCAATTCAGGTGCTGCCTTTTACGGGGAGCCTTCCGTGACCGCCAGTTTGGAGTATATGTTTCTTCCAGGTATTTCTGTAGGACCCTATTTCTGTCTCCACACTCATCACACTTATAAAAGTTTGTCTGAGAGTCTGCTGAACATAACTGTAACCTCTGTGAGGTCAGGAATGGCGTCTCACCCATCTTTGTGTGCTCAGTCTGTAGGGCAGTGCCTGGTACCTAGCATGTGTCCAATAAAAATCGGTCCAACGAATAAGCGAATGCACACCAAAGTTATCAAGGAAAACTGTTTTTGTGCATTTCTACTGCTCTAGCGATAAGGCTCAATTATACCACAAAACAGCAGTTTACATTTATGTTTCTCAGGTTGAATAACCTTCCCTGTAACTTAAAAGGGCCAGATTATTTGTAACTTTCCTATAGTTTCATCTGAATCTAGCGTGCCTTTAATGACTTCATTATAATTTGCTGCAATAAAATATGGTCATAACAAAAATGTGAAACTGACTACTCTTCAAGAGATTACATTCAGACACTACATATAATCTTTTAAAATGTAACATTCCCTTTCACAAATAATCAGTGGCATATGAGGGCAGGATGTAGAGAATGATCAAATGATCTGTCTTGGGTATAGGTAACAGGAGGACACATTTGTGTAAAGAGTCCAAAACAGACCGTCTAAGAGTCATTGTGCTTCTTATCATCACCTGACCCAGACATTGTTAATCAATGTCAGTGATGACACGCTCTTCCTCTCAGGGGCAGTCTGTTCCTTCCTTCCACTCTGTCGGTGTGTCCCCACAGGCAATGATGTCAGCAAAAATAGTTTTACAAACATATCCTTCCTGAGAACCTGTCAGTTTCCTCACTTGTTTACATTTCCAGGCAAAGACATCCTATTCGTTAGATGATGCATTTAATCTGGTGTAAATGGGCGGGGAGAAAAATATGGTATTTTTACACTTGTAATTCCATGTACAGCGACATGGAAGTTATTTAATGTGTTTGTCAAACAGCAAAAGGGAGAGTTGAACCCTCAGTTTATACCCCTAAGTGGGATATAGCCCTGATTAATTTGGATAAACACAGAAGCACAACCTGACGGAAAAAAATTGGGAGCGATGAAAACGGAGGCCACCAATTTGATATGTTCGTGCTAAGTCTCTGCCTGAGGTGGTGCTTCGGATTTTTGTTTTAATGTAGATTTCAACCACCAATTTGTAAGTTTGTTACCAAACAAACAGAATCATGACTTCCCTGGATGATTTTGAGTGCTATTGAGTTCCGTGGGTTTCCAGCTTTCTCAGTTATAACTGAGTCACCCCAGGACATATGGACAATGTCAAGACGTCATGTTAGGGTAATGTGATGGTAGTGGGCACATGGGTTCCCCAAGGAAAGGGGAAACTGCAGTCTCTGCCCTGACGCTGCCATTGCATCATTATCCCCATGTGAAGCTTATATTGTCACTTTATGAATGTTCTCTCATTACCTGTGTATTGGAATTGTTTTCACGTTACATGTACTTGGTGACTTTTTTCCTTCTAGTTTATTTGTATTTTCTATGTTTCCCTTGTTTTTCTTCAAATTCACATGGTTACACTCTGGGGGGGGGGCGGGGGCTGGCTGGCTTAGTCGGTGGAGCGTGTGACGCTTGATCTTGGGGTCATGAGTTTGAACTCCATGCTGGGTATGGAAATTACTTAAAAATAAAATCTTAAAAAAAACCACAAAAAACATGGATACACTCTGTTTTGACAACTGTGTAAATTAAACAAAAACAGTTGCTACAGTAGCTCGTCACAATGAATGCCTTTATTTCTAATCACAGAATAAAAGAAATTACAACACTGCCTTGAGGCTTAGAAAACCGAAACTCTAAAAGCTTATGTTCCCATATTATTCAATGTGATTAAATAAATATTCGATACTCATAAGAATAGTAGTACACATTTATTCATTGTTTCCTTTGAACCTGTCTATTTATTTTCCATTAAATTTCTCATTTATTCGATCAATATTCCATGAAGAAGAGACTGTTACTATCATCCAATTTTGCAGCGAAGGAAACAGAAGCAAATGGAGGTTGAATAAGTTACCAAATATTCTAGTTAGAGCCAGGATTCCAACTTAGACAGTGCTTTTCTGTTTATAAACACCTTCAGAAAGTATTTGGTGTTTAATCATTACATTAACAGGAAGGTATGGGACTTCAACTTCCTTTACTGACTTGGTTAACTTCTTTCCTCCTGTTGAAAGCAGCCGGTCACATGCACACTTACTTCACCAAAACCTCCACACCCCCAGAGTGTGCCTAGGTAGGACCTTTAGAGAGAGTGAACTGGGGCAGGGTGTGGACAATCCTGTTGAAATGCTTTACTTAGGGAGTGTCTATTATTTACACTAATGACAGTGCAGTCAGTAAACTCTCTGCCAATTTTCAGCAACACCCTCTGCTCCCTGGTTTTGAATCACTTCACCTTGGCCGTTCTTCATTTCATGGTGCTGGATGCTCAGCAGGCCGATGAGCCAAGGGAGGAATTTGTGACTATGGATAAGTCACAAATTTTCTATGGCAAGCCTAGGAACCCATGCTTTGAGACGTCATGTGAAAATGCAGGGAGAACACTGTAAGAATCAAATCTTATGTGAGGTCCTTCTCACGTTCATCTTTCAGGGGCACTATTTGTAAGAAGATAGTTAATTCCAAAGAGAGAAGTAAACCTAAAATGTCCAAGAATACTATTAATAAGTATTGAAAATGGGAACCATCTTGCATATGCACCTTGTGCAGAAGTGAGTACAGGACCCAGTTCAATGGTGGCTAAATGATGTCCACCATGAGAAAAGTAAGGGGTGTGTAGAACCTAAAACCCCAGTAGTTTGACTTCTCCATCAGTGATGCTTTAGTGACTTACAAGATTCTTGTTTCTTCCCTGCTTTCTTGTGCCCCCAGCCCCAGATGCAGTAAGACCCCAAGACCTGTTGATTCATTCTCTTTCATGCCCCAATACCAGGTACATCCATTCCTTTCTCATTCTTACAGGAGTCTGAGCCCTCCTTACCTCTAACTGCCAAGTATTACAGAAGCTTCCCATCAATTTTACTCTAAGTTCCTACAGCCTCTCCCACAGAAACAAACCTTCCCCTACGTTCGGATGAATCTTGCTTATAAACCACTTTTGTTGTTAACACTCCACTCAAGACTCATCAGGGGCTCCCATGACCTTTACAGTAAAGACAAAATACCTTGACAGGAATCTCAAGTCTGGTCAGAACCTCGCCCTGACACATACTTCTTACTGTGTCTGCCTCTAACTCCCCAAAATGGATCACTCCAGTTCCTCAGAACACACACACACCACATCTCTGCCCTCGGGCTCATAGCATCCACTGTAGCCAGGAATACATTTTTCTTTTTTCTTTTTAAAGTTCTCTAAAACATACGTATTCTTCAGGGACCTCCTCCTGCAGGAAGGCTTCCTTGCCCAGTCCAGCACGGAGCCAGCACTCTTAAGAACCTCTGCCAGCTAAAATCGCACTTTTACCTACTATCTTAGTTAAGTTTACATGGCCTTGACACCTTTTTTGCTCTGAGAATCCCCTATGATGCCTAGCCTTGCACAGAGTAGGTGCTCCATAAATGTTCACTTACAGATTCTTAAAGCAGCCATGAAAATTCCAGGGAAGCATCTTTTGTATGAATCTCTCATATGCCCAATGGAGGCCAGCATCCATATATATTTGTTTATTTTACCTTGTTCTAGAAACAATAGTGATCATTTTTGTCTTCCCTTTATCTTTTGAATAGTTGACCATCAAAGTACCTACTACATACTGACAGGATTTAGCATCTTGTTAATGCTAATCAATATCATGGTGATAATGCTAAAAGTGTTCTGGATTGAGTTTATTCTGCTCTGGAGAGACATAGCTAGACCTTACAAAAGTAGGAATGGTAAGTGGCAAGTTTCAAATTTTCCTTCAAAAGGATCCATAATGGCTGATGGTTACTTGTCTGTTGATCTCTTAACAGCTGTCGACTAAATCCAGATTTTGCTGATAAATGTATTCAAAGTAGACCTTTTTTTTTTTTTCAGTTCACTTAGTAGCCATTTTCTATCCTTTTTTGTTGCTTCTCATGGTTCTGAGATTCATCTCAACACCTCAGATTTCCTTCCCAACAGGATTGCTGTTCCTACTAAATAACAGAATCTGCCCCAAGCCCAGAGTGGTTTAAACAGTTTGGAAAATGTGTATTGGCAAAACTTCATGGAATTTAAAACATTAAAAAAATTTTTCCCGTTTTCCAGAAGTGAACAGTTTAGAAGGGGCCGTCAGAATGCGGGTGTATTTTGCCAGAAAGCCCATTCCATAAAGAGTCCTATCTATGCACATAAGTAGACACATGAAAGAATACAATTGTGCCCCGCTAAACAAGAACACCATTCTTTCCTTTGGATGAAGATATATTTTACATTTTCCCTATGGTCCTCTCAATTCGGGCTAATTATTCAATTTGTGGGAAATGCAGATCCTTTAAAAAATTCTACTTGAGCATTTCCGTTTCTTGGGTAAGCACGGAGAAAACAAAAGATAAAATTGAGATCTGCCCCAAACAGCAGAAGAACTCGTTATCCATGACTATAAATATTTCTCAATAAATTATTACTCACACTTGACAATATGATGTGATGAGCTAAACTGGACGGGCTCTTGCCTATTCTCTCTCATTCAGTGTGAGACAGTGAAGAGGTGAACTTTAGGATTAAGATTGATTTTCTGATGACTTTCTGTAGCAGTAGATTGTCCTCACCATCTCTGGATTCCAGAATATTTTGGGGGGTGGGATACAATCACCAGCAACCATAAAATCGAGTGAAGAATGTCTAGCGAGAGTCAAATTTGGAGAACCAAGTAATAAAGTTGCTTTTCTTGTTTTCATTTTCAGATGGAAAGATCTACGATGCTTACGTTATCTATCCGCGGAACTATACAAATAGTCCTGAGAGGGCCAGCGCTGTGGGATATTTTGTTTACCAGATTCTGCCTGATGTTCTGGAAAATAAATGTGGTTATAACTTATGCATTTATGGGAGAGATGTGCTACCTGGAGAAGGTAAAGCTGTCAAAATACATCAAGGACAGGGGCGCCTGTGTAGCTCAGTCAAAGGACCAACTCTTGATTTCGGCTCATCATGAGCTCATGTTTCACTGGATCCAACCCCGCCTCGGGCTATGCGCCGGACAGAGACTGAGATTCTTTCTCCTTCTCTCACTGCCCCTCCTCCCTCTCAAAATAAAATAAACTTAAAAAAATACATTAAGGACAGAAATTCACATTCGTCAGAACCCTAAGAGATAGGTGGTCTTCTCCCTGTGTTGGATAGGGAATTGCAATCATTATTCCATGCCTTAAAACCAGGGTTTTTAAGTATTGCTCTGGAAGAAGGAGATACTTACTCTTTGCTCCTCCTGCCCCCATAGCCAAACCGATCGTGACGTTGTCGCAGGAGTGTCAGTGACGTGAACACACAGTAAGCGGTCTTTGCAGTGTGGATTTAGCAAAGCACTGCCCCTACTTACTTCCCACATCCACCACTAACATAACTGACATTTCTTAGTTCTCCCTAGAAGAACTGAAAGAGGACTCACAAAACAAAGAATTTTGTTCTAATATCCAGAGGCATTGGCTACGATAGTTGAAAGGCCTCAGAGTCTTTCTTTATGACTTTCCTTGTATAGGGGAAACATTTGCAGATGTATATTCTCACAACAACTAGAGCTGTCTTCTGTTTCATCAAGTGTAGTCAATTCCATGTACCTTTGAGAGTAATTCTGGCATTTCAGAAGCGGTTCTCCTTGTCTCTCTACATTTATGTCAAGTACCCACGAACCCTCCTTAAGGCCCTTCTCAAATTCCTCAGGGACCAGGAAGCATGTGGAATATGAATGAGGCAGGAGCATCATGAGGGTAATTCCAATAAAGCAAATGCTTAGTAGACTGTGAACTTAACCTGGCATTTCCACTGAAAAGAGGGATTCAGCATCTATAGATTTAAAGGAATACATGGAAGGTGAAGCCGGTTTGTCCTGGAATATTTATTTGGGCAATGTTAATCACCCCATAATGGCTTGGGAGGCTTATAAAATGAACAATCCAGGAAAATGTAATCCAAGTTTCCTCTGGATTCTTTCTCCCTCCTCCAACTCTCCCTTTGGCTACTCAGGCCAGTCGAGAGGAGCAAGTCATGGTGCTCGAATGTTCTTTTTCATGTGACACACCGGCACAGGAAGCTGCAGGGATTCCATCTGTTCGTGATGTCACAGCACCTGCTACACTTGGCTGCAAGCTCTTCATCTCTTCTTTCTGAGATCCACTGACCTCACTTGTAGCTCCGTCTCGCTCCAGACAGCTCGCTGATGCTCAAGCTCGTGTAGCCTGCATTGTGCTGGTTTTCATGTGAGAAGACTTCCTACTTCCCCTCCCTCAAGGGGAAGCCTTCTGACCTTACTTCAACCAAAATAAAATCAGATCTAACAAAACAACACCAAACTTCACTCTTCCCTTAGAAAAAGATCATGACTGCCTGCATCAGTATATTTCTTCCCCTCCTAGGTATCTTCCGTTTGCTCCTTCAAATCCACTCTGCATCCCACTCCATCCAATGGCCCTGGGTGGCTGGTCATTATGGAATCCATCACACCCCTGCCTTCTGCTCCACGCTGAGTTTGGCCAAGAGGGAGCACCGGGGGCAGGTCAGAGGCAGGCATCTTGTGAGGTTGCCAGGGTGGCTGGGCTCCTTTCTCCCAAAGCAAGGGCTCTTGATAGCTGCTTTCATACTCATTAGGTTCCATAACTGCTTCCTCCCCTTCATACCTGGAGGGTGGTAATGCCTCCTGTGTTATTTCCAATGTTGGGGGTTCTGAGGTATCTCTCATTGATTTCCCTTGGGTCTGCCCACATCTTTTATAAATTGACCTTTGATTAAACTCTCTTAAGTCAGTCCTTTGAGTATGCCAAGTTTTATGTTGGGATCCTGACCAACATAAGGTCTCTACCTGGCAGTATTTAACATTTATTTCCCTAGTTCCCACTACATGAATTGGCAGTCTTTCAGCTGCCAGCCTCTAGGAATATCTTGAGTGGTTTCATTCATGGTTAAGCTTCTTTGATCGTGCTGTTACCTCCTTGCGGTGAGAGCTGAGTATTTTACATGTTCTTTCTAAGTCTGTCCAGAAGTTACCTGCTATCATCTTGGAGTTGATGCTGTATTAACTCCAACTTGATAAGGGGATCTGGTCTTCCTTAAGATTTTTCTAGTCTGGATCAAATCAGCTTCTAAAACAGAGATCCTGGGGAAAGACATGAATCCAGGACTCCCCATGAATCAGTTCAGAGAAGCAAGGGTTCCTAAGAGTTAAAGTTCTAAGCCCTATTAAACACATAAACTAATATTCGAAGAGGGCAACATGTAGTTAATGAACTTGAATTCTAAGTCTCTTGCTAAATATCTCTACATTCCCATTTAACTCCAAGGACTCTGTTTTAGTTAGGACCCCTCTACCTGGGAAGGAAGAAGGCTTTGGGACTGATGTTCTGACAGTGAGAAGGAGAAGATGAACACAAGTTGTCCATCCAAGCTCATTCCCACTTTCCTGAATAAAGAATTGATCAGTGTCAGAATCTCATGGCAGGCTATAACAATAACAGTTTTTTAAAGTTCAGAACATTTATGATCAAAGCATTAGACTTAAAAATGCATCAACAGGAAATCTGGTCCATGTCTTTTATCCCCAGATGCAGCCACCTCAGTGGAAACCAACATACGAAAGAGTAGGCGGCACATTTTTATCCTGACTCCTGAAATCACTCACTGCAGGGAGTTTGCCTATGAGCAGGAGATCGCCTTGCACAGTGCCCTCATCCAGAACGACTCCAAGGTGATTCTTATAGAATTAGAGGCTCTGAGCAAGCCAGGAGGGATGCAGTTTGGGGAGCTCCAAGATTCCCTCAAGCACGTCGTGGAAATGCAAGGTACCATCAAGTGGAAGGAAGATGATGTGGCCAACAAACGGTCCCGGAATTCCAAGTTCTGGAAGCACGTGAGGTACCACATGCCTGTGCCAAACAAACCCTCAAGGAAGACATCCACTTGGGCTTCCCTGAGTACCCAGGGGCAGTAGCGCTTGCTTTGATGTGCTGGTGCACCAGATTTCCTAGATCTGCATTCCTTCTGGCAGGATTACGCCCCTGGGCCAGACCCTGGAGCAGAGGCATGAGAAATGGGGACATGTCAAGGGTGTTCAGGCCTCAGGTTTCATCTAGCAACTTTACTTCCATTTTCCTGATTCTGGATGGATGCAAAATGCCCCGAAATTTTTATCCTCGCTCCCCCTCTCTTCACCCCACATTTCCTTCCCTTTCTCCTTTTGCTGGTCTTTCTCCATAAGACCTAGGATCTTTTCACTATTCTTTTTTCCCTCTTTCTCTCTCTTTCTTGTTCTCCTGCCCCGTTTTCCTTGTCAATATTCTACATTTTGAACAAACGAAAAGCATTAGAGCGAAATTTTCATGTAACCGTGAAGAACACTCCGATTCCCACAAGCAGAATATTAGCAGCAAATCTTGTTTCCAACCTACCAAAAATTATTATATTTTATTTTAATGGATGCTAAGTTTTATCATCTCAATATTGTGGATACCATTGGGGTCCCTTACCCAACTGCCATTACAATCAGTATTTGCAGTTCTAAAGTCGCTTTGATATATTTTTATTCTCTTTAGAAATATTTTTTTCTCATTCTAAAAGTTACAGAAGAACAGAAAATATCAAAGAAGAAAAGAGTGAGTATTATCCACAAATCCATCATCCTAAGATAATGACTTTTAAACATTTGGGTAAATTCGTATTTAAAAAATTTTTAACTTGTACTTAAATGTTCTGTTAATATAGCTGAGCTGGCACAGTGTGTAGGGTTTATACATTTTTTCTACTTAACATCATAATAAAAACACTTGACATGTCACTTAAATTTTAACATTTTAACTATTCATAGAGTTCTATTTCACTGTTGTGCCACAGCTGACATGCCTAATTAGTTATTGTTGTATATTTGAGTTGTGTTGAGTTTAAATAGCCATCATTATAAGTAATTTTGCAATGACCATACCAGCATATTTTATATTTCCCAGTTACAATTTTTGAACTTAAAACAATGTTTGTTTATTTATTTTGAGAGAGAGAGAGAAAGAGAAAGAGAGTGGGGGGAGCGATAGAGAGAGAGAGAGGGAGACAAAGAATCCCAAACAGGCTCCAGGCTGTCAGCACAGAGCCCAATGCGGGGCTCAATCTCACAAACTGTGAGCCAAAACCAAGAGTTGGATGCTTAACCGACTGAGCCACCCAGGCGCCCCCTATTTTTATTTTTTAATTTGAGAAATTGGTTTGTTATAACATTTCTATGAAATTAGTAAAGCATTTTGACAGAACCCTTTGATAAAAGTGACGTCAAGGTATGCAGTCAAGACCACTCCTTGAAGGAGTTCACATAGCCTCAGGGGCCACAGAGCCCATCAGTGGATCCGGAACTCAGCAGTGTCCTCTCAGGCTGGGAGTCCTGTCAGAGCTCAGATTTTACAGGTGGATGGAGATCTTACCCTCAGCTGAGCTGCTTTAAAATGTGTATGATTTCAGATTTAGCTACAAAAGAAAACTGCACTCCAGACCCTCGACAGCAAGTATAATTTTGCATTGTCACTCAATGCCTTACTGAGCCTTGCTTGAAAAGAGATCATATTTCTGGAAGGTTGCCTAAAGGATCTGCAGTTACCCATCCTTCTATGTACCCTATAATCTGAATCTATACTCCCTGGATTAAGGTTACCAGATAAATTACAAGACATCAGTTAAAGTTGAATTCCAAGAATGAATTTTCATATGAAATTGATCTGAAATTCAAATTTAGCTGCGAATCTTGTATTTTTATTTGCTAAATCTGATTCTCCCTATGCTGGTGGGCTATTGTGCTTTTCTGTGGTGACATCTGATTTCGTTGAATTAGTAAAAAAAAAAAAAAAAGCCTGTGAGAAGGATGCCCTATAAATGGTCAGCATCACCTAATTTGGAATCAACAATCTATCCTCTGCTCTCAACCAGCTGTGTGACTATGAGTAAGTTACTCAACTTCTCCAAAATTTCTCCAAAATTACCTTAGGTAACGTGAGAATAAACCATACCAAACTCTTTGTATTTTTGTGCGAATCAAAAAGTAGAAGAAGACTCTTTGGACCAGAGAAGAATTCAATAAATGGCAACATCTCATTGTGCTTTTTGAAGTGTGGATGATACTCCAAGTCCTCTCGCAATGAGCGCCTCTGAAGGATGTTTCTCCACCCTCGCCATCAGGAATAGATGTGCCTTTAATCCTGCTTCCCCACCCACCTAGACTTACAGACATTTGTTTGGTGGATGGACACAGGGAATTTTGGAACTGATTTTATTTACCTCTTTGCATTAGCTACTTGACAGCATGGAGACCAATTTGGGCTCTTTCTACAGCAAGTACGTACATAGGTTGTCACAACAAGGAATTTATAATAATCTCTTCCCTGTTTTTGATACACTTTCTTTTTAAATATATTTTAACTGTGTGTATTATATGCTGCTTTGCCAGTATTCAACGTTTACATTTCCTGAACATGAGCTGAGTATCTCTTTGAGAAGGGCAGGGAGAGGAAGAGGTCTGGAGGGGTATTCAGGTGAATCGGGCATACCCCTTACTTATCTTATGGGGTTAGAACGGGGAGGGACAAGGGGAACACTTCACAGAACCAGACAGGGCTGGCCCCAGGAGCAACTCTGAGCTCTTTTCTGCAGTGCTTCCTTTCCCAAACTTACACACCACCTCCCAAGTCATCTGAGCTTCAGTTTCTGCAAACTAAGGATGGAGAAGAAGAACTCTGAGGTCTTTCTCAGCTCTCATAGCCGGATTCCAAGCATATGCTCACAGAGACACCGCAGAACTTCCAGAAGCCTGGATTCTCCTGCCAGCAGTACCACCGACCTCTCTCGCTTCCTTCATCTGTACCATCAGAGTGACAAGTGCTTCATGTACCATACAAGGTAGTGTGAAACACAATGAATACAGCCCAAACCAGTGATGTGTCTACCTTGTGACCCGGGTTTAAATTCTGGTGAATTATAAAGACACAAAGAATTGCTCTTGCTTGAGTCAAATTTGCATACAATAAAAGGCAAGATTTTAAGTTTGATGAGTCTTGACAACTACGCATACTTGTGTAGCTATCATCCCAAACAAGGTAGAAATAGTTCCATCACCCCCGGACGTTCCATCCTTCCATTTCCCAGTCAATCCCTCTCCTCAGAGGCAGTGTTTTGATTTCTATCTCTATGGATTAGTTTTGTCAGATCTTGAAATTTCTATCAGTAAAGTTAGGCACGCAGCATTGTGACTCCCTACTTCCACACAATGTAACATTTTGAAGATTCATTGATGTTTTGCATGTGTCAGTAGTTTGTTCCTCAGTATTACTGAGTGGTATTCCATTGTATGGCTGTACACGGTATGTTTAACCTATCCCTGTTGGTGGACACATGGGTGGTTTCATGTTGTACCTACTGTGGATCTGGAGACTGTGAACACTCTTGTGGACTTGTGTTTGTATTTTTCTTAGCTCAATACCTAGGACTGGTCCCTTTTTGGAAACTGTCAAATTGGCAAACTGTACCATTTTATGTTTCCTACAGTTATGTATGAGACTGCTCTTACGATTGAGTCAATCCTCACCGATGATTGGTATTGTCAGGCTTCTTTTCATTTTAGTTATTTCAGTGGGTGACAAATGAACCTCATTATGGTTTAATTTGCAGTTCCCTGATGATTAATGATGTTGAGCCTTTTTCATGACCTTATTCACCAATAAGATTCATGTATTGCTCAATGAAAGTAAAGTCTTCTGCACATTTTTAGATTGTGTTGTTTCTCTTCATATTGTTGATGTGTGGAAATTTTTAAAATATATTCTGTATATAAATTCCTCTTCATATAGGTGTAAAGTGAGAATTGTTCCAGGCTTACCTCCTTACCTCTTCCTTTTTTTAAATGAAATCATTGATTAGCAGACATTTTTAATTTTGATAACATCCAATTGATCAATTTTTCTTATGTGGTTAGTGTTTTATGTGTCCTAAGTTTTTGTTTGTTTGTTTTTGTTTTTGTTTGTTTGTTTGTTTTACCTCAACATTATGGAGATATTCTCCTATGGATCTTCACGAAGTATTTATGGTTCCAGCTTTTACGTTCACTATGATCACATTGTCCACTGTGAATTAATATTTGTATATAGGATGAGGGGAGGGTTAAGCTTCATTTTTTCCCCCACAGAGATGCCCAATTTTTTCAGCAACACTTGTGAAAAAAATTTTCTTTCTCCATTGAATTGACATGGTGCCCTGGTCAAAAATCAATAGGCTGTAAATGTGTGGGTCTATTACTCTACTCTCTATTATTTTCTGTTTATATGTTCATGCAAATATCACAGTTAAGATTAGTATTGCCTTATTGTAAACCTTCAAGTCAGTGTAAGTCTTTGTTCTTTTTTCCCCAAGATTGTTCCAACTATTCTAGATCATTTGTATTTGCACATAAATTTTAGAAACAGTTTCTCGATTTCTTTGAAAATTCCTCCTAGGATTTGGATTGCATGAAATATGTAGACTCTATAATGTATAGAGTCAAAAATGTATAGACTATATAAACTCCACAGTTTGTGCAGAATAGATATCTTAACAATTTTTAGGTCTTTCCAATCTTCCAATTTTTAGGTCTTTCATTTTTCTTGGCAGTATTTTGTAGGTTCCATTGTAGACAATTTGTACATGTTTCAAGGGACTTATACCCTGGTATTTAATTTTTATGGTATTATACGTGGTATTATTAACAAGGTTCATTTTTCAAATTTCCATTACTAGTATATAGAATTACACTTGAGTTTGTATATTGGCTTTTTATTCCATGGTTTTGCTGAACTCACCTATTATTTCCAGTAACTCTTTTGTGAATTTCAAAGGGTGATCATGAAATCGACCGTCTGTCAAAAACAGTAGTTTTATCTCTTCATTTCCAATCTGTATGTCTTCTATTTTTATTTCTTTGCTTATTACAACAGGATTGTCCCAGATGAAAGATAACATCCTTATCTTGTTCCCCATCTTAGAAAAAAAAAAAGCAAAGTGTTTCGGTATTAATGATGAAACTACCTACAGGTTTCTTATAGACATTCTTTATCAGATCAAGACTGTTCCTTTCTATTCTCAGTATTCCTAGTGTTATTTGAAGAGAGCCTGTTGAATTTTGTCAGATGCTTGTTCTTATTGCATTTGAGATAATTATATGATTATTCTCTTTTATTATATGATGAATTATTTTGACCGAGTAAAAAGGATGAAAACCACTGTCTCATTAAACGTTCTTCCTGTCAGCCATGGTTTCGTTCTTCACTTTTCTTGGAAAGACCCTACCACAGACCAGTCTAAAAATGTATCCTGAGTTCTACCACACTAAAACAAAAAAGCAAAAAATTAGGAGTACAAGTTCTCCTTTGCCCTTCTTTTGTTCTAAACAATTTAAAATTTCAGTTCAACACCTCTGACACATCTCCATTACTTCCTAGGAGAGAACCGCCCCCCCCCCCCAACCCCCAGTACAGGCAGAAGGCCTCGGCACAGGTCTGAGGCTTCAGTGCTTCAGACAATGGCTTCCTCCTCACCTTGGGTAACTTCTAGAAGCCGTCCTGTCATAACCAAGGGCTGTTACTTGGCCTCTTTCCTGTCTACAGCCCCCCACCCCCTGCTCCTTCCCCTTGACCACAGACGGTGCCCCTCTGCCCCACGGGCCGGTTGACTTTACTCTGGTGCAAACCTTTCGGCGGCCTGTAGGGTGTGCAAGAGCAGCTCCGAGCGCCCAGGGCACTGCAGGTCCCTCGGCCACCGCCCACCAGCCGAGAGTTCCCGAGACCCGCCGTGCCCCGCCGGGGACCGCAGCGGATCTCCGTGCAAGGGCGAGGCGGGATTTTCCAGCTGTGTGCAGTTGCCGCCGCGATCAAGCAGCTCCCGGAACTCAGAGGCGGGGCGCCCAGGTGGAGGAGCCCAAACCCCAAGAACTCTGGGAGGGGCGCCCCAGTCAAGGAGCACTCCGGGGCCGGAACGCCTGCTCCAGGGCGTACCCCCCTCAGAGGAGCACCGCAGACTGGGAGGATTCCCCTCATCCCTTAGCCCCACCCCCCCCACCCCCACTGGGAGCAAACCTCGACCAGGAGCATCTTCGATCGATCGGAGCAACCCAGACCTGGAACACTCTGCGGGACCCAGCAGCGCCCCACTTCCAGCACTGCAGACACTGGGCAGGGGCAGCGTCCCACCTACAGCCTTCGCGGCGGCTGCCGGACGCTTTTTCTTTCTTCTGCTTTTTTTTGTCCCCCCCCCCCTTTTTTTTCCTCCAACCTTCTCTAGTTGCCTTATATCTTTAATCACACTTGCGGCTCCTCTTTCCTTTCGTGTTTCACAGCGCTGGGGAGGCGGCGATTGCAGTTTCTCACCTGCTGTTTGAACTCCTGCCTCTGTCGCCGAGGCCACCAGGGTGGAGGAGGGACGGCCGCCCCCGCGCCAGCCTCGGGGACTCCCCTCTGAAGGTAAGAAGCGGCGCCCGGATGCCATCCTCACCCCCTGCCCCCTCCCCTCTGCTGCCGGCCCGCCTGGCAAAGGGCGACCCAGCCTCCTGGGGCCAGGGTTCTGAAAACAAGATCAGCTTAGTATGTATGCCATTATGTGTACAGGTCTGCCTCCACTTAGGATGAGGGTAGTCCTGACAGACCCAGCCTAAGCTGAAAATATCTTAAGTCACTGGAACATGAATCTATTTTTTGAACATCATAGCTTAGCCCAGCCTACCTTGAAGGTGCTCAGAACACGTACAGTAGCCTACAGCTGGGCAAAATCCTCTATCACAATGCCTGATTCATAATAAACTGTTGAGTGTCTCATTCAGTTGATCGGATAGTGTGATGAAACTGAGAAACAGAAAGGTTGCCTGGGTACAGAATGGTTGTAAGTGCATCTATTGTTCACCCTCCTGAACCCCTGGCCCACTAGGAGTTGAGACTAGAGAGGATCCTAGGGCGTAACACTAGCCTGGGGGAAGATACAGATTCAAGGTTCCAGGTATGGTTTCCACGGAATGTGTATCTCTTTTGCACCATCATAAACTAAAAAAAAAAATCATAAGTGGAGTCACCATATGTAAGGACTGTATATATATATATATATATATACCGATATGTATATAAATATTGAGTATATATGTGCATGTGTCTGCATATACACACACATATATATGCACACACACACACATGAATAGTTGGTGAGACAGCATCATCAACTTTCCCTGATAGTATAATTTTAAAGGTTAAAACTTCCCCATTTTTTTTTTCCTGAAAAAGTGAAAATGGCTAAAATATTTGGTAGTTTTCACTTATTAAGCTCTTGTCTGTCATGGCGTAGAAAACTTTTAGATGCACTGTTTTTATTTATTCTTCCTGTAGGCCAAATGAAGTAGGCACTATCATTATGCTTAATTAAAGGAGGAGAACCAAAGCACAGGGATGTTTAGTTATTTATCCAAGGGCATCCAGCTACTAAGTAATAGATCACAGATTCACAACAAAATTTCTCTGATTCCAAAATGTTTGCCTTTAATTCGAGGTGCCTCCAGGAGAGAGAACCCCGAGCAAATTGCACTGCAGTTATGAGACAAATTAATGACTGGGCAATCCCAGGCAGATATAGACACCTGAGGTGATTGTATGAATTTCACCCCCTTCCCCTGGTCTATTCTTGGGAACCTCCACCAACACTCATTTGGTGCTGTGCAACGCTGGGATCTGGGGCACACATCTCAACCCAAGGTCCTTGGATGGTTTGGGAGGGTGTAGATTTGGGAGAAACTGGGTTTATGCAGGTTCTGGAACGGTATGACTGCTCCCCCCTCCCACCGGCACAAAAACATATAAAGGCTCTGAGCAAGTGGTGTGGGAACACGGAAAGACAGGGTCTCTGGCCTCAGGGAAGTCCCAGGGAGCGGGGATGAATCAGGAGTAACGGGAATGCAGTGTGGTACAAGTGTGCATGTGTCTGGGGGCACCAGCCGTTGGAGAGCTTCCTTGAGAAGGCAACCATTGAACCAGGCTGTTAGAATTCAGGGAGCCGACAGTTAGAAGCAGGAAGGGTTCAGGTAGCAGGACTGGCACAGGCACAGGTGGAGGTGGGGGAAGCAGAAGGATCACAGCAGGTGTCTGTGGAAAAGACTATGAAATGGGAATGATTCTCCTGGCCCTGCACAGGGCAACCCTCGTTCAACATAAATGCTGCTTTCCTTGGAGTGGAAGCATGGATGTGCACGCACGTGTGCACATGTGTGTGTTTTATGTCCAAGATCACTTTTTCCTCTTTGCATTTGGTGGATTTGTCATCTCGAAGGCTGAGTGAAACACTTAGGCATTGAACACTGTAGAGAAAAAGTTATTTTAAAAATCACTGGTGTTAAGATTTTCATCAAGGCAGCTTATCTTAGGAGGTACTCAATTATGTTTTGCTAATCAGGGTGATTTTCACGGAAGCAATCTACATCTATTTATGTGGGTCAGTGTAACTTTCTACAATCTGGACCTATTCACCTGGTCCAGTCTCAGCTTCCTCAGCAGAAATTCTGTGAACTATTATTATTTTTTTCTAGAGAATGGTCACTTTGCTCAGGGTGGAGTCTATAAGCAGGGCAGTTGGACAGACCCAGGGACTCAGGAATGAACATTCAGACACTCTGCAGGGGCCCTGGATAGTACCACGCTGGGTTCAGAGAAAACAGTTGGCTTGTGTCTGTATCCTCACTCTAAGTCACACAATTTTTAGAAGAGAACCTTCTTCGTTTAGAGAAAACTTCATTCCATTTGGTGATTTAGGGGAAGTTTGTGAGTATTCTTTGTGTGTGTATGTGTGTGTGTGCACATACTCACTTATATACACATACATATATATGCACAGATACTTAATGTCTCAAATAATAAATATTATCGTTAAATGTGTATATTTGTGATCTATTAAATTTACTTTTAAGTATACAAATAAGCCCCCTAGATTAGTGTCTTTCTACCTTGGCTGCATATTAGAATCACCTGGATGATGTTTAGCAATCAGGAAGCCTAGGCTGTACCTCAGGTGTCTGGGTGGGGACCCAGGCATTATTATTATCACTTTTTTTTAAGCTCAAGGTAGACTTCACATTCACTGTTAAAACATATTTTCCAAGATGTCATGATTTAAGAAGCATTTCAAAAGTAAGATTATGCGGGTGTAACAGTGGATCAGGCGATCACCTAAGATGCCCAACTGTATATAGTTAATGAATCTAATGTGTGTGTTAATTCAGCAGATAATAAACAAACATAAAATAAAGTGTATCCGTTAGCGATAAGTGCTATGAATGGAAAAATAAAACACAACGGAAGAGGAGAGAGAGAGAGTGGTGTGTGTGTGTGTGTGTGTATGTGTGTGTGTGTGTGTGTGTGTGTGCTTGCATATATTTGCACTTCCTGAGCAGTAATACTGTTAGATTTCCACAGAGTGCTTGCACAGAGGACCCATACTTATAACTATGCTGTCAACACATAGGAAAGGCAGGACTCTTTAATTAATTATTCATCTGATAAAGAGTAGGATGAGGGTTCAAATCCAGCCAGTCTGGCCCCAGAGGCCGTGCTCCAAAAACTGATACATATCGTCTGACATGAGAAGACGGCCATGGGGTTATTTTGTAATCAAATATATCTTATAAATTATAATTAGACTCATATCAAGGAATATATGTAGCAATTAAGATGATGGTAGCAAAGACATTTTTGTGACACAGGAAGGTGCTCATTTAATGAGTGGAAAATGCAGGATATGAAACTTTTTAAACATAATCCTAATTAGTTGAAAAAATATGTAGAAAAAGCACAAGGAAACATGTTAAATTATTTTGCATATTGAGATTATTTTCTTCTTTTCAATCTTCATTTTATAAATGCCCCCTATTGGACATATAATACTGTAGAAATCAGAAAAAAAAAATTTTAAAGGAAGGAAAGAAGCAAGGAAGGAAAGCAGGAAGGAAGGAAGAAAGAAAGAAGAAAAAAATTCAAATATTATGGAAAGGCAAAAAAAAAAAAAATCAACATTACACATGGTACCAAATGTGACATTTCCAGAATAGCTTTTCTTTTGGAAATGAGTTCTATTATTTAATATCTTAATCTTTTAAATCCATGAAAGCACAATAAAATTTTTATGTTTACATACACAGAGCAGTGCAAATATCAGCTAATTTGTATACTGGGATCTTAACATGATTCATATTGAAACTCAGAGTTAACTCATCACAATGCTAGATTATTTCTTAGTAACTTTATCTCTCAGTAGACCTTGAAAATTAACAAAAACCAAAACCAAGAAAAAATAGCAGTGCCCTTTATAAGGCTGTGTCAACCTTCACCAGAGGAAACAACACGTTTCATTCTATCCAAGGTAAGAGAATAGATAGTTAATAATAAATACGTGTGTGTGAGTGTGGGTGGGGGATTGATTTCAAACCATAGAACCATAGAAATATTCTAATTTAGTTATTTTGAACACTTGGTACTTTCCATACCTACTTAACCCTTTACATGACTGATTATTATCTCTTGGAAATTACATCAGATGCTTTGCTTTGTGATGTTATTCATAAAGATTGATGTAAATGGTCTGACTGCATAGCCCTTAAACTTCATCCAGGATTTGGATGTTAACTGTTTTTCTTCTTTTTTAAGTATGGGAGGTGCATGGCAGTTAGTAAGAGAATTATTTGGGACTGAGAGGCCACTATGCATCCAGAAAGCCTTGGCAAACATTAGCTCATTCTATCACTCAGTAATTTTGGTCATAGGCCTTCTTATCATCTCCACTTTGGTAATGAGCAGCTAGTCTCTGAGACTTTTAAGTAACTTGCCCGAGGTTAAGTAACTTGTTGGTCGAGACTCCAGCTGGAGATGCCAACCCAGGTGTAGAGCCCCGCTGCCCCCTTCCCCTGTCCTACTCTCTAAAATTGTAATTCACAGGACAAAAGATGGGTTAGAGTACGACTGAAATTCAACACAGATTTGAGTTCATTGACCCACTGTAGATTAAGCATTTGGAGTGTAGGAAACTCTTGCTTTGTCTCTGTTTCCCTAAAATAAACACATGTGGGCATGTGTGTATAGACACATGCATGCACACATCCGTACACCTGTTCCTCTGGAATGAGCATTAGTCCTTACTATGTACTAAGCATTGTACGACTGTGTGCTGGGATGTTAGTGATATAGTAATGGACAAAACAGACTTAATTCCTAACTTATCAAGAACTTAGTTCTGACAAAGAAAGATAGATATTTAAAAATTCAAGCCACACATGAAGATCACAAAGAGCATTTTGGTGTGATGAGAAAAAAAAGAACACACACACACACACACACACACACACCTACATGAGTAGACCTGCCATACATATCTTGGCACTTCACAGAATGTTCTTTCATAGAATAGTAGATTTTCTGTACGGCAGACTCTCTTGTATTAGAAAATTGCATTATTAGGGATTTTTCCTGCCTTGAAATGTGATGAATTCTATATGACTGAAAGTTCTGAGAACACTTGGTGACTCTATTAAGGGATATGGAAACTTACTGTGCTGATTTTTTTAAAGTTTGCATGCCAGAAGATGTTTTAAAATCTCCTTCATGAGACAGGTATACTTTTGTTTGCAAGTTTTGGCTGAACCCATCTTGCTCTGTTTTCCAGAGAAACCACTGGAAGCAGAATCCTAAATATGCGTCATATAGAACTGCTCTTAACACTTTTGGCACTTATGTTTACAAGCACCTCAGGTAAGTAATTATAATCATTCACGGACATACTTCATTGGTAGTTGAGAGGGAAGAGCAAGGTTTCACTTTTTTTTATGTGGAGGTGGCTACTGAAAATGCTGAATTTATTAACATTAGTGGTTTTAAATTTTACTTTGAGAGTTACCAATTCGTGTCCCTGGCATAGAGAATAAAACGTTCGTAGAAATGGAATCAAGTAAAGAATCATATGGGATTGCTGAAAAGGAAATATTTAGTCCTCTGAGTTTATGTAGAGAGAGCAGGATCATGTCTGGAAACACATTACATTTGTCTGAGGTGAAACTCTGCTTTGTGTTATTGAAAACTGAAGAGTTCACACCCATCTTTATTGTTGATATTTAACAAGTTTTATACACATTTTTCTGCCAACGCGGAGGCCAAGGTTCATCTTGTTATTTAGGTGATGAAGACAGTGAGGGGGAAGACTTTACAGGTCTTGAGGGAAATATTCGAGTTAGAAGGAGTACCTAAGAAAGACTGTGTAGACTAGGGAAAACATGTAGTCTTTATATCAGATGGCAGATAGCAATTTTAACTGATTAGCAATAGCAGTGATCACTTGGAAACTTATCGAGAATGATTCTGGGGTCTCATTACGATCCTTTGGAGAAGAGACACATGACTGATAAGCAAGGTTCTCCTTATGCCTTGGAAGAGAAAGTGGGAATGCCAATACCGATTTGCCTTGACCTGTCATCTAGGAGAAGGAAGCATATTAGCCCATATCCCCAACTCTGAGAATTACTGCTCGAGAGAGAACAAATTGATACTTTCAAATAATTCCTGTCTAATATTTACTTAAAGTGGATCCATTTTTATTGAGATCCATACAATGCAATACTATCCAGATGTTGAAGGAGGTAGATCTGCTCCTCTTGGTATGGAATCCTCTGTTAGAAACTGCTGAGTGAAAAAGTGAGGTGCAGAAAAGTGTGCATCATGGGCACCTTGCACTGTAGACATATACTAATAACTAACCTTGCTCCCAAATTACAATGAAACATGTTTCAGGCTCAGAAACAGCCAGACCACCCATTCTGTAAGTTTACTAAGGTCCCAGCTCTTTGTCCTTTCAGAGAACCTTCATAAAGGCTTTAATCTAGGCAAGTACGACAGTATTCTACATGAGGTTTCATTTAACCTAGTAGAAGTTGAGTGAAAGCATCCTATTTACTGTCCAAACTCAAGACAATTCCAAACACAGATATCATTCCAAAGGGTCTAGGTTGTTGACGCTTTTGGATTCTTACTCTCTGTTCATGTAAGAATGGGAGTGAGTACCTGCCTGGGCAGTCTGCACAGCTTAAATTCCAGTCATTTTTTTCAACCAAAAACCATTTCTTTTTTTTTTTTTTAATGTTTATTCATTTTTGAAAGACAGAGAGAGACAGAGCAGAGATGGGGCAGAGAGAGAGAATGGGAGACACAGAATCCGAAGCACACTCCAGGCTCTGAGCTGTCAGCACAGAGCCCGACACGGGGTTCGAACTCACGAACCGCGAGATCATGACCTGAGCGGAAGTCAGTTGTTCAACCAACTGAGCCACCCAGGCGCCCCCAAAAACCATTTCTAATCAACAAGGCCTGTAGTGTTAAGCATAGGATTAGGTAGCTGAAGCCATTAGTTGCCAGAAGAGTGTGAACTTCCAACTCCAACCATCTACCCCTGGAAAGAATGTAATCCAGATTAGGGTTCTTCAAAGGATAACTACTCCCAAAAAGAAATGGTGGATATGTCTATCACAACACAGGCACAGATGTTTATGGAAGTTTCTGGTTTTTTTAAAAGACTGGCCAAAATCTGGAAGTAATCCATATGTTTAACACCACTAGAATGGCTAAATTATCATATACAAACACAACTGGATATGGCATGGATACTGCCTAACTATGAGACAAAACAGATCACTGCTACATGCAGCAACATGGATGCCTATCATAGACATGATGATGTAAGAAAGAATCCAGGCACAGAAGAGCACATATTGTACGGCTTTATGTGTGTCGTACTTCTAAAACAGGAAAATAAATTACATTGTTTTGGACATACCACCCTTTCGGATGTCAATTGAAGCTAACACTAACACTTACACCTGTATCACACCTTCTACGTTGAAGGACCGAAATGTAAAATGGAGCTTCTATAACCACCAAACACAAGGTTGGTGTTCAGTAACACTTGTACTTTGAGGTAGATTTGACATCCATGTTTTCAAAGAATACGTCTACCATTTCAGCCACTTCCTCTTTACATTGTGGTTAACGACATCGAATTAAAACCAAACAACTGCTTTGAGAAATAGACCCTAAGTATGGAGGAGGCATTTTCTCCATGCCTTCCGCGAAGTGCTCTAGTTAATTTAAGGATTCTCGTTCTCAAAATTCAGTTAATCCTGTTTGTGGGCATATAAATTAGTGTGGGAACATGTGATGAAATATTACTCATTCACAAAAAAAGAATGAGATCTTGCCATTTGGGACAACACGGATGGACCTGAAGGATATTATCCTAAGCGAAATAACTCAGACAGAGAAAGACAAATACCATATAATTTCGATTATATGTGGAATCTAAAAAACAAAACAAATGAGCAAACAAACAGATCCAGACTCTTGAATACAGAGAACAAATTGGTGGTTGCCCGAGGGAAGGTGGGGCGCTGAGTGAAATAGAAAAAGGGGATTACAACTTCCAGTTATAAAATAACTATGAAATAAACTATAATTGATAAATTAAACTATATAAAATTATACTAAAATATATAAAATATGTAAGTATTTCAATATATGATATATAAAATATTTATTTTAAACATAGAAAGTATTAAGCATAATTATTTCAATGTATGATATATAAAATATTTCTTTTAAGCACAGAAATAAACTATGATTTATAAAATAAAAATAAATAAGTAAGTCACGGGGATGGAAAGTACAGCATAGAAAGTATGGTCAATAATATCTTTAATAACATTGTATGGTGACGGTGGCCACAGTTACCATGGTGAATACTGAGTAACGTATAGAATTTTTTTTTTTTTTTTTTTTTGGGGCGGAAAGGGACAAAGCATGAACGGGGGAGGGGCAGAGAGAGAGGGAGACACAGAATCGGAAACAGGCTCCAGGCTCCGAGCCATCAGCCCAGGGCCTGACGCGGGGCTCGAACTCACGGACCGCGAGATCGTGACCTGGCTGAAGTCGGACGCTTAACCGACTGCGCCACCCAGGCGCCCCTAGAATTGTTGAATCAATATGTTGTGCACCTGATATTATTATATGTTAATTATACTTCAATAAAGTAAAAGGGCACCCAGCAGCCACTGGAAAACAGGATATGGAAAGGGTCCATGAGGGCTGACTTTGAACTATCACAAATTCAAAAGGACGGGAATGATGACTCTGTTAGCTGACAGAATTAGATAAATTTCCAAAGCTAGAGTATCTGGGTTAGTTGGGAAAGCGGAAGGGAGGGAGGCAGGGAGAGAGAAAGAGACAGCTTGCAAAAGCACTCAAGGAGGGAAGTGACATATACCTGGATTTGGAGTGATATTATATTAATCAATTCTTGATGATCCACGTGGTAACCTGGAGAGATAATGAACTCACACACGCTCTAAGCTACATAGGAGCCCCTTAACCATCCCTCTCTGCCCAGGAAATGGTTAGGTAGGCTGGTTGAGAACAGGCGAGGTGACACTTCTGCTGAGGCAGATGATGAACTCTAAGGCCTCCTGGTTTCTGGTTTTCATTTCTACGGAGACTCCCCAGCTAGGGGTGTTTGGGCGTAGATGTGGCAACATTGTGACTTCTGTGGCTTTCCTTACAAGGAAATTGTAATGTGTAGCGTTTTCTTTGAAAAGCTTACACTACATTTATCTGTCTTTCAGTTATGACAGGTTAAGTTTTGGTACCTTCCTGTTTGGGAAAAGCTGTTGGAAATGTTGTCTTCCTTTACGTCCTGAAAGTGCCCTGATGTTGGAAAGATTGACCCTAAGATGAGAGAACCCACCAGACTGAGACACTGAGATTGCTTACAATTTTCTTACTAACCTGGCTTATTCTCCTAATGCATTAGGAAAGAAAGAATTTACCTGTGTTTTTTTTTTCCTTTTCCTTTGCTAATCTTATGAAGAAACATGTATTTCACGTCATAGCATCACTGCAGTGGAAGGGGAATTTTTCTATCTGAGATACTGCTCATCAGCATCTGAGCACGATAGTGAAAAAAACACCATAAAATGGTACAAGAGCAGTGGATCACATGGACGCATTGAGCTAAACTCGAGCAGTTCCCCCAGAATTACTTTGCATGATTATGTTTTGGAGTTTTGGCCAGTTGAGTTGGAGGACAGTGGATCTTACTTTTTCCAAATGGGGTGAGTATAGCTTCTCTTTGTGTTAGTATGTTTCGTAGCACCCCTAGACTTAGCTCAGCCAGTCACATATACAGCAGTCTGAAAGAATAATCCATGCATTTATTCCCCCCTACTCTTCTTCCAGCATGTAATCAATACTTCATCATTGGAAAATCAAATTAAATATTGCCCTTGTGTCTATCTTCTTAGTGATCTTAATGAAAGATTCCCTTAATACTTCTTTCAGGGGATCCTTATCAAAGGTAAGTAGGTATCAGATGAAATTCATTTTAAAACTCAACTGTTCCTGTTATCTAGAGTTGCTGGCCAAATGGACTAATTGGTGAAGCTCCGTAATGAACATGCAGTGAAGGGGGTAGCCTCAGCTTCCTGGGTGATATCCGCAGGCTGAGGAGAGGGATTGGAATTGATACAGACACATCCTAGTTCAGTGTTTCGGGGTCTTTTGGGGACAAGGCCGTAGTGTTCATGACGAGTGTGTGGGTTTTGCAGCCAATCACAAGCCTACAGCCGGGGGCAGGGGGAGAGGCAGCGCGGAAAGGGCTTTGCACAGCCTTCGCAGGCCAGACCGCTCCAGTCTACGCCAGGACGCTCCTCATCAAGAGTCATAAGTTCTATGAAATGAGAGCAACCGCTGCGTCAGTGATTATCACTGAGCTGGGTTCTCTTTATACATTATTTGGTGAGGTGGGAAGGAGTAACTTGGACAGGCAGGGCTCTATGTGATGGATTAGTAGTGTTGGTGACATAGTGTTCATCTGGCACATTTGTGATGTACTGTGCGTACTTGCGTAGGTGTATACGTATGTTTCTATGGAGATGTGAGACTGACCTGTGGAAGATAGCTCAGGGCCAGGTGAGTCGTGGTGGTGTGCTGGCAGATGTAGTCGATTTCTGGGGTGGGTCCCGATCATCGTCAACAGTGCTGTTGAGAGTGCAGTGAGATATCACAGTGAAACCTTGTTATCGCTCCTGTGGTTTTACACAAAATGAGGTCATTTGGGTTTGTTTTTATGCATAGGAACTCCCAGGAGTCAGAGAGAAAATTTGAGAACTCTTTCTGTTGTTTGTTTTGACCAGCAGTGGATTTTATGTGACCCTTTAAGAGAGATGATTCCAGAAATGGATCACAACTGGGTCTTCTCACACTAACGTAGAATGAATATTCACAAATGGGGTAAAAAAAATTCTCCTTAATCCTGACTGAATAAAGGTATGATTGAAGGAAGCATTCCAGACTGGACAGAAGGAGCACATGGAGGGGAAGAGACAGTTACCTACAAATGTCGCTTAGAGACAGGGAGGGAAAGCATTAACTGTCTTTCTGATATGGAAGGTGGGGAACACAGCCTGGGTTAGGAAGGAAAATTGGAATAGTCCAACAGATAGGCTGTCAGAGACGTGTGGAGAACCAGGAAGAGGGTGCAAGAGGCCAGGAACAATGAGGTGACTCAGGGGCTGTGGTGACGAACATTAAAGGGTATTTGAGGCTGACGAATAACATGAGACAAAAGTGATGGTATGAGGAACAGCCTCGACAATCGTTTTGAAAATAAATGGGAACCCACACAGGTTGTTTGGACACCTAGAGGCATTGAAGATGGGGGCTTTTTCAAATATGGTGCACTGGTTTGCCTCAGAGGGGTGTGTGTGTGTGTGTGTGTGTGTGTGTGTGCGTGTGTGTGCACATGCATGAGTGAGCCTTTGGAATTTTGTGTGGAATCCTTCAAAGACCAGATTCCATCCCTGGAATCCTCCTCCCCACCCCACCCCCCATTAGAACCATAATCCTTTCATTTCTAGGGAGCCTTCTGCTAATAATCAAATGCTTCTGGAGACTGATACTTTAATCCTAAAGTCAGATAAAATTTTAAGGGGGAAAATCCACCAAGAAGGGAGGGGACACAGGAGAGAGGGGGTTTTCAGTGGTAGAGGGGAGGACATGAAGACAGAGGAAAAAAGCACATGCAATTCATGTCTCAATCATGTTCTGGATTGACAAACAGCAAGCTTGGCTTGGTAAGGGGCTTCAGAAGAATGGCCCAGAGCTTTTCAAGTCCCTTCCTGTGTGGCAGGAGTAGCTCCACAACCAGGATGGGATGGCCTTGTATGAGAACACAGATGATCACAGGTTTGGGTCAGTTGGCCTCAGCTTCACATCATCCTTTGAGTTCCTCTAGCAAGGCCGGCATCTGCCTGTTCTGGCACTCACAGTGCGGTGGCGGGGACACGGAAGCATTCCACCAGTCGGGACTTACTGAGTGTTAGGAACTGAGGATTGCAGAGGTAGAGAACAATATGACCTGATAAGATGGAAATATGTATGCACTCTCTTCCTCGTAAGTGACGGGATAGAAATATCTGGAAATAGGTCTCTGCTCAGCTCAGTGGGGCTGAAGTAGGGGAAACAGTAGACACACTTGAGAAGAAGATGATACCAACGGGATTCCGAATCCATTTCAAGGGCCAGGTAGCTCTATTATGTTCCATGGCCATTGACCTACTGCTTTTAACCTTCAGGACAGCCTGTCAGCCCACCCATCACTTCCCTCCCAGTCCTGGTCAATCTTGTATGAATGCATACCCAAAGGAGGGGCCAGAGTCACATCGACTGTGAAAGCATAGTATTGGGCAGTGCAGTCCTGTCCTTGAGGGCCGAGCTGATGTGCGTTTGCATCCTGGCCCTGTTGCTACATGAAGCTTAGCTTTCTTATCACAAGTAAGGGAAATAGCCATCTCCATTGTACATATTCAGTACAATCCCTGGAGCTCAGTGAGTGCTAGTCTTCCTCCCATGCTACCACAGACGTAAGAGTTGGGGCTGTAAGAGCCTGTGGTCGGTACAAGCATGTCACACACACAGGACAATTTAACACACGTCTGTTGTATTTAGTATGTGGATCCCTGTAGTTCAGTTGAAACAAACATCAGGTTGCAAACATTTCCTTTCTTAGAAGCTCCTTTCTAGGGGCACCTGGGTGGCTCAGTCAGTTAAGTGTCCAACTCTTGATTTCAACTCAAGTCATGATCTCACAGGTTCATGGATTTGAGCCCTATCAGGCTCTGCACTGATAGCAAGGAGTCTGCTTGGGATTCATTCTCTCTCTCTCTCTCTCTCTCTCTCTCTCTCTCTCTCTTTCTCTCTTTCTCTCTCTCCCTCTCTTTCTCTGTCTGTATCTCTGTCTCTCTCCCCCTCCCCTGCTCTCTCTGTCTCTCTCAAAATAAGTAAACTTAAAAAAAAAGGAGATCCTTTTTAAAAACACGGTTAAAGTTGTTTCCTCTTCCAGATTACTAATTTCTAATCAGAAGGAACAACAACAATAAAACTATTCAAACTAACTTTTGCTCAGTAAGGCACATAAAGTGCTACTACAGCTACGGTGAGGGCAGGCGCTCCAGACTTGGGTTTACTCAACAGTAAGAGAAAAGGATTGGAAGAAACAAACAGCCCAGAGAAATATAAAACCCAATGCATATATACAAACTTCCAGAAAACAAGTTCAGGAGTTTGTTTGTGGACCTCATGAAACCAATGCCACTGTCCCATCCTGGGTTAAGAATCTTTGAACTTGTCCATCTCCAAAGCTCACTGAAGTTTTAAACATTTCTGTCCTGGTATCTATAATATATGGTATGCAATAGGGTGTTTGTGTGTGGGGGGGGAGGGGTGTGGGTGTGGGTGTAGGGCCGCTAAGGTTCTTCTCTTTCCCCACCCCTCGCCTCTGTCCCATGACAATTGTTACATTTCTTGCTGCACAGGGCCAAAACGGGGCAGGGTCTGGGCGTCAATGAATAAGTCTCTTTATATAATAATAAGGAAAGAATTTCATTGGCTACTGAAAGGTGGTATTTGCAAAGTCTCTGTACTAATAAAATATCTTTAAACCTTTATTTCATAGAAATGATACTCGTAAATGGAAATTAAATGTCATTGGAAGAAGTAAAGGCAGCTGTTTTGTTGAAAAACTACTAACTAGTAAAACTGTAGAAGTTCAGAAATCTTTGCACGTAGCCTGTAAACATGACTACTTTCAACCATTGGCCAATAGAACTTCACTGTATAAGGTAATGCTTTTAAAATATTTTAACTTAAGACTTGAGGAAAGGGGCGCCTGGGTGGCTCAGTTAGTCACCGGCTCTCGTTTTCGGCTCAGGTCATGGTCTCACGGGTTCGTGAGTTCAAGCCACACAGCAGGCTCTGCACCACCAGTGCAGATTCTCTCTCTCTCCCTCTCTCTCTGCCCCTCCTGTGTGCTGCACACTCTCTCTCTCAAAATAAAGAAATAAACTTAAAAATAAAAGACTTGAGGAAACAAAGGACAAAATTCCAAAGTAAGAATCTGATGGCTGTGGAGCATTTTGGTCTCATCACATGCAGGTCACATGACCCCCCACCACACACACAGCTTAGCCGACCCCTCTGAGCCAGGTGCCAGGCGGGATGGCTAAAATGAGCCCCTGCCCCATCCGAACTGTTCAGTGAACATAACACTTCCTTCTTCCTTGCCCTTCCTTCCTTGCCCTTCTGTTTTGGTAGATTGATTTTTAGGATTGCTAGCTAGCTTAAGCATTTGCATTTTCTCTTGCCACATATATTTACATTTTTAAATTCCATTGTATGTACTTTTCCCCCTAAACATATGAGCTCCTTTTGTGAAATTGGAAGATGGAAAAATGGACAATGAAGTTAGCAGAACTCGCTCATGATCCCACCAGCCAGAGACTTTAGGGTTTGTGTGTCTGTGTGTGTGTGTGTGTGTGTGTGTAAACATCTACTTTTATTTTTATTTTTTAAATGTTTGTTCATTTATTTTGAGAAAGAGAAAGTGGGGGAGGGGCAGAAGGAGAGAGGGAGGGAGAGAATACCAAGCAGGCTCCATGCTGTCAGCACAGAGCCTGACTCAGGGCTCGAACTCACGAACTGTGAGATCATGAGCTGAGGCCAAAATCAAGAGTCGGAGGCTTAACTGACTGAGCCACCCAGGAGCCCCAACATCTACTTTTAAAAAGTGGTATTTTAAAAAAAACCTTTTAAAAAATAAAAAGTGGTATTTTATGCCTGGATTTTTCCTTTATCCTCTACAAATTATGTTGTGATTATTCCCGTGTCTTTAAATATTCTTCCAAATCTGGGATTCCATTGTGCTTTATACTTGCATCTAATTAATCCCCTGGTATTAGACATTTGTTAGTTTCCTACTTTCCACTATTGTTTATAAGGCTAGAATAAATATCATTCCTGTAACTGTTAGGGTGTATGCACAATTTTATTGCTTAATCGCATCCCTAAAAGTAGCATAATTGGATCAATGGCCATGAGCACATTTATAGCTTTTGCTGTGCATTAGCTGGCTCCTCTCTGGGGAGCTATGCTAGTTCAAAACACTTTTGTCAACCACCACTACCACACCAAGAAGTCGTACCTTTAGAACATTTAGAAATATGACATGCAGAAGTTCTGTAATTTTTAGTGGGTTTTCCCCATTTCTTTTCTTAATAATAAATTAAACATTTTTATATCTTTATTGCATCTCAGTATTATTTCTTTTGTGGATTGCCTATGTTCTTCAGCTGGTATAACTTGAATTGTAAGAACTCTTGTAGACAGTACTGTGGATATTATATATGCAGTCACACATGTGTTATATACAAATGTACAGTATGCACATGCATAACATACACATGCATAATATACATACATGCAGACACATAACACAAATTATATTATTTCTATAGGAGAACAAATGTGACTCTGTCATGGAAGTTGTTTTTTGTGTTTTTTTTACATTTTTATTTATTTTTGAGAGACAGATAGAGCACAAGTCGAGGAGGGGCAGAGAGAGAGGGAGACACAGAATCCGAACAGGCTCCAGGCTCTGAGCTGTCAGCACACAGCCTGAGGCGGGGCTCGAACTCACAAACTGTGATACCATGACCTGAGCCGAAGTCGGACGCTTAACCGACTGAGCCACCCAGGTGCCCCTGTCATGGAAGTTTTAATGAGCTGTATGGGAGAGTGATCCAGACAGAAGCCCTTTGGAAAGTTGAAGCCACAGATGATTTCCTAGAAACTTCTGTTTGCATATTTTGCTTGACCTCTGTTTACTTGTGAGTTTTCAAGGAGAGCTCTTACCCGCATGTTTTCCAAACGTCTGAGTTAGTCCTGAGTTCACTTGATTCTATTTCCTGTCAAGTGTGCAAATACTTGACAATACATATAAATTTGTAAGGTTCCATGCACTAGGTTTTAAGAAATGTCACCATGCGGATGTTTAAATGTAGAAAAGAGATCTATGAGAGGTTATTTTTAGCTAGATGATTAACCACTTCAATATTCTCAGCCTGTTTAGAGATTGTGGCGTACCTGAGGGGAGGAGAGCAAGGAAGCTAAATCAGTAAACAACTGATTAGAAGTAAAAACGAAGAGACATTGATATTTTAACGTGCCTTCAAAAACACAGTTTGGGTTTATAAAAATTTGTCATACACAGAAACAATTTACTGAGTTGAGGGACACATGTGGGTGCTTCACAAACCCATTCTTAGTGACCCCAGTTGTTGCCAGCTTTGACAGGTTCGAGAGAAGTATGTGCGCAGTACGTTCTTCTTGTTGGCGTTTGCAGGAACAGCATCACATAGTCAAGTTTAGCAGTGTAGTTCCTGTTCTCCGTATCTGGACCTTAGATTGCTTCAGAACCTTTTCTATGGGTGACCGATGGCTCGATTGAAGAAGGTGGCTTTTTTTCCTATTATTCATTCCTGTGACCCGTATGGAAATTTGTGACGGAGAGACATGTTTGTGTGTGCCTACATATTTGAACATTCTTAATACATTTCTGATCAGTCCACTGTCTTCTGTGGAAGACATCAAGGGGGGGTGGGTAGTCAGTTAGGTACTCAGGTCTCTGCCTAATTCTGCTCCTATCTCCACTAGCCCCACCACGGATGTTCCTGAGTACATGGGTTAGATTGAAAGTGTTACGAATGCAAAAAGGTTTCACCCAAGCAGGGATTTTGTTGTTTTTTAGTTTTCTCTATCTCCTCCTTGTGCTCCATTCTTCCACCCCGCCCTCCTTCCATTCTCCCTCTCCCTCTCTCTTTACCCCTTCCCTTCTTTGTGTGTAAAAGAGAGATCAAAAGAAAATGATGGAAGCAGCTATAGTTCCCCCTATATTCTACTTCCCAGCATGTATTAATAACCATAATAATAACAGGTAATGGGACTGTGTTTCATTGTTGCTCTACAGGCAATGCCAAATCACTGGGATATCGACTCAGAAATTTCTACCTTTCGTCCTGTTTCCCTTTTTCTATAAAAGTATTTCTAAAATTTGAATCAATGTAATATGATACTGCTTTTACTTAAAATATTTTAACTTGATTTTTTTTTTTCACAAAACAGAACTGTAAAAAGATAAACAATGGTACAAACCCAGTTTTACAGAAGAATGCAGAGTTTAAAGATCAGGGATATTACACCTGTGTGTTTTCCATCCCTCATAATGGAAAACTATTTAACGTCACCAAAACCATCAACGTAACAATCGTTGGAGGTAAGAGGAATGTTAGAATTGGAAAGAAAGAAATGTATCTTATAAAACAGAGTTTTCTTTCTTCTAACCCAGCACAGGAATCCAGAGGCAACTTATTTGGAGTCATGACCGCATCACTAGCTCAAATATAGGGTCAAATAATTTGGGCGTCATTCACCACCCTGGAGAGATTGGTGGTGGGGAGGGGGGATAGTAAATGACTTGTATGTAGTAGAATGTCTCCCTCTTATCTTGTATTCGAGTAATTTGTGGATTTTTTTATTGTTCAGTGTATGCTTTCACTCAACAGGTATTTTATTGAGGGTGCCTGTATTCAATAAACTGTATTGAGCATCAGGAGGTAAAGGAAACAGGGAAATAAGCAATGAAGTGAGTTCTATGCTATTCTCGAGGAACAGTCAGGAGAGGTGATAAGCCACATAGAAGTACCTAGTGTATGAAACCGGACACATCTGTGTGATGTTAGGGTGCAGAAGGAGTCCAGAGATAGATCAGAGACAGGAGACTCTGAGCTGAGTTTATAGGTGGGACATGACGGATGAGGAGGAAAGCACGCTGGGGACAGGGTACTTGGGGTTTCCAATGATATACTTCAAGTTTTAAAATTGTTTTTAAGGTTTATTTATTTTTGAGAGAGAGAGAGAGTGTGAGCGGTGGAGGGGCAGAGAGAGAGGCGGGGCGACGCAGAATCAGAAGCTGGCTCTAGGCCCCCAGCTGTCAGCACGGAGCCCAACGCGGGGCTTGAACTCACGAACTGTGAGATCATGACCTGGGCTGAAGTCAGACGCTTAACCGGCTGAACCACCCAGGCTCCCCGATATATTTCAAGGTTTAGCAGATGGCATACTGTCTTAAAGACGTCCTGTCCTACAGATACCCTTTGACACTACCTCTTCCCAGGGGGGAAGAAAATGGATCCGGAGAAAGATAAGCAATGGCAATTTTCAGCAAAATCACCTCTTGCCCCCTTGTCCTTGAATCGACTCATGTTCCTCCATACTCTCAAGGCCGAGAGTTCCTTCTTTCTCTGGGGGCGTCCCAGGTCCCGCTGTCCACTTATAGCAATTCCAGGCTTGCCCAGAGACTCTGAACCCCAGAGGAACCAAATCCGACTCACCTGGGCTTTCACTTTGCGAGTTTCATCCTCCAGTTCTCACCCACACATTCACCCCTCCCGTCTCAACCCTTCACTCTTCAGCATCACACTTTCTGAGAGAGCTCAGGTAGGTGAGGGCGCTGCGGGAGAGCTCCTGGGTTGCCTTTTACTCCTTGTCCTCAGGCATCGTGTTTGCTAAGGACAAGTATGTCCCAGGAAGGCTGCTCTGGAGGTTACTTGTAAATGCCCTAGGAGTGCCAGATGTGCTAGAAGGGAGAGTCTAGGTCATGAGGAAAGTTGCCAGTGCTGATCAGAAGAGTAACGAGAACTTGACAACAGCAATTTCAATGTATGACCACAGGTGCTCTCAGTGTTGTGCAGCTATCAGCTGTCCTAGGTTGTAGGAGAGCATTCAGTGGGAGGCTGCTAGGGAAGTATTTACTTTTGAAACATTACTAGAGGGAGGCTGGGGTGGAGAGTATTATGTACCTCTGGTCAAGGTCAGAAGCCACTCGGGAACAGAAGTAGAGCTGAGCCCACACATGTGGACACCTTGCAGGGCCAGGACTAAGGTGAGGCAAGTGAGGTATCAAGAGCACAGAATTGAAGGTGTGCTTCGTTTAGTGTCTATGAGGGGAGGGTTGGCACCTGAGAGAGAGTGTCTTGCCAAAGCACGGATAGAGACCCTGTGCCCAATAAATCCATCTTCGAGGGGTTGAGAAGGGCAGACAGAAGGAAGAAAGAGCAGAAAGGCACTTCCCAGTGACTTTGCATCTAAATCCTACAGATGTGGTTGTCCCTCCTGGATGAACATTTTCCTCTGCCATATAGCTGCAGAAGCCAAAGATTTGAAGGAAACAAAATTTAGTGTGTTCCCTCCAGTTACATTAGCTTTGCATTGATGGAAAGTGAAACAAACAATATTCCCTGCAACCATTACTTAATGAAAATATGACATAGTGATGACTATTTAGAATTTTTGTTACATCGTATAAGCATATTGCAACAAAAACTTGTCTTAGAGAAGCTCAGTGCAACGCTGAAACATTTTTCTTTTCTTTTTTTCACTTTTAGATCGCAGTAAAATAATTCCTGTTCTTCTTGGACCAAAGCTTAACCGTGTGAAGGTGGAATTAGGTATATGTTGACATACATGTATTCCACATTTAGGAATGGGGTGCATAATTGAGTCTTCCAAGGCTAAATGTGATTCATGATTCACCAATATTGTGCGTGCATAACACATACCAGATTTAGTGAGGAAAGTTAGAAAAGCAGGGAAAGTATGTCATTGTTTGAATGTTGCCATTTTTAGGCTGATGAAAATGAACAGTATGTTGAAAACATTGTAAGTTCTATAATGTGACGTGCCTGTGGTTTTTACATAGGGTTTTGGTCACCCCATTGTGGCTTTTCTCTAATAGTCTTTATGGTTATTTTTAAAGACGAAAACCCTAGAAGAGAGCACTCTGGAGAAATGATTCAGACTTATCCTGTGTTATGAATATTTGACTGTTTAATCAATGGACTTTGAATCAATGGACTTAATTGACCATCCAGACAGGTCTTGATGAAATCAACATGTCCAGTTGAGTAATTCCTTTCCATAAGGAAAGGAGGGAAGGAAAAGAAGAAATTCACGTATACTAAATCATGTTTTGTATTAGGTGTTTGAAATATATTCTTTTTTAAAATGTTTATTCATTTTTGAGAGACAGAGACAGAGTGTGAGTGGGGGAGGGGCAGAGAGAGAGGGAGATACAGAATCGGAGGCAGGCTCCAGGCTCTGGGCTGTCAGCACAGAGCCCATGTGGGGTTGAACCCACGGACCTGAGATCATGACCTGAGTCGAAATTGGACGCTTAACCGACTGAGCCACCCAGACGTCCAGAAAAACATTCTTGAATTCAATCCTCCAAAAAACTCCAAGGGGTATTATTCCCATCTAATGGATTAAATGACCAAAGCCCAGAAGGGTTCACAAATCTGTCTAAAGTTAAAAAAATAAAAAGTGGTGAAGCTGGGGTTCAAGTTTCTGTTGACTGTTTCCTAAGCCCACACCTTTGGACCACCACCACCTGTCACAATCATTTGTGGGACCACAGATGCCCAGCGTAGCTTAGATACTTTGCCTTTTGTGTTTGTGGATTGCCTGCTTTTTATTTTTATTGATTCCTGAACTTAGCTTTGTTATTTCTTTCTTCTCATTTTGGGCTTAATTTGCACCTCAATTTTCATTTGTTGACATGGAGACATAGATAATTGATTTCAATTATCATCTCTGGTAGCACATGAATTTTAAGCTCTACAATTCCCTCTAATCGCTACTGTAGCTGTTTCTAACAAATACAGGTATGCTGTGTTTTCATTACTATTTGGTTCAAACATTAAAAAAAAAAAAAACACTTCCCTTGTGATTTCTTCTTTCATCTATGGATAATTTGTTCTTTTTAACTTCTAAATAGTTGGAGGATTTTCTAGTTTTTGTGTTGTTGTTGTTGTTATTGATATCCAGTTTAGTTTCATACTGGTCCAAGATTGTATTCTGTATCATTTCAGTCTGATGAAATTTGCAGTAACTTGCTTAAGGAACAGAATGTGGCATCTTGATGAATGTTCCCAGTGTGTTTGAAACAAATGTGCATTCTGCAGGTTTCGGTTTTATCATTCTGTAAATACCAATTATGTGAAGTTAGCTAATGGCATTGTTCAAATCATGTATATTGTAACCAATCTTTGATGTGTTTTCTTTATCTGTTAAAGAAAGAGATGTTAACATCTGCATCTACGATGGTTAATTTGTCTACGTACCCTTTTGTTCAATCTTTGCTTTATACATGCTGAGGTTATCTTGTGGGCACATACGTACTGATGCCTGTTGAACTGACACTTTATCATTATAAAATTTCTCTCTTTATCTATCATGTTACTTCTTTCCTAAATGCCTACTTTCTCTAGTAATAGACAGCCATAGCAGTTTTCTTTTGTTTGGGATTGGCATGTTTTATCTTTTTTTTATATCCTTTTAACATTTCTTTGTAAATCAGTTACACATGCACTATATTTCACGTCAACTATATCTATTTGGATCTTTTTTGAAATCCAGTCTGTATAGTGTCTAGTCCATTGACATTTAAAACATTTTTTTTTTATGTTCATTCATTTTTGAGAGACAGAGAGGGGTAGGGAGTGAGTAGGGCGGGGGGGGGGGGGGGGGGGGCCGTAGAGAGAGAGAGGGAGACACAGAATCTGAAGCAGGCTCCAAGCTCTGAGCTGTCAGCACAGAGCCCTTTGCGGGGCCCCAGCCCACGAACAGTGAGATCATGACCTGAGTCATGTGCCTAACTAACTGAGCCATCCCGGCGCCCCTCAGTCCATTTATATTTAATGATGGTGATCCTGTGAAGCCTCTTATCTTGCTATGTGTTTGTTAGTTGCCTTATGTGTTATTTGTTCCTGTTATTCCTCCCTTCCTTTTGGATTCATGAAGTATTTTTTCTTTCTTTCATTTAATATGATTTGTTTTCTTTCTAGTTATACCTTTTTGTGTCCTTCATTAAGTTGTGCTAGAGGGGCGCCTGGGTGGCTCAGTCGGTTGAGCGTCCGACTTCGGCTCAGGTCATGATCTCGCGGTCTGTGAGTTCGAGCCCCGCGTCGGGCTCTGTGCTGACAGCTCAGAGCCTGGAGCCTGTTTCGGATTCTGTGTCTCCCTCTCTCTCTGCCCCTCCCCCGCTCATGCTCCATCTCTCTCTCTCTCTCTCTCTCTCTCTGTCAAAAATAAATAAATATTAAAAAAAAAAGTTGTGCTAGAGACTTGTATTTCCTTTTGTCTTCTTACCTCACTTTGTGCTATTAGTTTACGTATTTCCCTACTGCATATGTGATAAAACTCAAAATAGATTGGCACTGTTATTGCTTTAGGTGACCAAAATTCTTTTATATTTACTGAAATACTTGTATTTTCTTGTACTCTTCATTTGTTCATGTAGTGCCTTGCTTTCGTCTGGGATAATTTTTTGTGACTCTGAAACCTTTCCTTTGGCATTCCCTGCAGCGAGGTTATGGGGCGGGGTGGGGCATGCAAGGACTTCAGTCCTGTCTTTGTTGTACATCTCTTCCTGGAAGTGGGACTTTCTCCCCTAAGTACTGTGAGACTGTAGGAGAGACCCTTGAGCCTTTGCAGCCTCCTGTGTGTTGTCCAAGCCCTCGGCAATAATTCTGCAAGCCAGTGTGGCTGTCAGAGTTTCCCCTGGGCTCTCTTTTCTCTGGGAGATTCCCCTGGTGCTGTACAAACCCAAAGTAATTTCTCCAAAGAATAAGATGGCCGGCTATCTCAGCTCCTCCTGGAAGGGCTTCTTCCTGGCTGCGTTTTCAGCCCGGCTGTTTCTCTTTGTTTTCCCTGCACTTTAATGTCTTTAATTGCTGGCTAACTTAATTTTGTGTGATTTACCCATTTTGTTTTTCTAGAAGTTGCTGTGGGAGTGTTGCCCCGACACTACCTACTAAACTGTATGTTGAAAAGAAGGCCCACTCGCCACTCTAAGTTTTAATAATTTATTTAAACATAGACATTTGAAGCGAAACCAACTCATAGGCTGTGGATGACTTAAAATTGCTACCTAATTTCTCTGCTTTATACATGTTTTAAGATTTAAAAACCAAGCCTATCTTTTTCTTTCTGAGAGGTAGCACTACATTAGCTCTATGTATTAAGTTAATATATGTTGATTATATTAATTTTATACCTTTGGGAATTCTGAGTCTGTAAGATCAGAATATTGGTTGTCAACTTTTACGTAGGAAAAGATGTAAACCTCAATTGCTCTGCTTTGGCGAATGAAAAGGATCAGATTTATTGGAACTTGTGGGATGAAAATGGAAAGGAGCCCAATGTACATGAAGAGAACGTAAAAAAAAATAGGTACGTATATGTGATGTATTATGTATCATGATATATACAAATCACATTGTATCATAGATCCATGCTATAAAAAACACCAGAGTCCTGAATGGCTGATTGGGTGTTTGAGATAAGTTTAAATTTTAATTTATAATTTACATATTTTATAATGATAATTACCATGCGCTAGGCTGATGGATTATGCAGAAATCTATTGCTAAGATCTAAACTAGAAAAAGAAGGTCAGTGAGGTTTTTTAACATCGCCTTACAAAAAGTAGCTTTTGGTTGGTCAGGATCTGATAGGGATGGGCAATTTACTTAAGCATCTGATAAAAGAGGGATTACCTAGGCCATAGTTTTTTGGATTTTGAAAATTGTGCTAAGCCTGTGGTCATTTGAGTGTTTTTGAATGACTTTGGGTCATTAATCAGTATTGTACTGATATACTCAGGTGGCAGAGAGTAGGGATCCCAAGGTATCTGTTACCTTAGCTGCACTTTTGAGGATTTTTTTCTGCTTTTTACACTTAAAAAAATTCTTTGATGTCACAGCAACAACTCTTGATTCTTGCTAACACTTGTCTGCAAGCTCCTTATGGTGCAAGGTCTGTCCACTTGCTTGTAGTAGGCACGTGACTAGTAACTCAGCTGAATTGCAGGGCTGTCTTGCCATTGTGTCTTTATCCTCAGCATCGAACCTCCCCTGGAGTTCTGAATTTCCCCCTTCTAGCGATCTGTTGCTCCTGTTTGGAGGGATAGAAGACCAACTCACCAAACTATCTGCAATGGAGCTCAAACTAAGCTAAGAGTAAGGTGGTCTTTCTTTAGAGTTATGCCTGTGCTTTTTCTGTCATCTGTCTTGGCTTCTTACTGGCCTTTTGTGCCTTACTTCGGGATTTTTCACTGATATGAGATAGTTGCTATTTCTGGATTGGTGACTTCTTTACAGAATCATGTTCAAATTATATTTGACACAGTTGGAGGCTACAGAGGGTGCCATGTCCCAAGAATAGAGGCACCTGCTGCTAGGGGCATGGCAGGTGAGTGAGCGCACCTGGGGAGTGCTGGTTGACATGGTGCTTTCACGGCCTGTCATTGACGGGGAAGCAGATGTCATGAGCAGTTGCCTTGCATCGATGACAGGACAACTTGGATCTTTTAAGAAGAGAAAGACAGCTTGCTGCTAATGGTTGTCTACGTCATTTTCTGACATGTGCTGAACAGCTTAATTGGTATTTTTCATATGCCTGCAGGTGCATCTGACAATAGTGTCATTCTTCAGTTTGTTTTCGATGCTGAACAAAATAAAAGCGATCTTCAGGATGGCATGGACAAGCTTGATAGGAATCTGTATCTCTGCTGAACTATTTGCAGCTTTGTCACAATCGGTGGAGACCTCCCCATGGGAAGAACGCTATGCCGTTGGGCGAGGAGAAATAGGGGAAAATCATTGAGAGAGGACTTAGCATCATTACCTTCCAGACATTTTCATTCTGGGCGGTTCACAGGGTCGTCCCCAGGTGGTCTCAGGAGGGCTGTTTCTGTCCACCCTGATGCTCCCCGGAGGAGCAGAGGTTTGTGGTGGCCCACACTCTGAGGACCCACCAGAAAGAGAAGGTTCCATGGGGCCAACAGAGCCACTGCCTTTGAGTATTTGTGCATATGAATTCCTCCCTCATGAGCAATGTTGCTGGCAATGAACAAAGCCTGTCACTGAATTGTTTCTTCTTTTACAGGGCTCTGGACGGCAAATTGTATGTGTCAAGAATGTTGAAAATTGAGAATATTAATGCAAAAAATCTAAAATTTTCATATAATTGCACTGTGGCCAGCGAGGGAGGCACAGACACCATAAACTTTGTCTTGTTGAAAAAAGGTATGAGCAAGTTTTACTTTGGAAGTTTGTGGAAGCTTAGAAAGTTGCTGCTGAGGGATACCTCAAAGATCACCACTCCCTTCATTTTACACCCCAGGAAGCAAGCTCCCAAGAGGTGAAATTGTCTGCCTTGTGTCACAGGTATTCAGGCTAAACTGGGGCTCAGTCCCCTGCCGGAGTCCCCTGTGCATTGATTTCATGCAGAAAATGAAAACGCAAACTCTAATCCTTTGCTCTCGATCAGATTGCAGTCCTAGATAAGCACCAGGGGCCCAAGAGAGTGGAGCAGATATAGCCCAGAGACAGAGATGTAGCTGAGTGTCATGGGGGAGGCAGTCATGGCAGCCCTCACACACCCATAACGAGGGGAGGCATGCTTGCAGCTCAGTGTAGGGTGAGGCTAATGATACTAGGTACTGCGGCCTCCAGCCTACCTTAGCTGGGCGCTGGGCACAGGGGGCCCTTGCGTGTGCTCATGTATTCAACCAAGATTAGCTGAGGCTTCCCTTCCTTGGACCAGTCCCTGGATCTGGCAGGTGGACAGTTGATGGCTCAGATCTGCGGACTCCTAAAATTTTTCACTGCCTACCTGACGGAACATTCCAGAGTCACCCCCCTCCATCCTCCACCAATACAATACAACCCAGGGTCATTGGCCCAATAGCTGCTCAGAAATGGGTTCATATTATGGATGAAGATGCTAAGAATGAAGGGAATCAGTGACTTTCCCTAGGACACAAACTAAGTGACGGAGCCAGGCTGGGAGCCCAGACGAGCTCAGGTCAGCACTTGCTCTCTCAAGACTGTGTACTTCCATTTATGTTCTCAACATACCAGCTGAGATGTATGTTTGGGTCCCTGGACATTTCACCCTGGTATCTTATCATCCTTGCCTTCCCCAAGTAGGGACAGGCTATATCACAATGCTTTCCATTCAGGTCTCTGAATATCCTTTTACACATTTTTATTCTTTAAAAATCGGAGTAGAAAGGTCAGTACTCCAGACTAAAGGCAGGAATGTGGACTAAGTGAACGGAATGCGTTGGATAGACAACTGGGATTAGGGCTAAATATAAAAACTGACAACTATGAGGTAAGATGGGGGGAGACACTGGTAAACCATCTTTCATTAATCATTTCCATTTTCTTTTCCTCTCTAGAAGATATGGCTGATATCCCAGGCTACATCTTCACCAGAGGAATGATTGTGGCTGTTTTGATCTCAGTGGTAGTTGTGTGCCTAGTGATAATGGGTGTCATTTATAGAGTTGACTTGGCTCTATTTTATAGACATTTCATGAGAAAAGATGAAACATTAACAGGTAATGAATATCACAATGCTGGATTTTCTTATCTTCTTACTTCATTAAGAAACCAAATAAAGAGGGGCACCTGGGTGGCTCAGTCAGTTAAGTGTCTGACTTCGGCTCAGGTCATGATCTCACGGTTTGTGGGTTCAAGCCCCACATCAGGCTCTGTGCTGACAGCTCAGAGCCTGGAGGCTGCTTGGATTCTGTGTCTCCCTCTCTCTCTGCCCCTTCCCCACTCACACTCTTTCTCTGTCTCAAAAATGAATAAACATTAAAAAATTTTTAAAAAGAAACCAAATAAAGAAACATTAATCTTCATTTCATTTTGATTATACTTCATGTGTGGTAGAGGTTTGTCCATGGGAAAAATTGATTTGAACGTAGCATCCCTCACAAGTGTTGTCTTGTATCACCTTTTTTTGTGCTTGCTCATATGTTGCCAAAACCTGTTCTCTAACTGTTTTATGCACGCATGTCACGTCCTTCTTCATGGCCTGTGAGATGCTTGTGCCCATGAGCTGTCGTTATTCACACAAAATCTGGGCATCTTAAACAATATGCACGTTCAATAAACTTCATTTCAATGGAATTGAATTGTATTATGGTTCATTATTTTAACCTGACAAAGAAGGCTGCATGATGTATCTACAGGAACCCCGGACTAGAAGTCAAATGACCCGGGTTCCAGTTTCCTAGAACTGCCTGTTTTTATCTATGGCTGTTTCTGTGTGGCAACTCTGTGCCTAGGTTTCTCTACTTTTAAAGGTGATTTAAAGAAGTCCTCAAGTTTCAAGACAGTTACTGAATTATGTGTACTTTAATAAAAAAGAAAGATGGCTACTGAATTTAAAAAAATCAGTCTACCCCATTGCACTTGCTTGTGTGTGTGTGTGTGTGTGTGTGTGTGTGTGTAGGACACACATAGTTCAAAACACAAAAAGTCTGAGAAATGATACAGCAGAATATCTCCCTGTCATCCTATCCTATGTCTGTTTTTCCCACTTCATCCACCATTGACAGTATAGGCGAACAAATACCAATATAGAATCAAATTCCGCTCCAACGAATGTTCGCGTATTAGGTACACTATTTTTAACTTTGATTTAATATGCCTTGGATGCACTTCTATAGTAGTTTGTAAAGTCTCTCAGTTGTTAGGCTTGCCCAGTGTTTTATTTCTGCAGCTGTCTCACTGCCTATTTGGTCACCTTGTGGGTTATTTAAAACAACTTGTTATTACTGAAATGATGGGACAGATAGTTTTGTACAGTCATCGGTTCAACTGTGGGCAGTATAACTGAAGGAAGAATTCTCCTAAGTGGAATTGCTGGCAACACCAAGGATAAACACAATTGTTACTTTGGCAGATATTGCAAATTTGCCCCCCATATTACTATACCACTGCCACCTTCAAAGAATGGGGTCACTTTTGTCCCATGACCTTACCCAAAACCTTTTGAGTATGTGCCAATCTGATAGGTAAATAGTTGTATCTCCGGGTAGTTTTCGTTTGCCATTTCGCTTCCTATGCAAGAGTCACTATTGATTTGTGTAAGACTCATTTGTACTTCTTTTCTCAAAGTACTCATTCACAGCCTTTGCCATTTTTTCTTTTGGGTTGTTGGCCTTTCCTTTTCTTGTTTATATCTAGGAGCTATTTCTAGTTTAAGGAGGCTAGCCTGTTGTCTATAATATGAAATGAAAATATTATTCCCAGATTGTAATCTGTCTTTTGACTTTGCTTATAGTAGTGTCACATGTGGAAGATTTTTTGTTGTTGTTATTCTTGAAGGATAATTGAACACACTGCTATGTTAGTTTCAGGTGTACATTTTTATTATTATGGATTTTTTAAATCTGGATCTGTGATCAGAAGTAGAAAGACCCTCCTCTCCTCAAGTTATGAAAGAAGTCTCAGATTTTTCACATTTGCAACTTTTAATTAATAATATAAAATTAGGAATACCTGAGTGGCTCAGTCGGTTGAGCATCTGACTCTTGATCTCAGCTCAGTTTGTGATCTCACGGTTTGTGGGATCAAGCCCCGTGTTGGGATCTGTGCTGACAGCATGGAGCCAGCTTGAGGCTCTCTCTCTCTCTCTCTCTCTCTCTCTCAAAAATAAAAATAAATTTAAAAAATAACATAAAATTAGCAAAGCTAATTAATTTAGCTTTGAGCCTGTGTGTGTGCAATTTTGGAGATGGAGAGAAACACTGCAAACAACCGAAAAGTCTCTTGTTGGCCCTTTCTGAACAGGTCTGTACTTGCATTGATCAGAAAGTATCTCAAAATGAGCATTCACCAATATTTCTCTTTCTGATCTTCAGCTAAGATTTTTTCCCCCTCGTTGTTGTGTTTGACCCAATCCACATTTTTTTTTTCAGTTCACGCTTCCTACCTCCCGATGTGGCGGTGCATGGAAACATTTACAGATGTGCTCTACATCAGCTATATTGAAAAGTGTGGTCCATGACAGAGATCAGTTGTGGAAAAGGGCAGAAATAGAGATAAAGTGCAAAAATTTAAACTTTCCTGGCCAATTGATATTGCTGCAATATCCAAGAATGTTTTCAGTACTGGTTTATGAAGGACTGGAAATGAAACCATCAGCCCAAGCCAGTCAAATTAAATGAAAACATGGTCACTTGCTGAACACAGTTTGAGAAGCTCTGGCCTGATTCCTTAAAGTCCCAAATGCCCATTCACATGAGGACTTCGTTTATACAGAACCCCAAATAATTATTATTAGCTTTCCGATACCTTATCTTAAGCACTTTACTTTGTTATCAAAGCCAGCAAGCCGTTCATTACCTGGGTTTAAAGTAAATTAGAATATAAATTACAAGATTTGCTAAACCAAGAAGAGAGTTGCTTGAAATAAGGCATTTGAAAATTAATTAATAGTTGAAAAACTAATTTTCCATGGGTAAGAGTAAAGCTATATTACTTGCATATTACAGTATAAATTTGGCTGAATTGTCTTTCCAGTTTATTGCAATTAGTTACATCATGATTACAAAAAAAGAGTACCTTTTAAAAAAGTGTACTTATTTATTTCTTACTCCTTGGCGCCTATTCTAATCGTTGACATAATGACTATTAACGGAAACACTAGCTCTTACACTAATAAATAGCTGTATTTCACAGCAATCTAACAGAATTACTTGGGGGATCCACTTACTGATTAAACTAGGAACTGGCTCTTTTTTTATACCAGCTTTTCCTACCTCCGATATGCATATTAATTCTACAGTTTTTACCAAAATGTCCTTTCTTTTCATTTTTTTTAAAGTTGACATTTATTTTGAGAGAGAGAGAGAGGGAAAGTGGGGGAGGGACACAGAAAGAGGGAGAGAGAGATAATCCAAAGTGCTATCAGCACAGAGCCCAATGCAAGGCTCAAACTCGTGAACACGGGAGATCATGATCTGAGCCAAAGTCAGACGCCTAACCCACTGAGCCACCCAGGCGCCCCTGTCCTTTCTTTTGTATGCATGCGATTCTGCCAACCAATTGCTTTAAATCAACAGTAGGCTCTGACTTGAACTGCTGTAGGTGGAATTGAAGAAGCTTTGCCAGAAACAGAAATTGTTGTTTTGTGAGCCATTGAAGGTACCGGGCTGAATTGTTGAGCATGCATGATGTGGCACCACAAAGAACATGGAACTGGAACGGTTTCATCCTATTAGATTTTCATAAAGGACCCAGTGATATTTAGCTTTCAACTCAGTAGCAAGTTCATGATTCCAATAACACAGGCAAGCATATATCTAACTCCTGTACCATCTAACCAACTGTCACGGCTTAGGCATAGACCACGCCCCACCCACTGCCCCTTCTTCCTCTACCAATCCCAGTTAGCATCAATTGTATCATTTAGGACTTGGCTCAAAATTTCTTTTTCTCGGAAAGCGTGTCTCCTGGAGATCACGCTGTAGTGTCTGACTGTTTTGATTCTGTTTGTTTTGCTGGTTTTGTCACACCGTCTGGCATCTGCTAATGTGTTCTTTGTAAACTTTTCAAGTTGTTGGGTCTGTCTGCTTTGTCTTCTCAAACAGATTGGATGAAGGTAGAGGAGACAGAGATGTATGTAATTTTGTGGTTACCCAATTAGTACAATGGTCTTTGTTGCTTAGGCAACACTTTCATCTTGGCTTTGTCGCCTTAACCTCCTGAAAGCGCTTCATTATCAGGAATTAAATAGGAGCAGATGTTATTATCAGTGAAAACCTTTCAATAGACTGGAAGTTTTCATATTGGCATCTAGTACCATGTGCTCTTGGTTTGGGGAGAAGATTCCCGGGATTCATCACTTACATATAACACCTAGTGCTCATCCCAGCAGGTGCCCTCCTCAATGCCCATCACCCATTTTCCCCTCTTCCCCATCCCCCACCCATCAACCTTCAGTTTATTCTCTATTTAAGAGTCTCTTATGGTTTGCCTCCCTCCCTCTCTGTTTGTAACTATTTTTTCCCCTTCCCTTCCCACATGGTCTTCTGTGAAATCACCTCTATTGTCTCTTCTCACTTGCCAGTGTAAACTCTCAGCTTTGTTTCTGTCTTGGCTTTCCAGTGAGAGTCATTCTGAGAGTAGACATATGAGGATGCTGTAGAATTAGGTGATACAAGAAATCCAAGATGAGATTTGCTTTCCAATTCTAGACTGAGGGTATATTTGGTCTCCTGGGCTTTAACTGCCTTTAAATTCCTTGAGCTCCTGGATCTAGTATTTATCTCCATCCTTCTATAGTAAGGGGAGTCTTAATGTACATGCAAAAAAACAGTTTGCTGGTTGGTTGCTTGATTAGCATATGAGATTTGGTGATGCTATTTTTTGTTTGTCTTTAATAATGAATTTATTTCTTGTGTTTGACAACTTAAAAAGTCATAGATAAAGAATAATGTCTAAAAAGACTCCGAGAACCAAAATATATTTGATGGACCTTACGGGTTACCTAGTTTAAACATTCTTGCTCTAATTTTTAATTTGTTTTCTAGCAAAAATATTTTCTTTATTCTTTTTTAAATGGCTTCATTGAGCTCCAATTGATATACAAGGAACAGTACATATTTAATGTGTACGATTTGATTATAGATGCTGTACAGATAGATGCTCGATTTCATTTTTCCTTTTCATTGGTTCCACTCCCATTTTTCATGCCTTTTGCTCAAATTCGTACTTAAACTTTTATTTGCACTGTAATTAAAAGAGTAAACCTTATTTCCTAGATGGGAAAACATACGATGCTTTTGTGTCTTACCTAAAAGAATGTGGACCCGAAAATGGAGAGGAGCACACCTTTGCTGTGGAGATTTTGCCCAGGGTGTTGGAGAAACACTTTGGGTATAAGTTATGCATATATGAAAGGGATGTAGTGCCTGGAGGAGGTAAGAAAGGGAATACAAGATAGGGAACTGGTGGAGAGATTTTCCTTGTAAAAGATGAATAATTCAGCCTTACAAAAGACAACCCCGTTTTGCCTTAAAAACAAATGAACGCGATTCTCTAAACCAAAAGTGACCAGCTAAATCAGTGGAATCAGTAGTGACAAAAAAGCTAAGTACACTACTTCTGAGAGTCACCTCTTTGGGCCCCAGGCTCTTCAATGTGCTTCCTACTTCTCTGAACCTTTGGGGAAAGGGCATTCCACTTTCAGAACCAGGCCCAGAATCGGCATTGTCGTGAGGCATTTATCTAGAGATGCCCCACAGTAGGAATATCTCTTTTGGTAATGTTTTATACAGCAGAACGGTATTCTCTGCACTATAAACACAGTTCATTCTTACCAGAAAATACTTATTCTTTGTTGGGTTGGAATTGGTGTGAAAATTACGGTCAGAAAAGGGTGAATAAAAGGAGATTGATGATTCATGTCGGATTTTAGTCATGAAATTCAGTTTTTTACTAGTATATGAATATAAACAACCCTAAAACATACATTGAAGCAAATTCCAGTTTGAAGCCAAGAAATTTAGTAACATTTCCTTATATTTTCTCTGAAGTCTTCCAGAGCAAATATCTGAAATCTGCGTCAGAATGTTTTGGGGGCTGGTGCATTACCAAGGATACAATATAAATATTTTCATTGTCACTATCATCCATTCATGCAACATATACTGAGCTCCAGCCTTGTGCCAAAATCTGAGCTTGGCATTGAAAACATAGCAGTAAATAAGGAATAGTTGTGGTCCCTTCCCACCCACCCAGATTACAAATGAGAAAGGGAAAATACTACCAATTAGAAGGAGAAAGCATACTAATTTTTAATAAATTAATTAATCAAATAGATTTCTTCTCGGTTCTTATATAAAAATAAAGAATGTTGTATATTTAATTGTAATTAGTTTGGATTAAAACGTCTATTTGAGAAAGGGTAGAGGTCTAAACCAGAAATTGGCAGCCCATCATCCACGGGTCAGATCCAGTCTGTCACCTTTGTTGAAACACAGCAAGGTGACATCTGTTCATGTGTTGTCTGTGGCTGCCTTTGAGCTACGTGGCAGAGATGAGCAGTGTGACAAAGATGGTGTGAAAAGCCTGGAATATTCGCTATCTGGCCCTTTACAGAATGTTTGTCAACTTCTGGTCTGGACTAACTGTGGGATGGATGTCTATCTATATATCTATATCTATATCTATATCTATATCTATATCTATCTATATCATCTATATCTATCTATATCTATATCATCTATATCTATATCTATATCTATATCTATATCTATATCTATATATCTGTATCTCCATATAGATCTATCTCCATATAGATATAGATATATAGATATATAATCTTTAAATTTGGACTTTAGTGTGCTCCTCCCTGCCTGTGGAGAGGCAAGCAACATAGCATGATGGTTAGGAACAGGTGCTCCAGAACTAGACCACCTAGGTTCTGATTCTGCCATTTACAAGCTGTGTGACTCCAGGCAAGTTACTTAACCACTCTGCACTTTGGCTTCCTCATCTGTAAAATGGTGGTGATGACAATACTTTCTTCATAGGATCATCATGATGCTTTAGTAAGTTGATATACATAAAACATTTAGAAGAGGGAGTGGCATAGAATTAGTGCCAACTTCATTATTGTTATCTAGATGATTGTTTTCCATAGGTGTATAGAATTAAGAATAAATGGTTTGTCTTGAAAAACTTACTAGTGAAGTAAGTTAAATAATACAGAATTAGACTGTGCAAAATGATTTTCATCTCCTGTCTGCTCTTTTAGTTCTCTTTAATTACTTTGCCACATCTTGCCTTTTCAGCTATTGTTGATGAAATCCACTCATTGATAGAGAAAAGCCGAAGACTGATCATTGTCCTAAGTAAAAGCTACATGTCTAATGAAGTCAGGTATGAACTTGAAAGTGGACTCCATGAAGCTCTGGTAGAAAGGAAAATTAAAATCATCTTAATTGAATTTACACCTGTCAGTGACTTCACATTCTTCCCCCAATCACTAAAGCTTTTGAAATCTCACAGAGTTCTGAAGTGGAACGCTGATAAACCTCTGTCGTATAACTCAAGGTTCTGGAAGAATCTTCTGTACCTGATGCCTGCAAAAGTGGTCAAGTCTCGTGGAACTGAATCTGAAGTCTTCCCTGTTCTTTCACAGTCCTGATCTTTAGAAAAGCCAAATGTAAGAAAGAGCTCTTGACTCTCTGGGCTCGGAGCGGAGGAGCCTATTTTTAACAAAGGGCACTATTAAAAATATTTGGCTCTCTGAAAATCTTACTTACAGTCTGAAGATGAAAGTCATCACTAGGTTGCCAGAGATAGGACTAAACATTGAGCTGTGGTCATGTGCTCCCAGTGGAACCCAGAATTCAAAAGCAACAGACCTCTTCTGTTTCTTCCTCCTCCGTAACTGTCTATAGGTGCTCATTCTCAATCCATATTCAGCAACGGTGAGGCTGGGCACAAAGCAAAGGAACTTACGCCCTACAAAAAGGGTACATCCTCACGTTTTTAATGCTCATGATTGAACTAAAGGATTTTAAGTTCATGAAGTGGCATTTTCTTTTTTTTTTTTCAATATATGAAGTTTATTGTCAAATTGGTTTCCATACAACACCCAGTGCTCATCCCAAAAGGTGCCCTCCTCAATACCCATCACCCACCCTCCCCGCCCTCCCACCCCCCCCCCATCAACCCTCAGTTTGTTCTCAGTTTTTAAGAGTCTCTTATGCTTTGGCTCTCTCCCACTCTAACCTCTTTTTTTTCCCCCTTCCCCTCCCCCATGGGTTTCTGTTAAGTTTCTCAGGATCCACATAAGAGTGAACACATATGGTATCTGTCTTTCCCTGTATGGCTTATTTCACTTAGCATCACACTCTCCAGTTCCATCCACGTTGCTACAGAGGGCCATATTTCATTCTTTCTCATTGATGAAGTGGCATTTTCTATGATCCTGTAGGTGACGTAGTAACTGCAACAGTGCCTTCACTTCCCCACAGTGCCTCCTACCTCTAAGCACTGTGGAGAGTGCCTGGGATGGGGCAGAGAGCGGGTGGGGCTGTGTGCAGAGTAGGGGACCGAGGTGTGCCAAGTCCTTGGCCTCAGGACGTGTTCGGTGTGTGCTGACCACAGCTACAGACCCGCAGTTACTGGAACCCCCCTAAAGCACTGCACAGGGCTTGCTTAATTGGGCCTGTTTGGAGGGAACTTCCCCAAATGCTGAGACACACATTTTCATTGAAATCATTCTCAGGGTCTTTCAAAACTTGTCTAAAACATTTGTTGATTTAATGAACAGGAATGTTTATAGACAGGATGGTGCCAGACCAGATTTTCCATATTCACTGTTAGCCACTGTTATTCATTAGCCACAGCAAAAAAAAAAAAAAAAAAAAAAAAGTTACTTGCTTGATTTTTTTTTAATTATATATTTTAAATGCCGTTAATGTAGAGGCAGCAGGGCATGGTTGTCGAGCATGAGCCATGCAGTCAAGATGCTGGGGTTCGGATCCTGTGCTAGCTACTTACTTCTGTGTGGCCCCTGGAATCTTTTCTAACCGGTCTGTGCCTCAGTGTCCTTATCTGTAAAACTGGAATTTAGAGTAATTGTACCTACTTCATAGGGGAACCAAATGAATAAAGTACCTACCACAGTTCCTGGCCCAGACTTAATAGTTCATGTGTTGTTATTACTATTATTAATTGTCACTATTGTCATCATTAATTGTTAGCTCATTTATTTAGCAGTGAACTAAAATACTAGCCAGAGAGCAGGAAAAGGAAAGAGATCTGGAAGGAAGGCGGTTTTGACTTGAGGACATTTATTTGTACATGGAGAGAAGCATATGGGAGAAGCACATCAATAGGGAAAAAGAGATTTCTTCCTTGGAGGCATGAAACTTGACATTGGGAGACATGTGTCTGTCTCCCTAAAGCAAGCACAGCCCTGTGGGCCTTCTTGGTGGCCTCAGCAATAATGGCTGTCCATGGAAATCACTGAGTGAGTGACAAATATCTGCCTTACACAGAAAGGAAAGATTTGGGTAGATCTGGAAGCCTGGTTAGGCTATATGGATGCAGCCTGAATGTTCCAGACAGATTTAAACCAGAGACTGTTTAAAACGGCTGTGGTAGATATTGCTGAAAATTAAAAAAAAAAAAAAAAGATTTTATTAGATTTTCAGTGGTAGAAAGTGATTTGCTTTTTGGAGAGCTTAAAACTTTGTGTGCTAGTTGGATGGATAAAAAAGTAAAAGAATTTAATTATGTGTGAAAACATACAGTCAAGAGAAATGTTATTGCTATCATCAAAGTCTCTACTATGTAGACTGATTTTGCTTTTCTCTTCTATTATGTGTGCTGTAAAATATATTAAGTGTGTTATTATTAAGTTTTGCATTAAGTGTGTTAAATGAGCACATTAAACATATGCTTTAAAAGACATTAATAAACCATTGGTCCAGTGCCCTTAATTTTGAAATGTCTCTGGATGCCTTTTTCACTTATGTGAACATTCCCCTTCCTCATTCTCAATATAGATGTCTACCTGTTTTAATAAGATATGGGTCATTCTAAATGAACTTCTACATCTATCTTCTTCTGCCTTTTTTTTTTTTTTTATGTCAACTCACTTTGTGTGTACCTTCTTCGTTCTACCTTCCATCCAGGAGCAAAAAGAGAATTCTCTTCTACAAAGCCACAAAGCCACTCAATACGCAGCACAAGAATTAGCTCTTCACACGCCAGTTAATTCGCGTGCATATTTTTAAGTCTAAGTGCAAACAGTTCCAGCTGGGACCAACAAATAGCTATTATTGGTAGAATAATGGCATTCTCTTCTGTGGATTCAGGTGTCCTTAAACGGTGGGGTCCATTTCAGAGAATCAGTGAATAGCCAGCCATCCAAGATGGATAAACTACTCCATGTATGTCTACTATGTGCTGCAACATTTATTAACATAGAGTTATATTCTTTTAAAGCAGAGAGCTTATTACCCACATAGTCCAAAGCCAGGAACGGGGTAAGTCCGGGGATTGACCCAGGTCACACGACTAGCTAGTGTGACAGGCAGGGGCAGACAGGTGTATCATCTCTTCTCTTTGGAATTGCCTGTTGGGCAGTAAGTCTTGAGATGAGTTTTTGGAAGTGCTGGCACTTTCCCGGGAAGGCAACTTATTCTAGGGGAGTCTAGGACACGGCCTGCAGAGAGGAAGCGTGGCTGCTTAGGACTACCTCCAAGGAGGACAAGAGAATATGAAGGCTCTTCAGTCTTTCTTCTAGGACACTAGGGTAAGGATGGAGGGGACAAATGGCACTCCAGCCCTCACAGGATGAAAGTGTACACTTGACTGGAGCATGTCTGCTGTGGCATCTGCCAAGGTACAGGGAGTGGGGCCTCTGGCGGGTACTAGGAGCTCATGCTATGCTGATGCTGATGGTTGGCTAGGACTGTCGGCCAGGCACACAGGAGGTGAACTTCCCTCCAGCTGTCAACATATTTGCCTAAAGCAGGACACTGGCGAACCCAGTGCTCAAGGCAGATCTGAGGGAGGACACCCAACCTCTGAGGAGGCCAACTTCCTGAGCAGAAGCTACTCTAAGAGATGGGCTCAGGAGCACTGGAGGGCTCTTCAAAGGGTGACCAAGCCACAGATCTAACAGGAAATGGTATATGTGTGCCATGGGTGGGACACTGGGTCCATCCCGTGTGCTACACTGATAATGATCACAGTCCAGGCTGGGGGCTCTAAAACTAACGTCTCCATTTCTGTGTGAGGTTTGTGATGTCAAGCTGTTGTCTCTTTACAGCCTATGTTGTGGTGGCTCATACATCCCCAGGCAATGTAATTTATGTTATACCCATTCATATATCAAGATCTATAATGTGATGTGTGTGCTTAATAATTAATGGCGAACATGTTAAGAATAGACTTCCAGATTGTGTTGGGGGAGTCCTAGGGCTCCTCATGGTGCCTTAGGGACCATCCTGGGCAGCAGGGTGGAGTGAGGGGGAAACAGGTGACCTTCCCCCAGCTCTCTTCCCACTGCCATGCCTTCAAGATAGTTCAATCAGTGCAACATTGTTTTTACCCATTTTTATGTTGAGGTTGCACATAACGATTTTATTTAACAAAATAAAGTATCTCTGAATGGGTCATGCTTTAGATGTAATGGACATAATCTTCTTTAGCTAGTTTAAACAGAGATGGCTAGGGGAGCCTGGGTGGCTCTGTCGGTTAAGCCTCCCACTTAGATTCAGGTCACGATCTCACAGTTCATGCGTTCAAGCCCTGCCTCAGGCTATGTGTGGACAGCTCAGAGCCTGGAGCCTGCTATGGATTCTGTGTCTCCCTCTCTCTGCCCCTCCCTTCCTTGAGCTCTGTCTCTCCCACTCTCTCAAAGATAAATAAACATTCAAAAATTTTTTTAAAAAAATCTTAAACAGAGACAATTCTAGAATTGCTTAGAGAGGAAAAGAAACCGACCTTAGGCTCATCTTCCAAGAACATCTTTCAAAGTCACAAGGCACCGGGCTACCAAAGGAGCTGCTGATCCTGCCATAGACAGGAAGAAATCTGCCAAATCTGGAAGCTCCTGCTTACAGCTGCCAGTTCCTGACCTAGTCTATAGTCTAAGTTGAGGGAAAGCCCCATACTGTGGAATTGCCAAGGGCTGGAAAAGCCACTTGCTTCTGGGCACCTGAGTCCTCCAGAACCGACGTCATTATTAATTTGCTTTACCCTACAATAAACATAATAGCCTCAGAACAATTCATAATACTAACACAGCCATATACATTTTGTTTAGTAAAAACAGTTCGAGATTTTTTGGGGGGTGGTATTTTATACCTTCAGAATATCCCATCAGAATATAATAAAGTCAGGCTCTTATGATATAGAACCATTTGGAATTATTCCTCTTGATACAGTTTTGCCAACCCAATAAACAGTTCAATTCCTTTGATTTTGATTTTTAGGGGTTTGCTTGTTAAAATTTTGTTTTGTTTTATAATAATGCAAAAATAGCTACAGCCTTCTAGAGCCAATCTACAAAATAAGGTATATGCAGAAAATTCCAGTTTCTATTCCCTTCCCTATTTGTCTGCTCCTTCCCCTATAGGCAAAGCTTTCTAAAAATGTCAACGTAGCCTTCCATTTTTAATGTAAATAAAAATGCATACATATTTAAATCCCCTCCCTTCATACAGACAAATGGTAGGATATCAGAAGCAATTTTTCTACCCTATTTTTCCATTTCAGAATATATTCCAGAATCACTGCCTAATTGTCTATGGTGCTATTTCTCATTCTTATAGCTACATGATACACCATTGTGTGGCTGTACCACAGTTTATTTGGCCAGTATCAAATGTTTCCAGTTTTTTGCAATTTTAGATACCGTTGTGAACAGTAGTCTTATGCATACATCTTTTCACATTTTCCCTAGAATATTTGGGGGATATATTCCTAAATGTAGGATCTCTGTGTCAGAGGGCAATGCATGCATACTTTGGCCTAATATGGCCAACTTCGTTTTCACAGGGATTGTCATTTGGTATTCCCATTAGCAACGTAAGGGGTAATTATCCCTTAGCTTCTGCCAATTTTTCTGCAAAGGCATTGATCTTTTTCATCTCTGTTGTTGGAACTTCTTTACATAGAAGGCCTTAAGGCACTGCAATGTACGTTGCAAATATTTTGTTTTTCCAATTTATCACTTGTCTTTCTATTTTGCTATTGGCATTTACCCATTTCCTGATTATAGAGAGAATTTACCCATTCTTCCAATATTTGTATAGATTCACTTTTTAAAATTTAAATCTTTGGGAGGAGCCAACATGACGGAGAAGTAGGGGGACCCAAAGTTCCCTCATCCCTCAAACACGACAGTGTTGAGGCCAGAAGACTTGGAATTCCAGGAATCTGGGCTACAGAGTGACAGAAAAATCTCCAGGGGACCACGGGGACAAGTTGGCGGGCCATAGGTACATGATTGCGAATAGCTGGCATAGGAACGGAGGGGAGGGATCCCCTTCTGTGGAGAGACAAAAGGAAGAGAAAGAGAGGCTATGGAAGTGTAGGACTGTATTTGGACCAGAGAAAACCACAGACTGGGGAATGGAAAAAAAAAAAACAGAGAAAGAACCAATTTCTAACATGATCCAGGGTTGGGGGACTTTCTCTGGACTGGGGCCTGCTTCCCTGTTGCAGTGCCTGGGAAGGAGGGGAGCCAGTCCTGGGCTCATTCATGAGCTCACAGGCGCAGTAAGAGAGAGTAATCCCCTTCTTTGAGAGCTGTGGGAAGAAGGCATATAGCCGCTCCAAGGACAAAAGACCCTGCAGACGCCACCCAGCCAGAGGCCCTTTGTCCGTGGGGCAGAGTGGCACTACCCGGGGCCCAGGGCACGTGGAGCAGGATCCTTTAAGACATCAGGGTTTGAATCCCAGCCGAGCATCCTGGGAGGCACAGGAGACTGTGGAGCAGAACAGAACCGGCCGGCTTGTGCCCGTGGCACTGTGAGGACAGCCTGAACAGAGTGGTCTGGGACACCTGGTCTGGGGAGGGGAGGCTGGGGTGTTGCCGCTTTTCTCCCCATCACCAACGAGGTGAGGCTTCAGGCACCAGACAAGGGGCCCACAGTGGAGGCAGGACCTCCTACCTCTGGTAGCTGCTTATGTACCAAAGCTAGATTGACATTGACCAAACCAGACAGCCCCTCCTCCAGGCCACCAGTTCCAAGGTATCAGTCCAGCAGTTTTGCATTTTCTGATTTGATTCTTGGTCAATTCTTATTTTATACACACACACACACACATATTATATTATATTATATTATATTATATTATATTACATTATATCATATCATATCATATTATATTATATTATATTATATTATAAACATGTAATATAGTATTATAGAATATATATACGTATATATATGTATATATACGTATATATATTTTTTCCTTCCTTTTCCTCCTCTTATTTCTTCCCTTTTCTAGTCTAGTTATTCTGGTTGTTGTTTTGTTTAAGCAGACATTTTTAATCTATTCTTTTTACACTGCTTCTGTATCCCCTTCTTTATTTTCCTCTCTCTCTCTCTCTCTCTCTGGATTAAGCCATATAGCTTCTCTGATTCTCTGCCTGTTCAATTTTTTTTTCTTTTCTTTTGCCCTGCCCCTGTCCTTTCTCTCTTTGTATGGGGTAAGGCTTCTCTACCACCCCACCTTCTTAAAAAACTGAGATACCATCTCACAGTGGTCAGAGTGGCCAAAATTAACAACTCAGGGAACAACAAATGATGGTGAGGATGTAGAGAAATGGAAACGCTGTTGCACTGTTGGTGGGAATGCAAACTAGCGCAGCGCATTGTTCTCTGTATTTAAGAGTCTCCTATGGTTTGCCTCCCTCCCTCTCTGTTTAAAACTATTTCGTCCCCTTCTCTTCCCCCATGGTCTCCTGTTAAGTTTCTCAAGTTCCACTTATGAATAAAATCATGCGGAGTTAATCATGCTAATTATAAAGTTCATTAGGAAGAAAGAAACACGCACCACTTTCTTACAGCAGACACAAAGATAAACTCAAAATTGGTGAAAGACCTCAATGTAAGACAGGAAGCCATCAACGTGCTCGAGGAGAAAGCAGGCAAAAACCTCTTTGACCTTGGCGGCAACGGCTTCTTACTCAACACGTCTCGGGAGGCCAGGGAAACAAAAGCAAAAATGAACTATTGGAACCTCATCAAAATGAAAAGCTTATTGGGTACTTATCGGGATGAACACTGGGTGTTGCTCATAGACTCAACTTCTGGGCATGTAAAGCAGAATGTACACGAGGGGGACAGAGGAAGGCCCATACAGGATAGTTCATCAACTGCAAGCCTATTCAAATTCTATTCAGGTGATCAAATTCAGTGTCGAGGTCTGCATTAGGATTCTGAAACTTCAGAAGGACTGCTTCTACTTCCACATGACTCAAATCCAGTTCAATTCAAAAGTTATTGAAGGGGCGCCTGGGCGGCCTAGTCGGTTGAGCGTCCGACTTCAGCTCGGGTCATGATCTCGCGGTCTGTGCGTTCGAGCCCCGCGTCGGGCTCTGTGCTGACAGCTCAGAGCCTGGAGCCTGCTTCGGATTCTGTGTCTCCCTCTCTCTCTGCCCCTCCCCTGCTCATGTTCTGTCTCTCTCTCTCTCTCTGTCAAAAATAAATAAACATTAAAAAAAATTCAAAAGTTATTGCATACCTGTCATAAACATCGCCTTATGTTGAACTTTCTCCTTCCATGCTGGCCCCCAGCATTCCATCCTTTCCCCAGCCTCCAGGTCTCCTGCCTTTCTTCTCATCACTGTGTTGCCCCCATAGGACACTGGGAGCCTGGAGTTCTACATGCCTTTCAGCTGCTTCCTATGACCTCTCCTGCAATAGGTCTGAAAAACAAACAGAAAAACAGTCACATTCTTTTGGAATCCCACACAGATTTATGATTAGTGGCGGGTACATTTGAGGGCTCATTCCTGGCTATAATTGCTAATGCCCTCTTCCACCCTAACCGCAGGTAAACACTTATTTTGCCTTCATCCCAAAGTGAACTTAGTCTTTACTTGTGTTTTATGTTCTCCTCCAGTTATGTGTAGAGGTGGTCGTGGGGCTCTGCTGGGCTCAGATGAATCAGCCTTATCTTTCTTAGAATATGAGACTCTTAGGGCACCTGGGTGGCTCAGTCAGTCGGGCGTCCAACTCTTGATTTCAGCTCAGGTCATGATCTCACGATTCTTGAGATCAAGCCCCACATCAGGCTCAGCACTGCCAGCACAGAGCCTGCTTGGGATTCTCTCTCTCCTCTCTCTCTGCCCCTCCCTGGCTCATTCTCTCTCTCTCTCTCACTCAAAATACATAAACTTAAGAAAAAAAAAAGAATATGAGACTCTTAAGGGAAGCCAATATCAAGGCTTAACCAACATGCTTTCTAGGCAGAGCTCTTTCGGACTGTGTGGTCTCAGGATCCTTACAAAGTGATTTTAGTTGTTCTATCAAAGGAATAGTGGTGCTCTTAATTATATGTTATATTTTGAAGCTTTCTATATTAATGAACAGGTACCGAAAACCTTGGTGATTTTAAACTTTAAATTTATTTCCTCTCTGTCAATAAATTATTGCTTTATGTAAATAGCATCAGAGAGATACTATTTTTTTCCTTTTCCAGAGTTAATAAGTTAGTCATAAGAAAGGCCTAAGTTTATGTCTTAAGGGTTACACTTTCAGAGGTTAGTGTTACAAGATGAAAAAAAAAAAAAAAAAAACAACACAGTTGAGAAATTGAGTGCTATATTCTTTACAGGAAATCCCTGTAAAGGAAACAGGCTTACTCATTCTTTGAACTAAACCTGACCACAAACCTTATCTAGTCGAGGAGGTGGGTCAGAGAAGAGTTTCAGATGCTTCATCTTCAGCACATTTCCTTCTACTGATACAGGTAGTTAATTTGATTTTTCTCTGTGTGATCACGGATTTGGCAAAGACGATGGTCATTTGCAAACTAATAAAAGTTTTCTTTTGTCCTCCAGGTATAACTCATTATTTCCAAGCATGTGTGAGCCAAACGGCTGTTGCATGTCCTCCAGATATTTCTCTGGCTAGGAAGAAATAATAGTAGAGTCCTTTGAAAATGGATATTATTTACACGTTCTTCGGATGCAAAAGCCGGCAGTTACTGAAATAAGGACTTGAAGTTCCTTCCTCTTTTTTTCTGTCTTCAGCACAGAAAATAAGGTAAGAATTAGTACATTTTTCCCACTAGATTTCCTAACCAGAAAACATAAGTTGAGAAAAGAACTTAGATAATTTTCAAAGTGAATTTCTCACACAATTCCTTTTCATGAGGTTTTTAAATAACAGATTGCCATCTAAGAAAATTGAGATCTTCCTATCTATGGAGTCTTCACTTTATAAAAACATGATGGTTATGAAATATACCTATGTACCATGATTTGAGCATTTTGTGGGACAGGTTCAGAGTAAAAGGACTCAAGATGTTTGTCAAATTCTAATCCTTATCTTGGCTTGATCATAAGATCATAAGGTCAAGTGAGTGAGAGCAGGCACTACACGCTGGATTTTCTGTAATTCCCAGCCAATCAGGTATAAAGCTCACATGGACCATGTGAAAATCATAATAACATTAATTGAATTAAACAGTTACTATTGTCCTAGACCATATCTCTCTGTGTACTTGTGTTCTCAGTGTAGAGTCACTGCTGATCCCGTGAGCAATTATAAAGTACTTTGTTTATCTTTGGCAGTAAGATTTTCCTTCCTAAAGCTCTGTTGACACTTACCTTCTCTAGCATTTTCCTCTCTTTCGCCTTATCTCATAAAAAACTTAGGCCAGCAAAAATTTTAGTTCATTGTCAACCAAAGATAATTGAAGGTGTAGCTTTGACCAATGGAGGCGGAGGAATCTTCAACTTCTAACAAAAGAATTGTGCCTCTCAAAAAGCAGGTATGAGATGTTTTGGAGAAGAGACACGTCAGATACTTGAAGATGCCCTGTTGGCCTCCTGTCTTCTTCTGTGACAGGATAGCATGTAGTGATGGGATAATCAGAGGCTTTGAGACCTCTGAATCTGGAAATATTAATCTGGAATAATATTCTTCTAATACTTACCAGATGTGTGATTATCATTAATATTGGGGACTTCTATTTCAAACAATGTGAGCTTTGATGGTCCATCAGTAAAACGTGAAGGACAATCATCTTCCCATCTGTGACCAGAAAATAAATGAGAGCAGTGCACTATATTCAGTGACACCTGTCCATGGTTTTAACTCCCATCAACAGAGACTCTACAGACTGTTTTAGATTAAGTTGTCCTTGCCCAATAAAGCATATACTATGCCTCTTGTGTGATTCCATATGATTCGTGAAAGTGTTTTGGTGATGGTGGAATGAGAGTCATCACATAGATGTTAAATAGTCTTCAAAAGCAGACATTGACAAACAAGTCACACAGTGTGTTAACCCACATAAATGGGGTTTCCAGAATAGGCTTGTCTTTGTGTTGTTCAGTTGCCACCAGTGCTGACAACAGCTGTTATAACTCAGCCCGGACCCACCTCCCCAAGCTCTATTATTTCTTGAGCAGGGCTTCCCGAGGATGCTCCCTGGACCATAGTGATGGTCCTGACACTCGTTTATAAGGTAGATTCCAATGTTCTCCTGGCGAATCTGATTTAATATGATTTGGAGAGTCCAGAAATCTGCATTTGTAATCAGTATTCCAGGTGACTCTTGAAATCAAGAAAATTTCAAAAACGATGTCCCAGAGAGAGCTGTAGCATGGAAAGAGCTCCAGGCAACCTGAAGTCCTAGACCAGCAGGTGAGTGCATCATGGAGAGAGATTCTGTTGGCTCTGGTTGGGATGGAAATTTCTGAGGTCTGGAGACTGCTAGGTGTGGTAATTAATTTGCTATAGGCTCTGGATATTCAAACATGGAATCACAGAAATGTTAAAGCTGAAATGATATTAGCAATCCTGTTCTCATGGTTCCCTAGCCAAGGAGCTTAAAAACAATACACATTTCCTATCTTAGACCCCAGAAGTTCTGATTCTCTAGCTCTAAGGTGAAGGAACTACTGACACAGTCCAAATAATTCATTTTACAGATAAGAAAACTGAAGTACACAGAGAGGTTAAGTATCTTAACTGGAGTCACACAGCAAGTTAATGGTCAAACCTAGATTTTTTTTTTAAATGTTTATTTATTTTTGAGAGAGACAGAGACAGAATGTGAGTGGGTTAGGGGCAGAGAGAGAGGGAGACACAGAAGTAGAAGCAGAAGCAGGCTCTAGGCTGTCAGCACAGAGCCCGACACGGGGCTCGAACTCACGAGTTGTGAGATCATGACCTGAGCCGAAGTCGGACGCTCAACCGACTGAGCCACCCAGGCGCCCCTCAAACCTAGATTGATGTGCATTTGTTCTGACTCCTCTCGAAGTATTCCGTATTTATCTGGATGACAGAACTGATCGTGATTTATACACAAAGCTTTGTCCAAGGATTTGAAGATAAGATTTCTGAAACAGGATCCTTGTTCTTAAGGAGCTCCCAGTCTAGTGGGAGAACACAGTATATGAAATAACAATTACAGTGTGGTGTGGATAACTTACCAACAAGGAGTTACTAAGGTCCTGTTGTTGGCCAGCCACTATTCCTGGAGAGAGCATGAAGGCTGGAAAAAACAGACTCAGTTCCCACTGGCATGGAGTTTTGATTCTAGTTGAGGGAGAACTTTTTTTTTTAAGTTTATTTATTTTGAAAGAGAGAAAGGGAGAGAGCATGCATGAGTGGGGAAGAGGCAGAGAGAGAGAGAGAGAGAGAGAGAGAGAGATCCCAAGAAAGCTCTGTGCTGTCAGCCCAGAGCCCAACATGGGGCTCAAATACTGAACCGTGAGATCATGACCTAAGCCAAAATCAAGAGTTGGACACTTAACCGACTGAGCCACCCAGGTGCCCCGGGGAAGAAATTTTTTTTTAAATATTTTTTAACGTTTATTTATTTTTGAGACAGAGAGAGACAGAGCATGAACGGGGGAGGGGCAGAGAGAGAGGGAGACACAGAATCAGAAGCAGGCTCCGGGCTCTGAGCTGTCAGCCCAGAGCCTGACTCGGGGCTCGAACTTACGGACCGCGAGATCGTGACCTGAGCTGAAGTCGGACGCTCAACCGACTGAGCCACCCAGGCGCCCCAGAAGAAATTTTTAAAACAACATATTTTGAGACGGTAACGTGAACTAAGACAAATATAAAATGAGTAATAAAAGATGGTTGCTGGCCAGTACAGTGGTGAGGAGGGAGGGATGAGCTTATTATGCCAATGGCCAGAGAGGGTCTCTCTGGAGAAGAAATGCAAGATAAGACATGAGAGAGCCAAATCAAGTCCCACAGGGTTTTATAAATGGTGGCCGGGATGAATTCGGTGTCTCACATACAGTGGAGCTGGTGAAGTCTATAGCATGAAAATGGCACGCTCAGGTTTGCTTTTTAGGAAGATGTCTCTAGAAGTTGGAGATGGAGAGATTATTCTATGAGGCAAAGGGAAGAAAGGCGAAGGGGAGGCCACATCTTAAAAGGCTGTTGCTGATCTTGCCTTTTTCCTTGACCACAGTCTTTATAAAAAGAGCCACCAATGGGGATAAATAAAGCAGTGACTCTAGTCCCTGTGCCTGGCTCCCTTCAAGGTGCTCCGCCGTCTCATGAAGCCTCTTGCCCCCTGAGCACACTCTCTTCTCAGCAGGTCAGTGGCCAGGTGGAAACATCCTGTGCTCTGGTCCCCCCTGGGCAAACTGGTCTGAATGGACCTTACTGCTATGCATGGCCACGTGCCTCCTACCCAGTCCTGGTTTCTCCATGGTTTTGGGGATTCTATCGCTTCCTAATTCCTCACTCTGACCTGCTAGCCTGCAAACTCATTCTCCCAAATGGTGTATACGCTCTGCCCTTGTCCACAAGCGCTCAAACACCACCTCTGGCTTCTCTGCTCCGTGTGTGCAGCCTGTGGACTTCACGGCTTGTCCCCACCCCTCACATTCCTCCCACTACTTCTTTTTCTTGCCCTGCTCTCTGTCAACTCAGCCCCGGCCCCTGCCCAAGCTGATCTGATCTATTGGAGCCAAGGCCAGAAGCCATTTCTCAGTCCATTTTGTGCCTACTCGGTAGCTTCTGACACTAACATCCCATCTTCCTTGCAGACTCTCTCTGTGCTTAGGATGAAGATAGTCTCTGTGTTCTGTTTCTTCTCTTCCTTTTTTGGCTTATTTCGTTTCATCCTTAGCCCTGACCCACCCTTGCCAGGCCGGTGTTCTTTAGGGAAATCTGTCTGCCCTTTCCTGGCAGCTTACAGATGCTCCTGGCTTGAACGCTTCCCCATGCTGCTGACCCCCAGAAGCATTTTTTAAGTTTAATTGTTTATTTTGAGGGGGGAAGGGGAAGAAAGAGAGAATCCCAAGCAGTTTCCACACAGTCAGGGAAAAGCCTGATGCGGGGCTTGAACTCATGAACCCTGAGATCTTGACCTGAGCCAAGGTGGGACGCTTAACCAACTTAGCCACCCAGGCATCCCACAGAAAAATTTCTGAGTCCTACCCAGCTGTCTTCGCAATGCTCCAACTGGATCCCCAAAGACAGCTCAAGCTCACTATTTCTGTTAGGGAAACAGTAATTATTGACAAAAAATTATAGATATTAAAATCACTTTCTTCTCCGGCATCTGAAGATGTGGGAGATAATAGCGTGTGTTTGTGTGTGTGTGTGTGTGTGTGTGTTGGAAACTAGTTGAAATGAAGAATTTTATAAGATGAGGAAAGTCAAGCATTTATTTATGAGAAAACATGGGAATACCTGGAAAGAAAGGTCCTGGGCAAGTTGGGGGGTGGAGGCAGTGGTTGCAGGAAGGGCAGCAAGGCAGGGAGGGGTGAGGAGAGGAACTTGGTTGGCTGGTTAGATGTTGAAAGAGAAAGAGATTGATTTTGTCAGCTTCCTAAAGAATATGGATATTGGGGGGAGACTTTTAAAGGGGCCAAGTGACATTTCATGTAACCTTTCTTTCCTTTCTCTTCCTTCCTTCCTCTCTCTCCCTCTTTTCTTTCTTTCTTTCTTTCTTTCTTTCTTTCTTTTCTTGTCTTTTCTGTCTGTCTTTTCTTCCTTCCTTTTTACTTTTTTTCTGTCATCACTGTGTTTATTTCTGTAATGCATTCTTCTGTATTGCTTATTTGCATGTTTATGTTGACAAAGACACTCTTCTCTTTCTTTTTTAACTGTATATTTATTTTACAGAGAGAGAGAGAGAAAGAGAGAGAGAGAGAGAGAGAACATGAGCAGGGGGAGGGGCAGAGAGAGACAGAGGGAGACAGAATCTGAAGCAGGCTCTTCATTGTCAGCACAGATCCTGACTTGGGACTCAAACTCACTCATGAACCGTGAGATCATGACCTGACCTGAAGTTGGATGCTTAACTTACTAAGTCACATGGGCATCCTGACAAAGGGTCTCTTCTTGACCAAACTTTAGTCCAGCTCCTCTGAGACCTCTTCTCCACTAGGCCTCCACCCTGGCCCCAGTCATATGTTTTGTCTGCCCAGACCAGCCTTAGCAAAGCGTCCTGCTAAATCATCCTTCTACACTTGATATCTGATCAAAGTCCTCTTCTCCCATCCTTGATATCTAAGCCCTTGATTCACCTTGAGCAAGAACTCCATTAGATCCATTTAGTAAGATCTCTCTACCCTTGATGTCTCTTTAGTAACTTTCCATCCCCTGACCCCCTCACCTTGCTCTTTGACTATAAATTCTCGCTCGTCCTTGCTGTATTCTGAGTTGAGCTTGATTTCTCTACCCTATTGCAATAGTTTTGAATAAAAGTATTTCTTACTGTTACTTACAGTAAGTGTCAGTAAATTTTTTTTATTTAACATTGTTCTCACAAAAACATGTTTTTGACGTGAAATAAAAGTGTCAATGAAATTTAAAAAATAAAACAAAGAATTCAAAATGAAAAAACAACAACATTGTTTTTCACATTGTGACAGATCCTTGAGGACAGGGACTTTACTGTTTATTTTGTCCACCCCCTCTCCCAACTTTAAAGAGCCTAAGACAGTATAGGAGTGTCTTAGGGGGAATTCTTAGACAAAACTCAGGGATAAGTTTTCTTATACCTACCACCCCAAGAGTAACCCACAGAGTAATACAGAGTAATTTTTACATTAGTGACAATAGTTCAGGACTCTAAAAGGACAGATGAAAACAGTCATATAAAAAAATTACTTTTATTTTCTGCTTGAAACAACATTAAACAACAATCAAATATTACACACACTATTCTGGTCTGAATGTGTTCTTCCCCAAATTCATATGTTGACATTTTAACCTCTAAAGATGATATCACTAATAATGAATATTAGGAGGTAGGGCCTTTGGAAGGTGCTTAGGTCATAAGGGTGGAGCCTTCATAAATAGGATTAGTGTTTTATAAAAGAGACTCCAGAGAGATCACTAGCACCTTTTATCACCCGAGGACACCGTGAGAAGGCACTACGAACTAAGTAGAGAGCCTTCAGGATAATATGACCATGCTGGTGACCTGATCTTGGACTTCCCAGCCCCCAGAATTGTGAGCAATAGATGTCCATTGTTTATAAGCCACCCACTATGTGGTATTCTATTATAGCAGCCCATTGGACTAAGACCCACACCCAATATCCTTATCTCGCATCTCTTATAATTCATTTGAAAGTTGCAATGGCCACCCTATCAACAAGGGAGTTAAAAGTGCCATGAACGCAGGGCAGGGCTCTCATTCTCTCTTGACGTGATCTGCTCCTTTACTTTTTCTATTTCAGAGGATTATTTTGTTCCCCACCCCACCTTTACTTTAATTTTTTTTTATGTTTAGTACTGTTTTTTTTACTTTTAAATTAATTGTTTAAATAGAATTTATTGTCAAGTTAGCTAACATACAGTGTATACAAGTGTGCTCTTGGCTTCAGGAGTAGACTCCCATGATTCATCACTTACATACAACACCCAGTGCTCATCCCAACAAGTGCTGTCCTCAATGTCCATCACCCACTCCCCCCACCCCTTCAACCCCCCACCTTTACTTGTTAAAATTTATTTTTAACATTTATTTATGTTTGAGAAGAGAGAGACAGAGCAAGAGTGGGGGAGGGGCAGAGAGAGAGAGAGAGAGAGACACAGAATCTGAAACAGGCTCAAGGCTCCAAGCTGTCATCACAGAGCCTGATGCAGAGCTCGAACTCACAAGCTGTGAGATCATGACCTGAGCCGAAGTCGGACTCTTGCCTGAGCCACCCAGATGCCCCAACCCCCACTTTCACTTTAAAGAGCCTAAGACAGTATGGGAATGTTTTAGGACAAATTTTTAGGCAAAGCTCAGGAGAAAGTTTCCTTATTCTAACAACCCCAAGGAGTAATACACAGAGTAAGACAATAATATTGATATCCAGTGACCATTTTCCTTTCTTATCTGGGGAGAAGAGAGTCTATTCTCTAACAGCTATTACAACTACTAATAAAAGCAAATAAAACAGACATGTGGACATTCTCAAATTTTATACATATGAGCTATAGTACAGGCTTCCTAACTGTGGAGAACCTGACATTTTCAATCAATTTGGGTCCCCTTTTCTGGAAAAGTTTCACTTAACTTTTTCCAAAATACTCATGGAAATATGCATGCTAGGTGATAACATGAAGAAGAAGAAGAAGAAGAAGAAGAAGAAGAAGAAGAAAGAGGAGGAGAAGAGGAGGAGGAGGAAGAAGAGGAAGAAGAGGGAGGGGAAAGGGAAAGGGAAGGGGGTGGGGGAGGGACAGAAGGAGAATTCCATGAAGAAATGGCACCAAAAGAACACATGGTATGGTGCAGAGGTCCAAGTGGTTGCCATGAGTTTGAGACGCTGCTCTTCCTCCTTTAGATGTACAAGAAATGACATGTTCAACGAGACTGCCACACACTATTGTAGGCATGGGAAGGCTCGCTTGGGTGTGACCTGCCCTTTCAAAGCTTCCTGTGTGACTTGCATTTTGATAACTGGTTCTGATTTCTCCTTTTCTCACCTCTTGACTTACAGAAATGAAGAGGGTTCTCAGGGAAGAGCTCTGAAACACAACGTACCACAGCCTGGCAAGGGAACAAATTCATTCAAGTGATGACAAGACCCAGGGAGAATGACGCTTTATTTGGGCTGGATATTTCTCTGGCTTGTCACAGGAGAGAGAACTAAAGGACTGAATATTTCAGGTAGGGATTTCACTTTTCATGTTAACACTGTGTGTCTTGTGGTCAAAGTATAAAGTGACAGATATTCTGATATATCAGCAACTTGACCTGTTAATACAGAGCATTTCCTTCTTATTGTTAAGACGGGTGCAGAGGGAGAGAAATGACTGGGGTGAACAGCTTTCAGCTTATACCACACATCAGTGAGGAACCCATTTACAATAGCTGGGTGTTCAGAGGGAACAGCTGAAGATGAACGAGGGGTGGTTCAGCCTTCTCTAACAGGAAACTGCTATGGCTAGTGGCCCCTCAAGTCCATGAAGAGGGAGTTAGAACATGAACTTCTAAATGGAAACAGTGAAGAGGACAGACACACAAAAGAGCTTAATCCCTTGTTAAATCCAGCACTGTTTGTAAATGTAAGTTAGAGTTTGATCTTTTCTTCCTTCAGTTTTGTTGAGATATAAGCGATATATAGCACTGTGTAAATTTAAGATATATAGCAAAATAACTTGACTTACATATATTGTGAAATGATTACCACAACAAGTTTAGTTAATACCCATGATCTCATATAGCTACCAAAAAAAGAAAATAAATTTCCTTGTTTTTCAGTTGTAATGAGGACTCCCAAAATCCATTTTCTCCCCCTTCTTCTTCTTCTTCTTCTTCTTTGAGAGCATGTGAGTGAGGGAGAGGGGGAAGAGACAGAGAGAGAGAGAAGAGAGAGAGAGAGAGAGACATACACACAGAGAGAGAATACCAAGCAGGCTCCACACGCAGCACAGAACCCAACATGGGGCTTGATCCCACGATCCTGGGATCATGACCTGAACTGAATTCAAGAGTCAGACACTTAACCGACTGAGCCACCCAGGCGCCCCTCAGAATTCATTTTCTTAACAACTTTCAGATGTATCATACAGAAGTGTTAACTGTGGTCACTGTATTCCCACCAGTCATGTATCTTATAACTGGAAGTTTGTACCTTCTGACCACCTCATCTAATTCCCCTACTCCTCACCCCAGCCTCAGGTAACCACAAATCTGATCTCTTTTTTTATGAGCTTGGTTTTTGTTTTGTTTCTGTTGTTAGTCTCCACGTATAAGTGACATCATATGGTATTTGTCTCTCTGTCTGACTTCTTTCACTTAGCATAATGCCCTCAAGGTCCATCCATGTTGCTACAAATGGCAGGGTTTCCTTCTTTTTTATGGCTGAATAATATTCTATTGTGTACGTGTGTGTGCACAACTTCTGTATCCATTCATTTGATGAACATTTAGGTTGTTTCCATATCTTGATGATCATGAATTATGCTGCTATGAACATAGGGGTGCAGAACATCTCAACAGAGCATTTCTATTTCCTTCAGATACATTTCCAATAAATGAAATTTCTGGGTCATATCATTGTTCTATTTTTTACTTTTTGAGGAACCTCCGTACTGTTTTCCACAGTGGGTGTACCAATTTATAATCCCAACAGTGCACAAGGGTCCCATTTTCTCCGTCTCCTCACCAGCATTTATCTCTTGTCTTTTTGTTGATAAGCCATCTTCCCAGGTGTGAGATGATATTTCACTGTGATAGTGATTGTTATATCAGGACCATTCCCCTGATGATTAGCGATGTTGAACAGCCTTTCATGTACCTGTTGGCTAATTGTATATGTTCTTTGGAAAACGTTTATTCAGATTCATTGCCCATTTTTAAGTGGCTTATTTGGGTGTTTATTGTTTGTTTGTTTGTTTTTGTTGGTTTTGCTTTTGAGTTGTATGCATTCTTTATGCATTTTAGATGTTAATCAGATATATCTTATTAAACATAGTGTTTGCAAATATTTTTTCCACTTCATAGGTTGTCTTTTCATTTTTTGATCATTTCTTTTGCTGTGCAGAAGCTTTTTAGTTTGATGTAGTTCTACTTGTTTATTTTTTATTCTGTTACTTGTGCTTTAGATGGCATATCCAAAAAGATCACTGCCAAGGGAGAGTTTCATCTTCTAATGTATCTCTTTGTTGTTTTGTTCCTTGTGGTTTTCAGATTGCATCACCAAAAAACTTCTTTGGGAATATTCTTCAGGGAGTGAGAAGTTTGTCTTATTTTGTGACTTCACAGAGTCACAGAAATCCCATATTTACCACAGAAGTCAACTCTCACCAACCCAAGCCCCTGAAAACTTGCCCTGCAGTGGTAGTAAGGATCTGTCTGATGTCCAGTGGTACTTTCAACCTCAGAATGGAAATCCATTAGGGGAAATAACTAACAACTATCATCACATCATCCAGGACAAGAGCATCCTACACTTTTCGACCACAGGAATGCATAATGCTGGGTCGTATATCTGTAGACCCAGGATTCGGTATGTCCCACATGCATTCTTATGAGAAAACGTTCCCAAATCTTATATTACCTGGATATAACCTCTACGTTCACAAGACCTTGTTAACTCTCCTAGGAGCCCTCAGGGTGAGGCCTGTTGTGTCAAGACCATCTTAGAAGTTAAGCCTAAGACCAATGTATCGTGTGTACCAAATAACTTCGTATCACACGAGCAACAACTTCTTATTGGCAGCACTGCCTATATTAATTGCCCCAGCTTCAACTGCCAACGTGATGCCCAAAGTTCAGAGGTGACCTGGTACAAGGTAAGAGCGACTCCTCCAAAACCGATGTGAGAATATGGTTTTCACGGTAACATCTCCATAGGTACTTTATGGAAACGTGGGTTTGAGAACCTGAGGTCTAGAGCTTTGTGAATACTGACCTTGCACCTACAGAGAAGGCCTGGGTCCCTAAAGTGGTCTTTCTCCTAGGTAGCCAGAGTCTGATATTATCATCGTAAGAACCGTCTTTTTGATCAGTGCCAGAAAAATTTCTAGAATACCAGTGTATTACACATGAAGTGAGACATAACCTTAGGGCCATCTTCCAATACAGAAGGCCAAGTGGGTTCATTTGTACCGTCTTTGGAAAGCAGTGGGCATTCCTCGGGGGAAGGGAGACCCCAACAAGTGAATCCTGGAGGGTTTCTGAATGAAATCGCAGACTGGAACACTTTCCAAAGAGAGCATATCCGAGAGGGCAGTTACAGCAAACACAGGAGGCCAGGGTAACAAGTGTCTTGCACAGGTGAGATGGGGGTGGGGGTGGGGAGTGCAATGTGAGGATGAAGAGGGAGGAGGGGGAAGGAAGAGGCAAGTTTCCTAATCATTTCGGGTTATGAACCACATGTGAGTAAGCTTCATAACAAAAACACTTCACATTATCATTACATCTTACAGTTTTTCCAAGTGCTAGCCGATATATAAATGCTGCATAGGTGTCTCCTTCAACATAGCCTTATTGACAGTTGACCCCTTGGTGGTGGAAACCAAGAATAGAATTTAAATTGCCTCCTACGCTTGCAATAATTGTTGGAAGTCCAATACTTTGCCTTCAAACATCCTGCAAAGCTTTAAATTAGACTTCAAAATACATCTGTTAGTATAAAAATGTCGTTTTAAATCACCAGTGATCAGTCAAGAAAGTGGCTCATGTTTACCTGGTGGCTCTATGCGTTCCAAGGCTCAGCAATCAGGGTCATGGCGGCACAGGTACCATGGTGTGGAAGACATTTCATCACTTGATTCTCCAGCGACTTGGTGACAATGGGTAGACAGGTGTTATCGTGTCCACTGGGGAAATAAGTACACAAGGAGGAAAAGTGGTGTGCTCTGGGTCTCACATTTGTATTTTGAAGGGACAATGAAAATATGCCGGCCTCAGTAAAATCATAATTTTAAGAAACACCTTAATTTCATCATCTCTAAAATGAGGTTAGCCAGAAGAGACCACGGTTCTGCTTATTCTTTTCAGTTCTCTTCAGAATAAAACTTCCCGTGGTTCAAAAGTATTTGTGATCCAGGAAGACAAATCTGACTATGGCAAGGTGGGTTTGTTCCTAGGCCAGTAAAGAAGGCTTACCCCTAGTTGTTTCAGATGAAATCGCATTTGAATTTTCAATGATTAGTATCCTGAAATGAAAGCTATTTTCACTTTCAGGTAAGCATAAGCCACACGGTAGTTGCTAGCTTTCTGCATATATTGTACTTGTAAACTAAACCCGAAAGGCATATGGCATTCCCAGAAAGAAGCTTCATTTCCCTTCTCCCGGATCTTGACAGCAAATTTCAGGGTGTGTTCGGTGGTGAATAGGCATCCGCCAAAAAGTGGGCCAGCAATGGCGCTCCTTAAAATTGTACTTTCTGATGCAAATTTGGGGAGGTTATCAATCAAGTCGTGTTTCCTAATTGCACGCGTGCGCGCACGTTACATATGCACATATGCACACACATACCTACGCTGGCTCGCACACACACACGCAGTAACCTGAAAAGTCACAGACCTCACAGAAGGAGTGTATCGCCAGAACTGGTGACATTAGGCAGCAAATAATACGCAATGCTCCTTTTCTTCATGCTAAGCCCCAGGTGCTCATGTGGTGGGCAGGTCACACTTAAGCCATCTCAGAGTAGATGACAGGTGCTAAACACTGGCTGAGCAGAGGAGAACATGGCGTTTATTGAATTCAGACGAAACTCCTGATCAGGGATGCACCTGCCAGATGCATATCCAACAGGGTGGAGGCTCTAGGGGCTTTCAAAATATTTTTAATAGACACATCAAAAAATTTAGGCTTGGAGATTCTTCACTGAAATATTAAGTGACCAAGAAGTCAGGATTAAAGTGAATTATCTGGTATTTATTCAAAGAACATTTCCTCTGCATTTTGCTAATTTCTAAAAATACGATAAAAAAATGGCCTCAACAGACTTTATCTGAAATAAATGACAATGACATTGAACGAGAGGGCATTTTTTGCTCTCCAGCTAAGGAAATCTGTGACGTGGGAGAAATTATATAACAGGGCGTTGGGAGAGGTCCTTCTGCACTGGCACCGAGATACAGGTGTCAGTGACACCACTGGGGGCCTCTTGTCAGTTAGAGCTGTGCCCTGAGTACCCTTGCCATTGGTGGTTTAAGACAATCTCCCTCATATGCCACATTCACTCGCCACAATGATGACGTGGCTGCTGCGTCGTCTCTGGCCGGGCATTTAATGGAATGTGCGCACGCAGACCGGCCACTTCTCCTTCCCATTTCCTTTTGGCCTAGTTTTCTTGTAGTCACTAGTGCTGCCTGGCATTCTGAGAACTGGTGAGTATTTGAGACTGGCTGAACCCAAGATCGATGGGATTCCCAATAGGAAAGAAGTAAAGATCATTTCGATTAGATTTTTGGAAAGTATTTTCAAGGTCCCTACAGTGGCCCCTTTTGTTGTTCTCGCTATGGTATTTCAGAATGCTCAAAATCCTGCACAACTTCCTGACATCTGTTCAGTGCTATAACCCCCATGTGGCCTAACCCATAGTGAAAACAGAGGCTACTTTCTTCCTTATTTTGAATAGTGTATCAATGTGGTCTGGATGACATTAGCCTTGGGACAGCTCCATTATGTGGTTGATTCATTCGTAGTTGGCAGGTAAGCAGTTTTTTGTGTTTTTTGTTGTTATTGCTGTCGTTGTTTTCTCACAAGCACTGCGATCAGGCCAATGCAATTTTGTGCTGGGTAGAATTTGTAACTCGTCTTCATGATTTCACATTTATTCCTGTTAAATTCAAATTTGTTGGTTTTGGCAGCATATCAAGAGGATGGAATTCTGAGTTTGAAATCCACCATACTAGCCATCACTCCCAGATTTGCGTGACTTGTAGATGAGAGGCAGGAATGACAGGTCTTAGCAAAAATACTGAAAAGACTGGCACTGAACAGCCCGTCGACTCAGCTATTGATTCTAGCACGATCCTTTTAGTTATACGTGGTCCCTTGATCCACAACTTGGGAGGTATTACTACTCAACTAACTGAAAAAAGGCACCTAAATGTTGACTCATTCAGCCCATGTGTATACATTTTATTTAACAAAGACACCGTCAAAGTATTTTCCAAATGAGTCAGTCACTACAGCGGAGACAGAACATCTACTGTAGTCCTGTATTCCTCTGAGGCTCTGGTCTATTCATTCTATCGTGGAAGGAAATGATCAGACAACATGCCACGGTCTGAATGTTGACAGTGAGTGCGAGCTGGCTGATGTTAACCAACGTTTCCTTTTTAAGGGTTCATAGGCATCTGTTCAAATAACCCATTCAAGATTTTGGCTAGAGATTAGCATCTAGCTCATCAGTCTATACTGTTCATAATGTACCCTTTTCCAATTAAGAGGTAAGCACTAGTACAAAATTTATGTCTGAGTAGAATGTTATCAGTTGATGACTGGGGCAAGAGACCGGGAAGCTGCAAGAACAGGCACATGGGCAATGGAAAACAGAAACACGAGGGGCACATTCTGTGAATGGTGATTGGCTCAGCATGGTGGGAGTGGAGAGTTCCCGAGAGGTGTAGTTAGGGTTAGAGCTGGAAACAGAGGCTGTAGGTTGGTTATGTGGTATGGTTATTGGGGGGTTCCTGTTGGTGTGATTGAACTTTGTAAGGGTGAATCCTGATCTAGGGAACTAGCAGTGGGAACAGAAAGAAGGTGGTGGGTGCCAGTGATATCTTCAGAATTAAATACAAGATTAAATATTTAGGGAAACGTGAAAGAGATGACTCATATGTTGGGTCTTTCTGGCTCAAATATACTCACAGCATTTAGGAAGTTGACAAAATAGAAGTAAATTCAACGAGGGGTGAGAAGAGGTCACAGACACAGATCTGGACATAACGAATCCTTAAAACAGACGTGAAAACGTCAAGTCCATCAGGGAGGATAGGGTTGAAGATGTACATGCCGAGAGTCCTCCCAGACTAGGTAGTGAAAGCCCCAGTAGGAGCTCGACTGTGTCACCCAACTCCACCATATGCATAGTACCATATGCATAGTACTCCCTGGAGTGGCTGCACTTCCCGGTAGTATTAGAGCTTGGTGATATTAGAGGGTAATATTACAAGAACAGTCCTACTAGAATACATTTCCTTTGTTTTTCTGGCTTCACACATACCTTTAAAAGTTCTATTTTCATGTGTTCCTCTTTTCTGTATGCCTCAGTTCTATCTCGGACTTACCCAATTCATACAGGTTCACACTGGAGATGCCCCTCCTTCCATATTTTGTTCCAAGACTGTTTCACGGCTGAGCAAAACAGCCCTATTAGCACCCCTCTTTTCTGTTAGAATCATTTGTGATCGTCTTACCAGAATGGGTCTCCCATCATTGTCGCACAAATTGCCTCTCCCTTATCCGTTTTCTTTGATGTTTCCTTTTAGTTCCATCTTATTAAGTTTTTTTTTAAGTTTATTTATTTATTTTGAGATAGAGAAGAGTACATGTGAGGGAGGGACAGAGAGAGAGAGAGAGAGAGAGAGAGAGAATCCCAAGCAGCCTCCGCGCGGACATCACGGAGCCCAGTGCGGGGCTCGAACTCACAAACCATGAGATCATGACCTGAGCCGAAATTAAGAGTCGGACGCTTAACTGACTGAGCCACCCAGGCGCCCCATTTATTAAGCCTTAATAATACATATGAAGCCATACTTTTCTTTTTATGGAAAAAAAAAATCAGGTTGACTTTGTTTTGACCCATCCTCCCTGCAGCTTAGCTGAGGTCTTGGTCACGACTGCATTTTCTCCCCATTACTTTCTCATGGGACTCATGAAACACCTCCACTCCAATTTCTGCTCTTTGTATGTATGTTGTCTAGGGTTTTAGCTCTGAATTTTACCCCATGCTCTGAAAAGGGGTTCTTGACCCCTGAGATCAGCTGATTGATATTTAACCTTATCTGCCCCATTTCTTCGCTTCCTTTTACTTCCTGCAGCCTGCAGCTGCCCCTCTCTGATCAGTTCTGACCCCCCACCTTGGTCTCCCTGCCAATCTACTGAGGTTCCTTCTTGGGCCACAGGAACCACACCAGAGACTTGGAGTGGGGAAACCCTGCTCCTACCAGTCAGCAGGGAAACAGAAGGGAAACTCCTCAATGAGAACATGAAACTCAGAGTCAGAAAAATTCAGATTGACCCTCAGCCCTCTCACTCGCTAGCTCTGTGATACAGAACAACACACAAACGCCAGAGCCTCAGTTTCCTCCCAAAGCCTGTGCAACCCAAGTCAGAGAGTCCTTGGAATGAGTCATATGAGGTAATACACGAGAAAGAATTTTATAATCTGTATAGATACTAGGTGATTTCGCTGTGTATGTCTTTGCTTTGGACTGTGTGGTAAGACACACACTCCAGGTGCTATTTGCTGGAGATTGGAAGGCCATGGGCTACATGGAGATTAGGGGCTACAGAATTATTGGCAAAGGGATACTCAACCGTTCAACAAAGATTTTTTGAGCCCCTACTAGGTCCTAGCCCCTACTGATAACTTACATGATTCTCACGCTTCAAAACGTTTCAATTATATATACTTTATTCACGCATCATTTACAAAGAGCTTACGATTCCTGGCCTGCTTGCCATATAGTAGAGACACAAAGACCAAATCCGTCTACATGCATCAGCCTCTTCACCTTGGCCCTATTTCCTATATATATTCTCCATTTCAAATATTTCTGAGAAGGCACTTAGCTTAATGGAGTGATTCCTACATACTCCTTAAGGTCTGATTGGCCTGGAGGGAGTAGCCCTGCTTCTTTTGAGTTGAGGCCAGGTCGTCCAAGTGCATCGCACTCTGGCTTATTGCTTGGGACCTGCCTTCTTAGACTGAGTGCTCTCTGCAAGGAGGGATCTGTGTTTATTCCTGCCAGTGTGTGTAGGAGCAGTTATGTGTCTTGGCACAAAGGCTGGTCTTCACAACTTCGGAGAAGGAGGTAACTATACACATCGTTATGATCAGAGGGCTATGCGCGATCATGGAGGTCTGGGAGCACGAAGGGACTGGTTCTGCTCAGGGAGTGTGTGATCACCCTCTTCTCTCTGTGAGAATCATCCTTCTGAGTTGGAGTTAAAGACTGAGCTGCAGCCTACCCAGGGGGAGAGAGTGCTGGGAGAGACTTACAAACGGGTAGCTGATGAAGGAATATGGTTATTTCGGGAATGGCAAGTGAGTGGAGGGGCAGTAGCAGGAAAGGAGACCAGGAAGGAATGGTCTCCTTCCTGGAGACTGCAGCCGGGGGAGAACTCCAGACCTTAGAAGAGCATCCCTGAAGGATATGCTGAGTAAGGGAGAGAAATGTTCATAATTGCATTTTAGTTCTCAAGTGACTTTGGGTCCGCCATGAGTTCATTGTGTCTCACTCACTAGTCATTCCTTGTCATATGTCTGTACACCTGTTTAGTTATTTACTTAATATTTTAAATTTACACTTCACCTTTAAAAAAATAAATTTCACCTTTTTTTAGAGTGAAATTTACTTATTATTTTTTTGAGAGAGAGAGGGCACAAGTGAGAGAGGGGCAGAGAAAGAGAGAGGTGGGGCTCACCCAAAGCAGGGCTCGTGCTCACCAGATATGGGGCTCGAACCCATGAACCGTGAGATCATGACCTGAGTCAAAGTCAGATTCTTAACCAACTGAGCCACCCAGGTGCCCCAAGAGTGAAATTTATTTAAACAGGAAGTTTTATATTAGCCCGTCCCCACCACAAAACTATGTCAATTTCTATAACCATAAATATACATGTTTTCAAAAAATTCATTGAGATATCAGTTATGTAGAGTACTATGAGTTTTCTAGAATATTCTCAGGGTTCTGCGTCATATTTTGGGAAATACTAGGCCACATAACTCTTGGAAGATTAGTCAGATTTGGTGCCTTGATCTTAAAAGATAATGTAATTGCATGTGAAAGTGCCTCTCATTAACAAATAAGACTCTTACCAATACAGTTTTTGAACAGAAGCTCTTCATACTTGGGTGATGCCCTTATTTATGAAGTTTTTCTATAAGTTTGACTAATATTACTAACAATTCTCTGGTTAGAGAAAGTTATTCACTTTTTTGTCCCTTGGATTAGAATGGAAAACTACTCTCTGAAGAAAGGAGCAACTCAATCCTAGTGGATGAAGTTTATGACCACGACCAGGGCATATATGTATGTGATTACACTGATTCAGATAACACAAGTTCATGGACAGTCAGAGCTGTTGTCCAAGTGACAACCATCGGTAAGTGAGATTTTTCATTTCAAGATTTGGGATTTGAACCCCTATTACCCCATTAAAGCTATCTTCCTTCGGTTTAGTAATGGTTTCCTTTTTGGGAAAGAAAAAAGATAATCATATACTGGTAGTCACGTGAAGCCTTAAATGTGGGAAAACATTAATTTCCCCATAAATCTAGATTCTGTCCCCCAAGGAAGGCCTCATTCTGGATCATATTCATGTTGTCACAAGTTGGGTTTTCCATGCACTGATGAATCCTGCTAAGTTTTTGTAATAATTTAAAAAATGATTTTAAATATTTCACACACAGCAGTGGCACCATGAACCTATCAGCTTTAATACATATTACTGTTTCTCTACACACTTAGAATCTTGCTTTTTCTTTAAAGAAATGAGACATTGCAGAGACAGATTGAGGCCTATGCTCTTACCCCTTCCTGCTCTTTCTCTTCCCAGCTGTAGTCCAATCATGTACCCTATATGCTTTCCATTTATGTCTTTATGCTTTTCGACAAAAGTATATATCCATTAATAAAATAGAATACTGGGGGCGCCCGGGTGGCTCAGTGGGTTAAGCATCCAACTCTTGCTTTTGGCTCAGGTCTTGATCTCCTGGTTTCATGGGTTCAAGCCCTGCATCGGGCTCTGTGCTGACAGCATAGAGCCTGTTTGGGATTCTCTCTCTCTCTCTCTCTCTCTCCCCCTCTCTCTTTGTCCCTCCCCTACTCATGCTGTCTGTGTCTCTCTCAAATAAATAAATAAACTTAAAAAAATAAAATAGAATATCGTTTTATATTACAAAATGTGTTTTGTGTTAAAAACACACGGTACTATTCTATCATTTTGCCAGTTTATACCCCCCTTAGTGAAGAACAGATTCTCGTTATTACCAAATAATGTTTGATGTTTACAGACTTTTTGACTGGTGTCAAGTGAGACCTCTTTCTCTCTCCCCCTTTTTAAATCCCAATTTACATCTCTCTGAGTACTAATGAAGTTTAATACCTTGTTATATGTTTGGTGGTCTGTTGGGTTTGTTCTTTTGTGCTCTATTTTGGCTCAGTCTTTTCACTGAGCCGTTCTTCCCAGATTTATAAGTATCCACATGAATAAATTATACGACGTCATTAATTTAAACATGGTTCTTGTCAAAACACAACAGGGTCAGTCATCCATGCTTTGTATTAAAGAGCTACAGAATGGTTGACCTAGCTCTTAGTAAACATATCGATTATTTTTACCTCTTCTTCTTTTAGTGTAGGATACAAATTACGTTAAACACCTTGAGGCCAAGGTAACCACTTCTGCCTACTTTCCTGGACTTCAGCAATGACCATTTACATTAAACTCTTCCTTGGAGGAGAAGTTAGAGCACAAGCACCCCACTTGTGCCACTAGCCCCCTCCAAGGGATGTGTGATTCCTCTTCCCTCGGACATGCCACTCAGCCCATCAAGTTTTCAGGGGCTGAGTCTGCTTTTCTCGCTCGCCCGAGGGATTCCCCGCAACATCGATTGCGTGTCTTTCGACCAAGCCTTCTCTGTCATCATTCCTGTCTTCCTCAGTCATTCACTTTTTCACATATTCATTTTCACACAAGTATTTGTGGGACATCTAATATGTATCAGGCGTTGGGCTTGGTGCTCAGGCTGTAAGAACGAATACCTGGACACATTGTCTGTGATCACCCGGAACTTGCCACTTTGTGGGCACACAGGCTGTCACTAGACAGTATGATGAGTGGGGAGAAAGGGAAGCAGTGGGGCATACAAGAGGCCCACTAAGCCCAAACCTGGACATACCACGCTCGAGCAAGAACAGACGGGTGAGGACCAACCAGCCCAAGGAAGGTGGGAAAATGCCGTTCCGGGCAGAGAGCTGCAGTGGGGATGGACAGATGTGGACAGACTCAGAGACTACGGAGAGGGTACAGCTGAAAGGACTTGGAAATTGGGAGTGAGGAAGAGGAAAAAGGAGGGATCCAGGATGAGAGAGAGTTGGGTTTTAGGTTGGGCAACTAGGTGGATTTTCTGTTGGACGCTGATGGAGGATGGCCTTGCACGGCATACATAAGAACTTACACAGCAGGTCTGATGCACATTCTTGGAAGATATCTCTGATTGCTCACTGCACAGACTTAGCAAAGGAGGTGAGGAGCGGCTTTGTTTGTGCATCCACAGAACTTGATGATGGATTTAATGTGTGAAGAGGGAAACCAAGGATGTTTTTGTTTTCTGGCCTGGATAAGATGGTAAATGGTGACACCATTTCATGAAACAGGAAAGGCTGCAAGAGAAGAGGGTCTAAGGAAGAAATTAAACATTACGTCCGAAAGGACTTTCGGTGATCCGAATCACAATGACAAGGAGGAATTTGGACAAACCAGTCTGGAGATGATAGGGCCAGAGGTGTAAATGTGAGGGTGGTCAACATGATATCTAAAGCAAAAAGACTGGGGGTGCCTGGGTGGCTTGGTCGGTTAAGCGTCCGACTTAGGCTCAGGTCATGATCTCACAGTCCGTGAGTTCGAGCCCCGCGTGGGGCTCTGTGCTGACAGCTCAGAGCCTGGAGCCTGCTTCAGATTCTGTGTTTCCCTCTCTCTCTGCCCCTCCCCTGCTCATGCTCTGTCTCTCTCTGTCTCAAAAATAAATAAAAACATTAAAAAAAATAAATAACTAAAGCAAAAAAAACTGAATGAGCTCATCTGGGGAGTGAGTATAGAGAGAAGAAGGCCTGGAACCGAGGACTGTAGCATTGCAACACTTGAGAGGTTGGGAGAAGCGAAGGGATCCCCAAAGGGGGTGGAGCAGGGGAGTGAGAACAGAGGGAAACTGTCCCAGGGCATGGTGGCTAAAGTATCTCCGGGCAGAGGGAGTAACGCTCTGCCTCAGGGGTGAGGTCTGAGAACTCATCGCTGGGTTTGGGAAGGGCAACGGAGGTCATTATTTACATAAGTTAGTGAGTACCAGTGGGAGAGTGGGGATAGGAGCTGTAAAGGAAGTGAAACTGATGATGGAGGAGACAGATCATTTAAAGGTTCAAGATCTTTAGTAGGGAACAGTTCTAGAGAATGAACGGTACCACCCAGCGAGAGTAGATAGAACAAAAGACCACTAGCAGAGAACAAGGGAGAGAACTGATGTTCACGAGAAGCCCAGAAGAAGAGCCCCCAAACACACAGGGAAGTGAGCAGAGAGGCAGAAGGTAAACAGGAAAGTAGGGAAGCAGGGAACGAAAAACGAGAGGATTCTAAGAGGACATGCCCAACAGTGTCCAAAGCTGCTGAGAAATAAAGCAGAAGAAAAACTCAGTTGTGTCCAGTGGATTTAGGGGCAAGGACGTCACTGGGAACTTTAGCTGAAGCAGTTTCCGTGGAGTGATGGGGGCAGGAATTGAAATCCATGGGAAGCGAGAGAATGGAGGAGATGAGCACATATGGCTCCTTCAAGAATTTGGCTTGGAAGGAAGGAGCATGAACGTGACAAGGACATAAGGTGTAGGGAATGTTCTCTCTTTTAAAATGAAGAGACTGAGCATGGATAAATGCCAATGGGCAGAAACCCAGAGAAAGAGAGTGTGTGTGTGTGTGTGTGTGTGTGTGTGTGTACGTGTGTATGTGAGAGTGAGAGAGAAATATACAGGGAAGATAATGGAGTCATTGAAGGAAGGAGGTCCCCGAGAAGTAAGAGGACAATGTCCAGAGCAGAGGTGATGAATTTTCCTTGGTCAGGAGATGGGCCATATTCAGGAGGAAGTCTGACCACAGACCCCTATTTGACAGTTTGTGGCCGGAAACTCAGGCATAAATGAGTAATGGAGGGTCGGACTCACTTTTATCTTGAAATAAACCATGAAATTAAGGATGGAGGATTGGCCTCCGGTCTGGCTGATGTGGGCATTTTCTCAAGTGCATTCTTCTTCCGGACTACTCAGCCAGATGGTACCAAAAAGCAATGTTGTAGAAGACAGGAATGGGGGCTCAGGTCTGTAGCAGTTGAGCAGGGTTGGTGTGGAAGAAAACACACCCGGGTGGACAAGGATTTATCAGGGACTAATGTTTCACTAGCACCTGCAACCTGATGTCACGCTCATCTTTGGAGGCTTGCTTTTCATGTGGAAACCTGAGTTCCTACTAACTTTGTAGACAATGCACCAAAATCGAAGAGGGAGCGCCAAAGCATTTAGATCAAAGTGCTACTTTGCACGCACATCTTCAGCAAGGAGGCCTTCTGATTTCCCAATGCAAATAATAATCACTATTTTCATCTTTTAGTGAAAGACACTATTTTCAAGCCAGATATTCTGGACCCCATCAAGGACACACTGGAAGTAGAACTTGGTAAGGTGGGTTGTATTATCACCATTGAATGACATTGTGCTTCTGGGAGCAGGTCTAAGTGTCATATTAAGGAAAAAAGTATTGGGATTTTAAGTCAAACAGAATTCCGTGTGAATCTTGACTCAGCCACTGGCTAGTTTGTTGACCTTAGAGAGTTATTTAATCTTTCTAAGCCTCAGGTTTTAAATCTATAAATAGACAAAGGAAAACTGACCTCATCTGGTTTCAGTGAGAAATGTAGGATAATGTATGTTAGGTGGCTAGTGAACTGGTCATGTTCAATAGATTTTAGATTTCTCCTTACTCATCCCAGAAACAGGTGGTTACGTATATTAGGTCCATTGATTAAATCTGTAAATGTAACCGATTTACCACCTTGAAGAGCATTAACCTTTAAAAACGTGGTGTTCGGTGTGGGCTTTGAGATACCTATGGAAGAACACTACATCTCCTGCCCAAGTAATTTGTACTCCCAAGTGGTGTCTTTTTTGTGTAGAGGGGCAAAGTGACTTTTCTCTGGTCCCCTTTTATTTTATCCACTTCAGTAACATCTACATTTTCCCCACACAGCCAAATAAGAACTTCTCTATTTAAAACCAAGTGCTGGTTGTTCCAAGAAAATAAGTGATTCTTTTAAATGCTAACACATCTATACTTATAGAAATAAATGTCAAAATAGATACTATGGTAAAAGACCACTAGGTGGCGGTATCAGGGTATAGCATTAGCAATACCCACAGCATCACAAGAATGTAAGGAAGGAGGAAAGAAAAAACATTAATAATTCAAAAATAGCCAAGTTACCTACAGCTTCAATGAATTTGAAAACCCTAAAGGGCGGGGGCGGGACATTATTAAGGTGCGAAGATGATTTTTAATGGAATCCTTAACCATTTCATGGTGAAAATATTGAATTTGAGGCAGAGTGTATCTGGAGACCCCTTGTAGAAAAAGAGGGTAGGAAGAGGGTAGTGTCATCACATGCATGCCCACCCATAGTGCATTGTTCAAGAAACTGCTGAATATCTAAATAATTCCTTCTTTAAGCTACATTACAGTAACCTCACGATTTTAAGTTAATATGCAAATGTTGGTTAGTAGTAAAATGTTCTTTGTTGACACATTATGTACTCAATAGCAGCATTAGAAGACCAGGCTGGTCACTGAGAAGACTTCTCATTTTCCCTCCTCATTGAGGGCATTTGTGTCTGCCCTCAAACCACATCAGAATTCTTAGCGCTGTGACCAAAGAGTCACAAGTCTGAGATGTAAGTGTTGCTCAATGGAGAGAAACATACCTGGTCTTATTTGCTTGTGAATGAAAGACCGGTAGATGTTTGGTTATTTCTAGCACACCTATTTATCCTGCAAACGTGATTGCAGCAGTGAACAGTGTTCGGATGGCGTCTTCCTCCTGCACAGGACAAAGTGTCCTCACGGACTTCCTTCCTATTTTGTGTGTCTCTCTCATTTTCAGGAAAGCCTTTAACTCTTAACTGCACGGCACGATTTGGCTACCAACGAGATTTTAAACCTGTAATAAAATGGTACATTAAAGATTCCGACCAGGAGTGGGAAGTTCCAACACCTGAGCAGAAAAGGTAAGAAGGAAATTAGCAGATCATATTCTTTGCAACCTACACTGAACACTTTTTAAAACACCTTTGGAAACCTCTAAAATGGACTCACCGAGGTGAACAAGCGCGCAGTTGATGGTGTGGCCACTGGCGCCAACTAGTGGTGAATAGAAAAGGACAGAAACGCAAAGTGCAGGATCCTTTTCAACCCTGAGATCAGAAGCAGTTTCTTAATATGGCCATAAAATGAAATATTTAAGCTGTTTGAAAGCTCAGGGTTTTTTTTTTTTTTGTAATGTTTATTTATTTATCTTGAGGGGGGAGGGAGGTAGGGACAGAGAGAGAGGGAGAGAGAATTCTAAGTGTGCTCCACACTGTCAGCACGGGACCCAAGCCATGTTGGATCCCACGAACCATCCCACCAACAGAGAGTTATGACCTGAGTGGAAATCAAAAGTTGGACGCTCAACCAAACGGAGCCACCAAGGTGCCCCTAAAGTTGAGTTTATAGCAACAGTTTGACGTTTAAACATCAAGCTGACAAGAAGACAGACATACCGAGCCAGGATGGCAGAAGAGAAGTAGCGCGTCCAACCAATGGGAAAGAATGCTGCCCTCTGCCCACACCCCATTTTTCCCAGTGTCATTCATTTAGAGTAGTGGTGAGTTCAGGGATCCAAATATGCAGAGTCATTAACAGTCTGGAATGTATGGAGAGGAAAATGCACAATAATAAGGATTCTGACCAAAAATATGTGAAGCGAGGAATAGTTGAAGAAATCCAACCTGGAAAAGGAAATGCAGAGGTGAGATATCTTGAAGTACTTGGAAACCACAGTGTTTTATGGAAACGAGGCTTAGTTTGTTGTCCAGATTAGTGGACAGAATTTACGGGGAAGACGGTTGGGCTCAATAGAAAGGAAAACTCTGTTATTCAGAGCTATCCAGTGCCTCACAAAACTGGACTCCGGCCGCTGGCGGGATTATGGGTTTCAATCCGATTGGTCAGGCCTGTCACTAAAAAACAGAGTCCCTCATCTTTCCAAGATCCGTTCCACAGTAATAGACTGTGTATTAAGCACGTCCTTCTGAATTTTAAAAAGATTTCAATGAACAAATGTAATATCATTTTGAAAAGTTTATGTCATTACGAAAAAATAAAGGATGAATTTTGAGAACAGCAATAAAAGTTATCAGGAGCTTCTAAGACAAGGGAAGTCACACAACTTATTTGGGTTTGGATTTCTGTTTTCCACCCCCTGGCAATGTGACACTTGACCCCTGTAAGCTTCCACTGTACCATCTGTAATCTGTGGACACTTACGTCCACTTTACTAGGTCCCTGTACGGAGTAGATACAGTAGAGGTGAGAAGGTCATCACGGTTCCTGATTGGTAGGAAATATTCAGTGAATAAGTGTTGGTATTGTAGGGTTCCAAGCAACACAGCCTAAAATATCATCCACCCAGGCAAGATGCCTTAGCTAGTAAAGAGAGACTGTAGATTGGCAACCTTAGAGAACACAAATTGTGCATAAATACTGAGACTTACAACTTGCTGGATGGGGCAGAATGGCCCAGACCCAGAGCATGGGCTGCCACTTCCAAGCAGAGTGACCATGCACGGTCACCTACCTTCTATGCCTGGTCTGCGTTGCTGGCCAAGTTAGGACGACCATACTCTTACCTTGTGGGGGTTCCTGTGAGGAATGAAGGATACTTGATAGTCTACATTTAGTGTTAAAAAGGGTGAGCACAAGGGCACCTGGGTGGCTCAGTGGTTAAGCGTCTGACTCTTGATTTCAGCTCAGGTTATGATCTCACAGTTTGTGGGATCAAGCCCCACATCTGGCTCCATGCTGAGCGTGGAGCCTAGTGGGATTCTCTCTCTCTCCCTTTCTCTCTGCCCCTCCCCTACTCTCTCCCTCTCTTTCAAAATAAATAAACATTAAAAAAAGAGTGAGACGGGGAGCCTGGGTGGCTCAGTTGGTTAAGTTTCCCACTTCAGTTCAGGTCACGATCTCACAGCTCATGGGTTCAAGCCCTGCATCAGGCTCTGTGCTGATAGCTTGGAGCCTGGAGCCTGCTTTAGATTCTGTGTTTCCCTCTCTTTCTACCCGTCCCCCACTTGTTCTCTCTCTCTCTCTCTCAAATAAATAAATAAATATTAAAAAAAAATGAGTGAGCAGAGAAACATGGTCAGCCCTTGGTGGAAGTGCATCATGTTCAACATTATTCTTAAATTATTATTATAGTCTGTTTTCAAGGAGAATGCTTCGCGTAATGGAGGTCAGATGAGGCCCACAGTAAATTAAATTCTGGTGATGCATAAAACGATGCCCAGAAGATTCAATAATCAAAAATGAACCCCCTCTGACCATCTTATGGTCTTCTGGCATCTCCTTCTATGCTTTGATCCGATAGCTCTCCCGAAATCCAAACTGTTGGCCACTAATAAGAATTCCAAATACTGCAAAAGTGGTCAATTTATGCTGCTGAATGAATGGGGTATTTCCCCTTCTTTCCTAGAGTTAAACACACCAAAAAGGATGACGTTATAGAGCGTGTTGTCCACTTGAAAGAAGTCACTCAGAGGGATCTTCACCGGAAGTTTGTTTGCTTTGCCCAGAACTCCATCGGGAACACGACCCAGTCCATCCAGCTGAGAGAAAAGAAAGGAGGTAAGCCTGGAAGGTGGCCGCAGAAGGCACACAACTGCTTTTATCTGAAAGGAGAGGAATTTTCCTAAAGAAATATCCTGCTGATGATGTTGATGATGATAGCAATTAACATTTGTGAGAAGCCAGACATTATGCATTTTGCTCATATTAAACCATTTAATACTTTGACCAAGGACACATCACTAGTAATCACAAAATCACAATCACATCACAGTGATCCAGAACTGGTCCTCTTGACTAATACTCTTTGTACGGGGCCTGTGTTGGAAAAGCCTGCCAACCATTCATTCATTCATTCACTCATCCGTTATTCTACAAACACCTAAAGGGCATGTCTTGTGTAACAGGTATTGTGCTAGGACCTAGCTCCCTTTCAGGGTTTTCTTTTCCTGGCTTCTGAATCCAGAGACCATGATGGTAGGGTACTGGAGAGTGGAGGAGAGAAGAGTCATCTTGCTCACTGCTCAGAGTGATATGTGTGTATCACAGACCATAGTCTTTGACAGGAGGAGTGGAAATTCCTGATAAAGAATAGCTTTGAAATTTCCTTAAGAAGATACTCCGTGATGGAGTTGATATCATTCATTCATTCAATTAAGAACTGATTACAGAACAAGCAAGTTTTGACAGCTAGTGAGGCTTAAATAAGACAAAACTTGTGCTCGGTGTTGTGGATGCTCTGTAGTGGGGCTCCCGTCAGGAGAGGCATGTGAAAGTTCTCACGCGTTAGGTACCGTGAAGAGTGTGAAACCGAGCCATGCGTGCCTCCTGGCCTCAGGAAGTTTAGACTTTTGTAGGGAAGATAGGGCATGAAGATAATTTATAATATGCAATGAGAAGGATGCGAATGGGTTTTGTGGAGGTTTATGGGGGAAAAAATAACTAAAAGTGACCATGATTAGTTTCCCCATCCGTTTCCTGTTCAGGAACGTGCCATTCCCGTGGGTTCTTTCCAGTTCATTGTAAGACAGTTCCCTCAAGATACGATTTTAAGTGTTTCCAGAGTCAAGAGGAATGCTCCCAAGAGCAGTGATTTTGAGAAAATAATAGAGCCTGAGAAGGCGCTGGGGGGCCCACAGCGTCAACCCAAATGTGGTCTCGCAGAGACATTTGTTCATGGCTACCGTGTTTCCCCCAGTGGTGTTCATCTACATCCTACTTGGTACCGTCATGAGCCTGGCAGGCGTGCTGACCACAGGTGCTCTGCTCTACATGTACTGGATTGAAATAGTGCTGCTGTACCGAACCTACCAGAACAAGGATGAGACATTTGGGGGTAAGGTGACCCCGACCTGCCTCTGACATTTCTTCTCAGACTTAGAGGGAGAAGCTCAAGAAATGGATGTTCCCTGATGGATAAAGTCATGCCCCTCAGCCTTTTAAACCTCCTTCCAGGTGTGGTGGCTCAACCTGGGAGAACTGGGAACAGGTGGAGAAAAAATTTCTTTTCATTCCAGTTTCCAGGAATCTTGCTGATCAACGATGCTATTGCAGAGCATGTTGGGCTCGAAAACAATCTCTCTGCTCACCAACCTGACGCAATATGACAGATGAGCTAACATCTCCATGACTTAGTTTCCTCTTCTGGAAAAAGGGATTATGATCACAATCACGATGAAATCTATGAGGACCCATTGGGTTAAGAAATATTTGTCATTTAGAACAGCATCTAGCATGTGGTAAACAGTCCATGCCAGTCAGGTGTATTAGGTACTTTGTCACTTGAATCCTGCAATCAGACAGAGAGACGTAAAATCGCGTGCCCAAAACCGAACTGCAAGATGGTGTTAGAACTCAGGATTTGGACCCAGGTGATTTGGCTCAGAGCCCCCATTAGCTATTACCTCAGCCTCATCTGTAAAATGAGGGGCTTGAAGATGGTGGCAATGTCCCCAAACATGTGACACTCTGTAAAAGGCAACCACTATTACAATTAATGGAGCTGTCTGCCCATTTCCCCAGGAGACAGGATGATAGTGCTTCTTTAGAATAGAAGAGCTGCTGGTGTGTTTTTCTAGCCCTGGAGGTCTCTAAGATTAGGTGTACTGTTTTACTGGATGGTTCTCTTGCTTGCAAAGGGCAGCATCCACTCTGCTGGAATCCGGGGATAATTACTTACCTGCCTGGGATAATTAATTCCCACACCGCTGCTCCTCCCACGCCGGGAATGCAGCGAAAAGCTGTCAGATTTACAGGAAAAGGAGAAGTCGAGATGCATCAATCATACCTTCCTTTCAACTAATTATTGAAAATTCACGCTAGAAACCCGTCAGCCAAGAGTGTTTTTTGAGATTTATTTTTTTAATTAGCTTCTTAGCGTTTTTGAATTGAACAAATTATTTAGCCAATGCCTCAATCATCCCCCTAAAAGATTTATATTTCCTTTACTAAAATGTTATTTATCTTAAGATTCTAGAGCTTGTACAAAAGAGCCAATCAACTGTGACACTTTTAAATCTGCCCTTTCTCTTTTTACTTTGCACAAGACACTACCCTGATGAGGACGCAGACGCCGGTTTTCAAGCACGGTGATTCAGTGCCCTCTGTAGCTAATCTAATGTTTTACAGCAAAACGGCTGTGTCCTTTGAAGTTAATGCCGAATATCCAAAATTTTAGAGAGATGCAGAATGTCAGAGTTGCAGAGGACCTAAGAGAGCTCTAATACTCCCATTTGTTAATTTTCTTACTAAAGAAATGTAAATGTCTCCAGATGATAGAAAAATCCAAGCCTGTTGGAGTTTCACAGGGACGTGGAAGGAATCCGAGGTGACTGTGGTGTCTCACACATTTAAAATGCACAACACTTCCTGCCGGCCATGCCCCATGAGCCTCCTCCTTCCCACCTGGGCAATGAGGCGCTTCCCAGATGAGCCTCCCGGGTCCCTTTCTTGTCTCCTGGACCTCCTCCACTCCTTCTTCTTCTTCTTTTGCTGGCATTTCCATCCAGGAAGGCCTCTTCTTCCGTCCACATTAAGCAAGCGTTCTGCCCATCACATCAGCCACCGGCGCTATTGTTTGCTATTTTGTAACACTGCTATTTGCCAGCCATTGTGCAAAGCACTGGAATATGACACCAAATGGGTATGTCCAGACTCTGAAGCCCATGAGCGAACTTTTGAGATTTTCTGCCTCTCTTGGTTAGTTCGGTAGCACATCCCAGTAATCAACGTGAATTTGTACTAATCGACTCAACAGAGGCACATGAGACTTTACAAATATCCTAAAACAAGTTTCATAAATAGAGTTTCCCATCTGGAAGGCAGGGGGGAGTGGATATTTATCTTGTGCCCTGCTGTGAGCCAGACACCACGCGCTTTATATACGTTATATCATGCAACCCTGAAGACAGTCTGCCAGGGAGTTACTATGATCTCATTTTACACGGCGGGGATTCTAATAGAGGTACATGTGCCGTCAGCTCTCTCGTTCACGTGCAAGGTGCTGGGTCTTGGCCGTGCTCCGCTTGCTGGATATTATCATGCTTTGATGGAACAGACTCTTCTTTGATGTGTAACTCATGAGACAGCAACACTGCAAAGAAAAAAAAAAAAAAAAAAACCCAGAGGAACCCCTGACTAATATGATTTAATCACAGAAGCTGCAACTGTTTGATCTGACCCCAGTGAAAATGCAGGACCGCGTCATAAATCAGAATTCGAATTTGGTTGGGCAATCGATACGGCTCAGCAGTGTGATTCTGAATTGGACGCAGCTGCTGCTTTTTATTGTTAAATCAATTCAGTAAGGAGCCCGGCACTTAATTCTTGCCCATTTGCCATATGACTCCAGCACGTGTAGATATGCCACGATAGTGAGAAAAACGTAAATGGCTGACTTTTTTTCCCTAACATTTCTCTTCCTCAGATAAAAAGGTATTTGATGCTTTCGTATCCTATGCGAAATGGAGCTCTTTTGAGAGTGAGGCCACTTCATCTCTGCATGAGGAATACTTGGCCCTGAATCTATTCCCTGAAGTTTTGGAAAACAAATATGGATACAACTTGTGTTTGCTTGAAAGAGATGTGGCCCCAGGAGGAGGTAGGTCCTATAAGCCAAGAGAAGATATAGAACAAAAAGAACAGTTGAATGCAAGTGCTCTATGGGCTTCCCTGCTATTCCTTCTGTTGGGATATACACCCTCTGGAATATTTCATGAGCTTAGAACATGCTGGGCAACAACACAGAAAAACATACATTGCAGAGATGTGCTGCATCATCCAAGAATAAGCCATCTTCAGAAAAAAAAAAATTATTGGGCCCTAGGGATGCCTTCCAGAACAAGATATTGCTCCTGGGTCCCCTGTAGGAAGTCACCTCTGTCAATCTGAACAGGTGGTCTCCCTGCTTTGTAGGACTCTGCTGGCCACAAAAATGAACAAATCAGGAGACTATAGATGCTGGAGAGGATGTGGAGAAACGGGAACCCTCTTGCACTGTTGGTGGGAATGCAAATTGGTGCAGCCGCTCTGGAAAGCAATGTGGAGGTTCCTCAGAAAATTAAAAATAGACCTACCCTATGACCCAGCAATAGCACTGCTAGGAATTTACCCAAGGGATACAGGAGTACTGATGCATAGGGGCACTTGTACCCCAATGTTTATAGCAGCACTCTCCACAATAGCCAAATTATGGAAAGAGCTTAAATGTCCATCAACTGATGAATGGATAAAGAAATTGTGGTTTATATACACAATGGAGTACTACGTGGCAATGAGAAAGAATGAAATATGGCCCTTTGTAGCAACGTGAATGGAACTGGAGAGGGTTATGCTAAGTGAAATAAGCCATACAGAGAAAGACAGATACCATATGGTTTCACTCTTATGTGGATCCTGAGAAACTTAACAGAAACCCATGGGGGAACGGAAGGAAAAAAAAAAAGAGGTTAGAGTGGAAGAGAGCCAAAGCATAAGAGACTCTTAAAAACTGAGAACAAACTGAGGGTTGATGGGGGGTGGGAGGGAGGGGAGGGTGGGTGATGGGTATCGAGGAGGGCACCTTTTGGGATGAGCACTGGGTGTTGTATGGAAACCAATTTGACAATAAACTTCATATATAAAAAAAAATTAAAAAAATTAAAAATAGTATATATAATTTGAAAATAAATAAATAAATAAATAGATAAATAAATAAATAAATAAATCTATTAAAAAAAAAAAAAAGGATGCTGCTGGCCACAAGTGTCAGCATTGGGTGAGGCGGGGCGCAGTTCTTGCCACTCACCAGATGTACAGACATCATTCCTTCCCCCCATTTCCTCTGCCTCGGACACCCCACCAGGGAGCCTGGGACATCCCATGCCCCTCTGTTATCCCAGCCTGACTGGTGCCAACAAGGTCTTCTCCTAGAGGGAGTGACAGTTTGAAGAGACAGAACACAAAGAGAGGAATGTAGAGTAGAGAGTCCCCAGATACTTGAGTGTATCTTCAACTGTCCATAGAGTTGATACAGGAAAGCGACATAGCAAACCAAGCTTCCTTTCCTCCTTCCCTAAAAACCTTTGCAGGGAACTCTCTGGGTAGGTCTGGGAGATTTGGGGTTATGGAGACTCCGGGTTCAGCAATACAATAGCAAATGATTCAATTCCTTATTTCCAGCATATGCAGAAGACATCGTAAACATTATTAAGAAAAGTAGAAGAGGAATATTTATCTTGAGCCCCAACTATGTCAACGGACCCAGTGTCTTTGAACTACAAGCAGCAGTGAATCTTGCCTTGGATGACCAAACACTGAAACTAATTTTAATTAAGTTCTGTTCCTTCCAAGAGCCAGAGTCTCTACCTCATCTGGTGAAAAAAGCTCTCCGGGTTTTGCCTACCGTCACTTGGAGAGGCTTAAAATCGGTCCCTCCCAATTCCAGGTTCTGGACTCAGATGCGCTACCACATGCCGGTGAAAAACTCCAAAGGATTCAGGTGGAACCATCTCAGAATTATGCCTGAATATTTTTCCACTGGAAATGATTCCGTAAAACAGAAGCCACTGGGAGGAGCTCCCAGCCTACAGAATGGTAAAGCAGACCCTGAACCACCTGCCCTCAGTCCCTGGGCGAGTAGAGACGTTGATGGACAGAGCACAGAGCATGAATCGGGCTGACATAAGATGGAGAGTGTTTTGCCGACCCCGAGCAAGCCTGACAGGCAAAGCAATGACCCCGAAACTGTGGTTAGAGCTTCTGATTTCCTCTGGACAGAGGAAGAGTAAATTCTGCAGACGCATGCACACGTTCAGCACACAACGCTCTTAAGATTTGCCAAGGGGTCTGAACAGAAGTGGCAGATACAGCCGCTTCTGCATTGGGCTACCTATTGGCTGTCACGTCTACTATGGATTGTACATATAAATTATATATATTTGCAACCAAATAAATATTATTTTATTAGGAGCGATTGATTTGAACTTTACCTAAATCTTCCCTGTAAAAACAAAGCAACACAAAACAATTTTTATTCAATGTCCACCCATTAACTCTGGAGCACAGAAAGCAAGTAGGAAAGGCAGACACCGGGGAGGGAGCGGGGGGGGGGGGGGCAAGGGGCAGACAGGGCCCCAGTCAATCTCTACTCTGTCCCTGCCAGAAGCACCCCCTGTAAGCAGGTGAAATAGAGGAAGGAGACCCTTCTGGTGGGCAGTGCAGCCCTGTGCTAGACACAAGGCTTGGAGAGCAGAGTAGGGCTAACCTCAGCATCTCCTCATCCCCTTGGCCTTGGTGCAGGGCAGGAGGTCCCCAACCTTACCCTGGGCTGCTGAAAGTAGGAACGAACTAGGCCAAAATGCTCAGGCCAATGAGGAGGCAAGGAATGGGCCAGCACATACGTACAAAGTAGAAAGACAGTGACAAGAGCTAGCAGCCAAGGTAAGAGTTTGGTAAGTAAATGTAGAAACTGGTTAAAAGACAGCAAGAATGGAGCTTGAACAGAGCTTTAGTCTGAGCTCTTTGCCCATCAAGGCTGGCACTCCTTGTATGTGCTTCCTGACCGAATGATCTCAGTGGAGTCCTAAGTAACAAGGCAGGATGCTGGAGCACCAGGAGAGAAAAGGTGGATTTCACTCTCATAGTCTGTTTTCCTTATGGGGATTCCAGTTCCAGCTAGAGTTAAAACAGTGTTCTAGTCACGTAGGGATATAAAACCTTCATGCTCTGTCCTCGCCTGAGTGGAATGATTCATTTGAGCCTAAAGACTAGCAACTTCTGGACTCATTCAGATGTAATGTGTCACAGTCACTGGTACGGACACGATCCAAGTTCAGAGTGGCTAAAAGTCACTGTCATCTGGCTACCACTTGGAGCCTGTATGAAATGGTCTTGAGCTCTTTTTCCGCAAAGGCTCCCACATCATAAAAACCACTGCGGCCTTGGCACCGAGAAACATCCTTGTTGGGAATTTCAGTGATAAAGTTAAAGATGAGTTAAAAGGTATAAATTATTCCTGGAGGAAGTTTCTTGTGGGAAGGCTCATTGTAGGGTCTCAGTGGGGAAGAATCCACACTGTCATTGTGCCGTTGTGCTATGGTGATGGTCAGAATCCCTGGTTTTCCTGCCAGCCGCTCTCTGAGATCTAAGACTCAGAAACCTCTTTGGGCCAGTTTACCCGGGTTTACTTTATTCTAAAATAAATTTTTCTATCACCGATCTATCCAGTAGTCCAGACTTTTGTTCTAAGCTTAACAGAAACTCAAACTGAGCCTCAGGTTTGTATATATACTCAAAATAAAAGAAAAAAAAAAAAAAAAAGAAAAGCACTTCCCTAGGCCTAACATTTACAGAACGCACTCTTTCCAGGTTAGTAGATCCACTGAAGACGACAAATTAGCATTTAGGACAAAGGTTTATTTACATTTCTTACATGCAAATCAATCAAAACAAAGTGGGCAGCAGAAGCACATTTTCTCTACATAGGAGACTAATGGTAATCAAACAACTGAACTCAGTGAAATACAATGAGAAAAGAGTATAACTCTCTCTCTCTACATTTTCTTTCTTTTTTTTTTTTAATTTTTTTTTTTAACGTTTATTTATTTTTGAGACAGAGAGAGACAGGGGGAGGGTCAGAGAGAGGGAGACACAGAATCTGAAACAGGCTCCAGGCTCCGAGCTGTCAGCACAGAGCCCGACGCGGGGCTCGAACTCACGGACCGCGAGATCATGACCTGAGCCGAAGTCAGCCGCTTCACCGACTGAGCCACCCAGGCGCCCCTACATTTTCTAGATAAGGTGACTTGTTTCCGGCTTACACCTGGTGCCTAACTATAATGAAAACGTGTCCTCGTTTGAATGATGGTCACCCTACCTCTAACACACACTGGAGAGTACTCCTTAGTAACCCTGGATGATTCCTCAGGCAGATCTCACAGCTGTCCTGGTCTCTTCTGGATTTCAATATCTACATTTTCTATGTATATTATTTCCAGATCACAGTTCCAGGTAAGATGGAGTAGGAAGGACACCACCCCCTCTCTCCCACTCATTGCAGCTATAAAACCTGAATAAAATGCTTGCGAAATCAGTTTGAGGATTTCCGAAGCTAAATCAAAGCAGAATGATAAGACAAGAGTTCAAAGTTCCATGACTTTATTTTCCTCCAATATCCCTTGGCTTGGACTCAGTGCACTGTGAATCCCACAAATGGACATTAGTAATGACAGAAGGTTCCAGAAGGAGCCCTCTTGTCCCACCTTGAAGACCGAGAAAGGAGTTTCTTAACACTCTCGTACTTTTTCCTTTTTATATTCTTAGTGGCACCAACAAAAAGGGGGCCCTTGAGAGCCTACATCTCTGTGGAAGGAGAACTGTCCACTTTGATACCAAGAGAGTGTGGTAAATCTTTTTTGATTTTGATTTTTTGGTCTCTCTGTCCTCTTACCATTTAGGTGTGGAGACAGAAGCAGTCAGGGAAGTGCACTGCAGAGTAGGGTATACACACGCCAACACTCTGGCCAGAGAACTGCATAAAAAGGCTAAGAGGCCTCTAGAACCAGAAAGTGCCATAGAGATTGCAGACAGAAAGGTGGTCAGGAAAGCAAACCCATGAAGTTCCTTGCAAATTCCCGGGCTCATCCCTAAGCTGCATATGCAAGAATCTGACCAAAAATAGAATACCATAAACTCTGAGAATTAAACTATAGGATAGACTACTTCCTGAGCTCCAGACTGACCACTGAAAGGTGTATATATGGAATAAGTCTAAATAGAACTGAAAGACAGTGAAATAGAACAGACATTGAAACCACAAGGCTGGTTAGAATTTGGGGCTTGAATCCAACTGGGTCAATTGCTTGCTAAACAAAAATAGCATTCTACATAGGATTTCAACAAGATCCAAAGTCGCATAACAGAATATTTAAAATGTTCAGGATATAACCATTGAAAGCAAAAAATTACATCTTCTGATTGGGTTTTCGATGTAAGTTACGGTAATATGTAAGTTAACTACAACATAAAGGAGAGAGGGTAGGGGAGCTTATATGGTGGTAAGGTTATCTTTGTATCTCTTGAAGTGATAAAATATTGACTCTAAATTGAAAATGAAAACATAAGTATGTTATATTTTAATGCCTTGGGAAACAACTAAAGCAAACAAAGAAAAAAATTTTAATTAGAATAATGAAATTTTGGGGGCACCTGAGTGGCTTGGTCAGTTAAGTGTCTGACTTTGGCTCAGGTCATGATCTCACAGTTCACGAGTTCGAGCCCACATCAGGCTCTGTGCTGGCAGCTCAGAGCCTGGAGCCTGCTTCTGATTCTAAGTCTCCCCCTCTCTTTGCTCCTCCCCTGCTCGTGCTCTCTCTCTCTCTCTCTCTCTCTCTCAAAAATAAATAAACATTTGAAAAAATTTTAAAGTGGTAAGTACTTACATTAGAAAAGGAAAGTATGTCAAATTAATAAGCTAAATTTCCACTTTAGCAAGAGAGAAGGGAAATAATAAAGATAAGGATATAAATTGATTATATTCATTATATTGAATACCACAAAACAATAAGAAAATTAACAACACTAAAAGCTGGATCTTTGAAAAGATCAATAAAATTGATAAATCCCTAGCAACGCTGATCAAGAAAAAAAGAGAGAAGACACAGATTACCAATATCAGCAATGAAATGAATGGTAACACGACAGACCCTGCACACCCTAAGGGGATAAGAAGGGGACACTATGAGTAACCATATGGGCAATGGACATGTGTTTGGCAACCTAAATGAAATGAACAAATTCTCAAAAAAAAACCCTAAAAGCTATCAAAACACAGCTAGATAAACTGAATTTCACATAACTATTAAATAAATTAAACTCTCAGTTTAAAATTTCCAAAAGCAAAATCTCCAGAACCAAGTGTTTTCACTGCCTAATTCTGCCAAACACTTAAAAAGGAGGGGGAAAAACCCCACCAATTTTATATACTTTCTTCCAGAAAATAGAGAATGTGGGAGCACTTCCAAAATCATGTTATGTGGCCTGAATTTTCTTAATACCAAATCAAACAAAATATTAAAAAACTACCAACCAAAGTCCTTTATGAACACTGACACAAAAGTATTCAAGAAAATATTAGCAAAGTGAATCCAGCAATATATAACTATAATAATATACCATAGCCAAATAGAGTTTATCCTAGGTGTACAAAATTGGTCTAATATTGAAAAATCTTTCAATATAACCCTCCATATTAACAGCCTGAAGAAGAAACTTCACACAATCATATCAACCGATTCCAAAAAAGCATCTGACAAAATTTACCACCCTTTCATCATGAAAACTCTCAACAAACTTTCTCACTATGGTAAAGGACTCTACAAACACACACACACAAATCTATAGCTAAGATCATTATTGATGGTGACACACTGTTTGCTTTCTTCATAACATTGGGGAAAAAAACAAGGATGTTTGCTCTCACAACCTATTCAAACTTGTACTGAAAGTCCTCACCAGTGCAATAATGCAAGAAAAAGAAATAAGATGCATGCAGTTTGGAAAGGAAGAGATAAAACTGTCCTCATTCTTGACACAGGAATTTTTATGTAGGAAGAAAGCTACAAAAAAAAAAAAATCTAGGACTAATGGGTGAGTTTAGCAAGATCTCAGGATACAAGATGAAAATGAAGAAACCAAATATATTTATTTATTATTATTATTATTTTTTATTTTTTAATGTTTATTTTTGAGAAAGAGAGAGAGAGAGAGGGAGGGGCAGAGAGAAGAGAGAAACACAGAATCTGAAGCAGGCTCCAGGCTCTGAGCTGTTAGCACAAAGCTGGACTCAGGGCTCGAACCCATGAACCGTGAGATCATGACCTAAGCCAGAGTCGTACATTCAACCAACTGAGTCACTCAGGTGCCCCAAATCAAATATATTTCTATCTTTAGAAATAAACCATTCAAAACCTAAAATTATAAAGCATTATCATTTACTACAGTTACCTCCAAAAAGAATTACTTAAGAGATAAATCCACAGAATGTGTGGATGTTCTGTACACTGAAAAATACAAAATTCTTATGAAAGAAATCAAAGAACAATTGAATAAATGGAGAGGCATAGCATGTGCATTTACATAAAAACTCAACATATTCTCAAATCAGCAATTCTCCCCAAACTGATTTAGAAATTTAATACAATTTCAATCAATATCCAAGCAAGATTTTTTTTATAGATACAGGCAAACTGATTTGAAAATTATATGAAAAGGTAAATCATCTGGAATAACCAAAGCAATTTGAAAAAGAAAGTTGGAGGAGTTACATTACTCAATTTTATAAATCAATTTACAATTACAGCAATTAAGACAGTGTGATACTGGCAAAGTGAAAAAATGGAACAGAGTCAAAATTGTAAAAATATGCCCACACAAATATGGCTTGTTGAATTTTGATAAAGTTTCTGAGGTAATTCAGTGATGAAAGACAGAGTTTTAAACAAATGGTGTTGGATAATTGGGCATAGATATGTGATAAGATGAACTTCATACCTTATGCAGACATTAACTCAAAAATAGGCCATGCATCCAAATGTAAAACCTAAACCTATAAAACATTTAGAAGAAAACATGACCTGAGATTAGGCAAAGAGTTCTTAGATATGTCACCAAAAGATGAACTATAAGAAAAAGACTGATAAATTGGACTTTGACAAAATTAAAAACCTTTGTTTTGAGAAAAATGCTATTAAACAAACGAGAGCACAAGCTTTAAACTGGTAGAAAATATTTGAAAAATCACACATCCAACAAAAGACTTGGATCCAGAATATATAAAGATCTTTCTAAATTCAATAATAAAAAGCAAACCACTTAATTAAAGAGAAGCAAAAAACTTAGACAATTCATTGATATACAAATGGCAAAAAACACATGAAAAAAACCCATCATCTATTAGAAAAACACAAATTAAAATGACAAACTAAAATGGCCAAAAAATAAAAATTAAAAAAAGGGAAAAAAAAAAGGAGGAAAGGAAAGGAAGGAAAAGAAAAGAAGAGAAAAGAAAGAAAAGAAAAGAAAAAAGAAAAGAAAAGAAAAAGAAAAAGAAAAGAAATCTGACAATCCCAAATTCAGGCGATGATTTGGAACAACTGGAACTCTCATGCACTCCTGGTGAGAATGAAAAATGGTGAAGGCACCCTGAGAAAAGCTTAACAATTCCTTATAAAGTGAAAATCCACTTAATTATATATCCCAGAAATCCCATTCCTAGATAATCTACCCCAGAGAAATAAAAACTTATGTTCACACGCACACAAAACCTGTACATGGATATTTATAGCAGTTCTATTCATCATCATTAATATCTGGAAAAAACTCAGTGACCTTCAACTAGTGTATCCGTTTGGGTCCAATCAGAAGACTGAAACCACACAGTAGTCTTAAAAGGGAAGTTTTAATATAAAGAATTATTTGGCTATAAGAGAGTAAAACACGTGAATAGAACTCCAGACTATATCAGGGCCAAAAGAGACTAGGAAGACAGACTTGGGGGGGCCCTTCTCCCATCTGGGGTTCAGATGTTGTTAGAGAAAGTGTGGTACTGCCCACTGAATGGCAAAGTTCTCTTGGTTGCCTGTGTCAGAGCTGGTCCACGGTTGCTGGAAGACAGCAAGCAGACCTCTGGGACATGGCAAACCGTGGCTGGCGGACAGACCTGAGACATGGACATGGCTGGGGGAATGAGGTCTGGAACACACAGTGTCGGGAGCTTCAGAGAACAAAGGAGAGCTGCAGCTGGTGTGGGGGTGCACAGGGGCATGTGGAGTGCCACCTTGGGCATGAAGAATTGGAGGGTGGTGTCCATGTCAGGAGGCCGTGGGCAGGTGGCCACCTGACTTAGGCCAAGAGAGACTGCTTCCTCTGGGTGCACGGCTTGGGTAGGGCCCCACAGATGTCTCACACGCCCACGCTGCTGACTGATGGTCCATACAGCTCAAGCAAGAAAAATGCGGCATTCGGCACCTGGACTCAGGAAGACCCTCATGCAATGCCCCTCCAGCCCCCTCTACTGACGGAGCTCAACATTGCACTCACTGTAAAGGATAAATTCTCCAAAACTCTCTCGTCCATCACGCAGAGTAGATACTGAATGGTGAATCCGGGGCTGACAGCTAACAAAGTGGTAACTGGCACAGGCCAAGTCAATAATAGCTGTACATGAGAAAGATTAAATACTTCTCGGCAGTAAAAAAGAGTTCACTACCGAGATGCAATAACTTGGATGAATCTTAAAGCGTCGCAAAAAAGCTAATCCCAAATGATTACATTTTTTTTTTCATTGATCTGACATGTTCAAAAAGGCAAAACTGTGGCAGAGGAGAGATCTGTGGTTTCCAGGGGTTGGAGGTGAAGAAGGGTGTGACAAAGGGACACATGAAAGGCGAGAACCTGCTTGTCTTGGGGATTATGTCAACCTACACGTGTGTTAACACTCAGATGGCTGTACTTTATTATAGCTTATTTTTCTTCCATTGTACTCTATTATTTTAATTGTATTCTATTTCATTTTAAAACAAAAAGTTTAAAAGTCTAGTCCAACCTAATATCAAAACTTTAGTTTTGAATCCAGCTCAAACTTCTCCCTTTCCCCTGGTTGAGACCCAACCCGTGAGTCTGTAGACCGGCAATGGGACAGAGGAATGAAATCTACTTTTCCCTGTCCTCCTGCCTGTTCTGTCTTTTTCCTCATTGGGTTATGATGGGGGAGGAAGTAGAGGAGGAGGAAAAAAGCTGAACTCAGATGGTGTTCTTTGAAATGCTCTCTGAACAGTAGAATGCTGCTCCTTCTACCCGATGCCAAACTGCAGGCTCCTTCTGGGTGAGGCATTCTGGTGAATTGTTTGGACAACCTCCCCTCCCCCGCAGCCCCACCAGGACCCCCACTGCTTGTGGTGCACCTGCAGCAGGTGATGCCTTCTTGGGATCCCCTTCATCTCCTGCCCCATACACTGGCCCCTGATGGCCCCTGATGGCCCCTGATGGCCAATTCTTTCAGCGTGATTCACCTGGCTCGGGAGGAATCAGATGCCCACTTTCCCCACCACCGTGGTTCTTCCAGCTGATGTCTTACTGCCAGTGATATTCTGCTGAGGGGTCAGGCACCCGTCTGATCTTTGAATCCCAAAGGAAAAATGCCACATTCTCCCAAAATTGTTTTGAACTCTTCTACATCCAAACCCCAAGGAAGCTGTGAGAATGATAATTCTTCAGCTCTGCATACCTTCAGCTAGGAGTGGTAGGGGTGAATTGTCAGATGTCAGTCTTCCAGCTGGCGGATAAGCCCCACCTCTGATTTTCTCTTAGAGGCTCTCTCCCTGGTGATAGTGATGAGGGAAACAAAGGCAAGAGAAATGTAGCTTAAATGAAATCTCCTTACAGTTTGCAACCTGATGATAGACACCTGAAACATGCAGAGTGTGACCTTGCTCAAGGAACTCATGGCCGCCTTACTTCCTTAACGTTTTTGTTTTATTACAGACGAAAAGCAACCTTATCTTAACAGTAGCTAGCCCCTCAAGGTCCTGAAAGCCTTGCTTCCAAATTCCTTAGAGACTTACACTCTCCCTAACTCCCACCAATTTAGAAGTATATAATCAGTCACTCCTCACAACCCCAGTGCAGCTCTTTCTGCCCACGGGTCCTGTCCCCATGCTCTAATAAAATCACCTTCTGCACCAAAGAATTCTCAAGATTTTTTTCTTAGCTGCTTGCTCAAGAACCCCATCAGTAGGGCTGAGGCTCCCCTTCTGTTGGTGGCTGAGGGTTATGATCTGGCAATTCAGCTACCCTCAGAAAGTCCTGCAGGGGACTTGCTAACACCTTTGTCTAACACCTCTGTGTGGACCAGGAAGGCACCTGTAACTCACAGTCCTTAAATTTGTGATGTCTGCCAAAATTCAAAGTCCAGGGCAAAAGCCCCATCTAACATCTCCTTGTACCCACCCTTGGGCGAGTTTCTGTGACCTCTTTAAAACCAACTACAGGGACACCTGGGTGGCTCAGTCGGTTGAGCATCCAACCCCTGATACCGGCTGAGGTCGTGATCTTGTGGTCGTGGAAATGAGTTCTGTGTTGGGCTCTGTGCTGACAGAGTGGAGCCTGCTTGGGATTCTCTCTCTCTGCCCCTCCCTCACTGACCCTCTCTCAAAATAAATAAATATATATATATATATATATATATATATGTATATATATTTAAAAACATAAAACTATACAAAAGCAAGTTTCTGACCACAGCACATTTAAATACCACATACTGGCTATTCTTACCTTTCGAATCTGGCTCATTTCATGTCTGGAAGTTTTTCACAACCTCTCCGGCTATAAGTGGATTGTTGAACAGGTTGAATTTACGAAGATATCTGCAGGAAATGTCTTTATTCTTCTCTGACCGGTGCCTGATCGTATTCCCTAGAGTCCCTTTCACCTCCCCTGCTCAGATTCCAAAGGAAAATATTTACAAACCACCATTCGGTTGTGGGTGGATGATCACTTACATAATTGTACCTTGAGTCTAATTAGAGCTACTGCAGGGGTGTAGTGAACGTTGCTATGTGTTCACCGAGATCATTTCGTTTTTTTGAACATATGGGATGGTCACTTTGTCCAGCCTCCTTTGCAGTTGGATGAGGACACATGACAATTTTTTTCTAGAAGGTGAATGGATATGATATGCGGTCTCTAGACTGAGGCAGGTAAGTGCAGGTATCATGTTTCCATACTCTCTCCCCCTGCCATTGTGACCTTGGAGTCCACAGCCTGAGATGGCATTTCCTTGTGATAAAGAAGGGCTTCCTGGGGCGCCTGGGGGGTTCAGTCACTTAAGCGTCAGACTCTTGATTTCAACTCAGGCCATGATCTCACGGTTGTGAGATTGAACCCTGAATCAGATTCTGCATTGTCAATGTGGAGACTGCTTGGGATTCTCTCTCTCTCTCTCTCTCTCTCTCTCTCTTTCTCTCTCTCTCTCTCTCTCTCTCTGCCTCTCCCCCCACTCTCTCTCTCAAAATAAATAAATAAACTTAAAAAAAAAGAAGGGCTTCCCAACCCACTTTGAACTGCAGTGTAAGTGGGACATAGACTTGCTATGTTGAGCCCCTGAAATTCCAGGATTATTTACTACCACAGCAAAGCCTAAACTGTCCTGACTAATATAAGGCAAAGACTTTTCTGTTTCCCTTCTTAATATCTCAGAGAACTCGCCCTAGGCTTTGCCGTTTGAAACTGTCGTGATCTTCAGAGTTAAAGAAAATAATATGGAAACAGTTCTATTTTGGTGGGGAGGATCATCATGTCCCTCCATGTTCTTTCACTTCATTTCTCCTCTATGACCTCTTCCTTTTGCCTTCTTGTTCTGGACAACGTGCTTGTGATGGAGTAGGTCAGTCAGTAATTATTGAATCAAACTGAGTCCTGGGGTTCTACTTTATGCACTGCTAATGAAGAAATCCATCGCTGTTAGCCCCAGAGATATTTACAACTTATTCTGACAGGAGCTCTTTTTAATTTTCCCATGCCTGTCTTTTTTCCTCCTCTTAAAATTAACTAAATGGCTCTTCTCTTTTGTTGGGGAAGCAGAACGTAGAGATTCCTGAGAGGGATCCAAGTACACCAGAATCACATCAATTAGCATATTTCTCAGTAAAATGGGATCCACTATGATTGTGTGGATATGGGTACTCCATTGCAAGTGGGTTTAATTGGTGGGAAAAGGTCACATCTCCAGGCTTTTTCTTTTGCAACACACACACACACACACACACACACACACACACACATGCACACGGTGTGTACTTGCACATGAACACTGAACTCTGTGGAAAGAAGTTGGCTGCCCCAGAAGGAGCAGATGCAGCCTATAATGTGGCTGATTTCCCCAGAATTTTAGCTTTCTAGTGATCATGAGAAGCCAGTCACTTTCTCCATCCAATGAGATTCCTGGCAGAGTAGAAAGTAGTACTTGACAAAATAGCACCATTCTTGGGACCCTGCTAGTCTTGGTCCTCAGACCTTACATGAACTTGTCCTAACAATCCGTGACTTCGGTTTAAGGGATTTAGAAACCTTATGCGTCTTTAGCTCTCACACCAAATTCAACATTGGTTAGGCCACATCCGTGAGTGGGGAGAAGGTAGAGATAATGCCTGGGCCCTTGAATTTACCACTGCCCTGTTTTTTTTTTGTCCCAGATGCCTTTTCTCTCACAGAGAACATCCTGACTCTGATGAAAATCTCTCCTACCTGGGTGGTTCTGTAATGACTTTGTACTAAGAATCCTGTGTACAAATTCATTTGCCCACAATAAGACATGATCCCAAAGACTTGATCATAAAAATTGACACCATAAAACTTCTAGAAGAAAACATAGATGATAAGCTCCTTGACACCAGTCTCGGTGATGATATTTTGGATTTAACACCATAAGAAAAGGCAACAGAAGCAAAAATAAATAGGTGGGACTATACTAAAATAAAAATCTTCTGTACAGCAAAGGAAACCATCAACAAAATGAAAAAAACAACCCACTGAATGTGAGAAAATATTTTCAAGGCATCTATCTGCTAAGGGTTAATATCCAAAATAGAGAGAGAACTCATACAACTCAATAGCAAAAAACAGAAAAAAAAACAAAAACAAAAGCAAAAAGTAAACAAACAAAAAAAACCCCAAAAGCAATTCAATGAAAAAATGGGCAGAAGATCCAAACAGACATTTTTCCAAAGAAGACATACATATGACCAACAGGAACGTGAAGATACATTGTATATCACTAATCACCAGGAAAATGCAAATCAAAACTACAGTGAGATATTACCTCACACCTATTAAAATGGGTATTGTCCGAAAGACAAGAACCAACAAGTGTTGGCAAGAATGTGGAGAACAGGGAACTTCTGTACAATGGTGATGGGACTATAAATTGGTTACAGCTACTACAGAAAACAGTATGGAGATTCCTTTAAAAACTCAAAAAGAAAACTACCATATGCTCCAGCAATCCCACTCTGGGTATTTATCTGAAAGAAATGAAAATGCTAACTCAAAAAGGTATATGCCCCCTAATTTATTGCAACATTATTGTTTAAAATTTTTTTAATGTTTATTTATTTTTGACAGAGAGAGAGACAGAGTGTGTGGGAGGGACAGAGAGAGATGGAGACACAGAATCTGAAGCAGGCTCCAGGCTCTGAGCTGTTGCTTAGGAAGCAACCTAAGTGTCCATCAATACATGGATGGATAGATGTAGTGTGTTCACACACACGCACACACACACACACATACACACATACATGCACACACACACACACACACACACACGCAGGAATGATTATTCAGTCATAAGAAAGAAGTAAATCTCGCCATTTGTAACAATATAGATGCATGTTGAGGACATTGTGCCAAGTGAAATAACTTAGAGAAAGAAATACGATATAATCTCACTTATATATAAAATCAAAAATAAAACCATGAACTCATAGATACAGAGAATAGATTGTGGTTGTCAGAGTTAAAGGGCAGGGACTGGACAAATGAGTGAAGATGGTCAAAAGGTACAAACTTCCAGTTATAAAATAAGTCCTAGGGATGTGATGTACATCCCAGTGACTGTAGTTAATAATACTGTATTATATATGTGAAAGTTGCTAAAAAAGGAAATCTTAAAAATTATCATCGCAAGAAAAAAATTGTAATTATATGTATGGATGGATACTAACTAGACATCGTGGTGATCATTTGCAATATACACAAATCTCGATCATTACATTGTATACCTGAAATAATATAATGTTTAATTAATTATACATTCATTATATCTCAATAAAACAAAATAAGTTTTTAAAAAAGACATAACCCCATTCAAATTGCTTCAATTATCAAAAAGCTGTAAGAGCCTTTCTCTTATACCTGAGCTAGGAGTTTCATAAATATCCCAGAAACACGGTCCTGTCTTACAGCTTTCAAGAGGGAATTGTGTTTGGGAATCTCCCAGAGTTGATTAAACCTTTAAGCAGCCCCCTCTTTCTCTGAGCAGTAGTAGGTCGACTTTAGTGAGCAGGGACAGAGCTCAGCTCTCTTGTCCTGAAAGCAGGGTCAAAGCTCTTGACTTCACTCCAGTGTGGGATGCAGGCTTTCAATTTAGGGGTATGATACACCAGAACTCCAGCCAAGGCCATCCAGCTTAATTGCTAGCTAGGGGCTTAGAAAGAAAATCATGTTTCTGGACAGCACTGACCAGTTGTCTATCACTGCTTCCTTCTTCTTCTCTTAAAAAAAAAATACAAAGTTTAGCCATAAGAAGGTAATAAGAGATCAGGGGCAAGCAACATATCCTTCAGTCCCAAAAGTGCTGCACAAATACTTTCTGGTAAAGTCAATTACTGCCAGACACTGGGAAGGAAGAAAAGATGTGCTGATCAGTTTGTTTAAAACTTCTGTTGGAGAGAAGGGATTTTCTAACTCATCGTGTGCAGGCACAGAATATGGTGTCAGTTTTACCCTTGTTTCTTTTGGATCTTCTCCTAAAACAAAGGTTGCCTTGGGGAAAGTGAGGGTGAAAAGGGAAGAAGACCAAACTCCCAAAACTCTGCTTCCAGCTGTGTGCAGCTGGAGCCCTGGGTGAAGGGCAATCCCTCTGCTGGGTGCACCACCCTTAATTAGTCCCATGAGGGTGGACCGGATATGGTCACTTAAATTATAAGGGATCCACTGGGGAGAGGACATCAGGTCATTCCTTCCCTACCACTGGGCCATATGAGTAGATGGGTTTCCAAGAGCAGATGACAAGGATCACAGGGATTCTTGGGACCTGGCACCAAAGGTCAGAGCAGGCCCGGTTTCTACCGCCAATCCAATTATCTGGATAATCAGACCAAAGGCATCGGATAATTCAGTAGCTTGCTGCTGACCTAAAATTCCAGAATTATTCCTTCAATTCTCTGTCTGGCAGGTTAAAGCTGGTTCTTTTCTCTTTCCCTTTAAAATTTCTCTTTCCATATACAACTGTGGATGGATAGGTGCCCAGCACCCTACAGTGCCCTGAGACTTCTCAATTGATCTTTCTCAAGGAATTAAATTAACTGGTAATTTTCACATAGATCTTATTACAATGTAGACTCCTAAAGAAGAATTTGTTTCAGCTAAACAATGCAGATCTAACTGAAGTCTCCTTCTTATCAATTGCCTGGACCCTTCCTAAATGACCACATCCTCTTGGTTCTAGTTGGAGAAACCTGCACGATGCAAAATGTGTTTCTTGACACATCACATATTCTTTCCCCTAAACAGCGTCTTTTCCTTCCCCTTATCCTCAGGACATATGACAACAAATTCATCATGTTTGTTGAATGAAGAAACGCCCTCCTCCTCCTCTCCCCTTCTTGCCCTTTTCTTAAGCAAAGCTTACTTACTGTTTCTTATGTGCCAAGCACTGTGCTAAGCACTTTATAAATATCAACCCACATAATACTCAAACGCTTTTTTAAGTTTATTTATTTATTTTGAGAGAGAAAGATAGAGAGAGAGAGAGAGAGAGAGAGAGAGAGAGAGAGAGAGCACACAAGCAGCTGAAGGGCAGAAAGAAAGAGAGAATTCCAAGCAGGCTTTGTGCTCACGGCATGAATTGTGAGATCATGACCTGAGCCAAAACCAAGAGTCTGACGCTTAACCGACTGAGCCCCCCAGGCACTCCAATACTCAAACACTTTTATGTTTAGGGGCACCTGGGTGACCCAGTTGGTTAAGCATCAGATTCTTGGTTTTGGCTCAGGTCATGATCTCACAGTTCATGAGTTCTGACAGTACAGAGCCTGCTTCAGATTCTCTCTCTCTCCCTTTCTCTGCCCTTCCCCTGTTCTCTCTCTCTCTCCCAAAATAAATAAATGAACTTTAAAAAAAAACCACTGTTATGTTTAGTATTCTCCTTACATTACAGATGACGAAGTCAAGGCACAAAAATGGCGAAGCAACTTTCCCAGGTCACTTTTCCAAGCCAGTAAAGAGGAGAGCTGGGATTTGAAACCAAATCATCTACTCTAGAACCCGTGTTCTTAACCACCCCACGGTACTGCTTCGCTAAGAAGTTTTCTCAGTGTGCAGCTTTTCCAGAAAGGCCTCTTAGCGTTGTCTTCCTTAGTTGTGACTTTTAGAAGGAAATGAGTTTGCTCTGAAACTTTGAAGGAAGAGTTTAGTTTTTCCTTATCGAGAAAATCAGAGTGTGGAATAACTGAGATTAGTGGGGAAAACTTTTCATTGCAACATGGATTTTTAACATCTGTCAACCAAGTGCAGCCCCTTTGTGCCAGACAAGGCGCTGGGCACCGCAAACTCTCAAAGATAAACATGGAGGTACTTGCTCTGATGAGCTCATCATCTGGTGGGAAGAGACAGGTTCACGAAGTCCCAAGAGAAACCCTCTTCCAGAGTAGAAGAAAGTGAGATGCTCCTGGCTTGAATCCTGAAGGACCAGAATGCATCGTTCAGATTAAGGGCAGTGATGGGATGTAGAACTGAGGTATCCCAGTCAAAGGGCATTTTCAATTATGCAGGTGTGAAGGGCGAGTGTAGGGCTTTGTCTCCAAGGAACTGCTAGAAATTCGGATAAGTGGAGCTGGAGATGTTCTCATGGGTTAGAACCTGCAAGCCACTTACATTATGCTAAGGAATAGATGGACCACAGAGGCTTTTTTTTTTCTTTTTTTTTTTTTTAAATTTTTTTCTTTTAACGTTAATTTATTTTTGAGACAGAGAGAGACAAAGCATGAACAGGGGAGGGTCAGAGAGAGGGAGACACAGAATCCGAAACAGGCTCCAGGCTCCGAGCTGTCAGCACAGAGCCCGACGCGGGGCTCGAACTCACGGACCGCGAGATCATGACCTGAGCCGAAGTCGGCCGCTCAACCCACTGAGCCACCCAGGCGCCCCTTTTTTGTTTCTTTTTACCAGAGCCAGTTTATGTCCCACGACCTCTACCCCCTTCCTCCCCCACCCCCCCCCACCCCCCAGGATTTCCTGGGCTCCATCTGTATGAGTCTCGACCACTTGCTCTGGCTGCAGTAACCTCCTTTGCTCCCCTGGTCCCACATCAGATTGGTCTTGTTGGGCGGATGCCCTTGAGCCCGTGCATGAGCAGTTGTTGTCGGAACGGTAGCTTCTCACCCAGCAGATGGATCATAATCCCAGGAAGCTAGGATGCCCGAAACTTTTCTATGTGCTTTGAGGTCAGCTTTCACAACCAGGGATGAGCAGCTACGATGACCTGTAGCTCACCCTCTAGACCTTGCCCCTTCCTATCCCAAGCCAATATGAAGCCCTGCAGTACAAAGTGTATTGCCTGGCTTTCTCACGGGTGCTCTGTAAATACATCCTAACGTATAAGGAATTAATACCCAACGGGGCAAATGTGGACCGATAAGAGATAGGGGATAAAAAGAACACTCCAGATAAATCCTTTCTTATTTCCCCCAGTCCCATAGACTTTTCCAAAGCATGGTGATTCCACAAGGGTCCTGGCAGATATCTCATGTGACTAAGCAACCGATCATGTTTTCTTATGATGCTATAGCTGCTGAATAATAACAAATGAGCTCCCTTCCCTGTCTCACTTCCTAGATTTTTAAACAGGTTTTTTGAGATGTAATTCAGATTTTGTACAATTCGCCCATTTAAGGTGTACAATTTCAGGTGCCTGGGTGGCTCAGTCAGTTAAGTGTCCAACTCTTGATTTTAACTGAGGTCATGATCCCACAGTTTGTGGGCTTGAGCCCCACATGCAGCTAAGTGCTGGCTGTGCATCCAAAAGACTTGTCTATCTTGGACACATCGTATAAACAGAGCCTTATGATACGTGGTCTTTTGTGACTGGCTTCTCTCACTTAGCATAGTTTTTCTGATGTCATTCATTTTGTAGCACATGTCAGAACTTCATGCCCTTGTATAGATATTCTAAATTTCATTTATCCATTCAAACAATTGATAGACATTTGGGGTGTTTCCACTTATTGGCTTTTGTGAGTGATGCTGCTAAAAATATTCATGGACAAGGTTTTGAGTGGATATATGTTTTCATTTGCTGAGTTGTGTGGTAACCCTGTGTTTAACATTTTGAGAAACAGCAAAACAGCCCCATTTTTTATTTCCATTAGCATTTTACCTTCCCACCACATCCTTGCTAGCTTTGGCACCATTGGTTATCACGTGTTAAATTATTATTATTATTATTATTTATTATTATTATTGTTTAGACATTCTAGCATTCTAGTGAGTATGAAATGATATCTCATTGTGGTTTTGATTTGTATCTTCCTTTTGACTAATGGTATTGGAACTCTTTTCATGTGCTTATTGCCCATTTACATATCTTTTTGAGAAATGTCTTTTCAGATCCCTTTGCCCATTTTGTAATTGGGTTATTTATATTTTTATTATTGAGTTGTAAGAGCTCTTTTTATATTCAAGATACAAGTCCCTTATCAGATATGTGATTTACAAGTATTTTTTTCCATTCTGTGAATGGTCTTTTACACTTCCTTGATAGAATAGTTTGGAGCACAACGTTTTTATTTTGATGAAGTTTAATCTGTTGGGTTTTTTTTTTTCTTTTGTTGGTGTGGTTTTGGGGTGTGTATGTAAGAACATTTTTGCCTAACTCAAGGTCACCCAAACTTACTCCTGTTTTTTTGGTAACTTTTGGTGTTTAGCTCTTACATTAATGCATACTCTATTTTGAATTAACTTTTTTTTTAAATGCTTATTTATTTTTGAAGGAGAGAGAGAGTGTGAGCAGGGGAGGGGCAGAGAGAGAGGGAGACATAGAATCTGAAGTGGGCTCCAGGCTCTGAGCTTTCAGCATAGAGCCCAACGCGGGGCTAGAACTCATAAGCTGTGAGATCATGACCTGAGCTGATGTTGGACACTCAACCAACTGAGCCACCCAGGTGCCTCCATTTTGAATTAACTTTTATGTATGGTATAAAGATGGAGTACATTTTCATTCTTCTGCATGTGGATATTCAGATTTCCTAGCACCATGTGTTGAAATGGTTATTGTTCACCTATTGAATTAATCGAGTTGGAACACTTGTCAGAAATCAATTAAATGAATAAATAAATGAATGAATAAATGAATAAATAAATAAATGAATGAATAAATAAATGATAAGGTTTATTTCTGATTTCTCAATTCTGTTCTATTTACCTATATGCCCATTCAGATGCCAGGATTACATTAGTTTGATTACTATAGCTTTTTAGAAAGTTTTGAAATTGGGAAGTATAAGTTTTCCAGCTTTGTTTCTCTTGTTTCAAGATTTTTTTTTGAGTGGGGTGCCTGGGTGGCTCAATCAGTTAAGTGTCTGACTCTTGATTTCTGCTCAGATCATCTCAGAGGCTTGAAATCAAGGCCACATAAGATTCTCTCTGTCTCTCTTTGCCCCTCCCCAACTTGCTCACACACCCACACAGTATCTCTCTAAAACAAATTAATTAATTAATTAGTTAATTAATTAATGTGTTTGGTTTGTTCATTTTTGGACAGGGGCATTTCTGGGCACATTCCATATAAATCTCAGGACCAGTTTGTCAATTTCTAAAAAGAAAAAAGGCACAGGATTTTGATAGAGATTGTGTTGAATCTGTAGATAATTTTGGGGAAGTATTTCCATCTTAACAATATTAAGTCTTTTGATCCACGAACAGAGATATCTTTCCATTTATTTAAGTCTTCTTTAACTACTTTCAACATTGCATTTTTCAGAATGCAAGTTTTATACTGCTTGGTTCAATTTATTCCTGAGAAATTTAGCTTTTGATGCTATTAATTTCATTTTGGTTAATTCGTTGTTACAGTAAAATACAATTTGTCATTATATATTGGTGTCGTATCCTGCAAATTTGCTGAAGTTATTAGATCTAAAATATTTTATTCACTTATTTAGAATTTTCTGCATAAAAGAACATGTCATGCGTAAATACAGACGGTTCTACTTTCCCCTTCCAATCTATGTATCTTTTATTCTATTTTTCTTGTCCATTGCCCTTACTAGAACCTCCAGTAAAATGTTGAATGGAAATGGCAAAAGTGAACATCCTCGTCTTGTTCCCGATCTTATGGGAATGCATTTAACCTTCACCATTGGGCATGATGGTGGCGGTAGGTCTTTTATAGATGGGCTACAGCATGTTGAGGAAGTTCCTGTCCATTCCTACTCTGTTGCGTGTTCTTAAAATGAAGGGGTATTACATTGTGTTAAATGTTTCTTCTCAGTCTACTGAAAAGGTCATGTGGTTTTGTCCTTTATTCTTTTGATATGATGTTATATTAAATGGCATTTGGATAGTTAACTGGCCTTCAATTCCTGGAACAAATCCCACTTGGTTTAGATATGTTTATAATTGTTATGTCTTCTTGGTAAACTGTCCCTTTTATTTTTATAAAATATCCCTCTTCCTCTCTAGTAAAATTTTGTGTCTTAACATCTGTTTTGTTTTGTTATTTGTATAGCCACTCCAGCTTTCTTACCGTACTGCCATATGGTATATTTTTTCCATCCCTTTACTTTCTATCTGCTTGTATCTTCGAATCTAAGGGTGGATCTTCTGGGGACAGCATAGAGTCTTACATTTTTGTTGTTAAAAACTGGGCATTTTAACATCTTACAGTGATACTTGATACTGATTCTGCCCCCTCCCCTAACTCCAGGTGTTACTGTGGTTTGGTTTTCTGTTTATTTGTTTAGCGACTTGGCTGGACTATTTCAATAAAGTCTATTTCCCTATGCAGACTTTAACATCGCCCTTGAGTCTATACGGTCTTGGGCGTACTCATAATCCCCCTGACCTCTTCCTCTCTCACCCAGGATGACAGTGGCTTGAAGAGGGTCCTCTTTGACTCTTTTGCTGATCTCCCTGTTCAGCTTTCACCTGGTCTGCTGTCTCTATTAACATTGCACCTAGCTGCTAGCCTCCTGTAATCGCAAGTGAGTTCAACATTGTGTTCAACATAGCTTAACTAGCTCCACAGTGGGATCCAATTAAAGTCAGGTCCCTTTGCAGGATCATCTTGGAAGCCAGTCTTCGACACTTCTTTGACCTCATGATGACCTTTGACCCCATGATGAGCCTTCTGATCTGTTTCCCTCCAGAGTTCTTCTCTTATCTTTTGAGTGGTCTACTTTTCACATGTTGATATCATGGAGCTCCCAGCTCTTCTTACTCGTGCAATCTACATCTCCATTGTTGTTGACCGTGCCCTTAGGCTTGAACTTCCCTACGTTCTGTTCCAAGTAGTCAGTTCCCTTAGCGATTCTTAGGGAGTTCTTTGTTACTATGGCCTGCCTCCCCCCTTAATAGAAACTCAGCTCCAATACTCTGGGAAGGGACACGGGGACAGCACTCTGCTTCTCTTCGAGTGACACTCCTGCTTTATGAAGGAGGTGCTGGACAGGGACAGTAGCTCTTAGTCTTCTTGGCTTGTCTTCCCTGGTGTGGAAACTCAGCCCTCTGAGTAAGCAAGGGCGAGAGTGACTGGTGGCCAGTACTCGTGGCCTGCCTCACTTGTGGTAGAATTTCAAGCCTGTAAGTGAGTGGACCTGTACAGAAAAAGGGATCTCTCAGGCACGCTTGCCTGCAACACAGCTTGTGCAGCACAAGACGTGGGGCGTTGGGGTGGAGGTTGGAGACTGATGACAAATACCGCCAGCCTGACTTTCTGAGTAGAAATTGTAGCCCTAGACTGGGAGCTGGGGTTAGAGGGAGTCCCATCCTCTTGGCTGTGCCCACGCAGAGTAGAGTTTTCTTGACACTCGGCTGGGAAACGGGGGCCGGAACCAAGTCATGCCACAGACTCTCCCAGGTTTTACCAATATTTAGAAGGTTGTCTTTAATTTCTGTATGCCCACAGGCCATTTCCACAGACTGAATGGTTGTTCTTTTTTTTTCTCATGTCTATTTCTTTATTTTGAGAGAGAGAGAGAGAGTGCGTGCACACACACGAGCAGGAGAGGGGCAGAGAGAGAGAGAGGGAGAGAGAGAATCCCAAGCAGGCTCCACGCTATCAGTACAGAGTTGGATGTGGGGCTTGATCTCCCAACCTGTGAGATCTGACCTGAGCTGAAATCAAGAGTTGGATGCATAGCCTATTGCTGCATAGCCTATTGCCGCCCAGCCACCCCCGAATGGCTGTTATTTTTATTTTCATTGGTTGTTCCCAGTTATGGTTGTCTCCCTGCCACTAGGGAGAGGGTCTGGAGAGTCCCCCACACTGCCATTCTGGAAATGTTTCTCTCTTGTTTCCCTCTTCCTCGCACTTTTGCTGCCTTTGGTTTGCACCACTCACGCAAGCTTTGTCTCACACTGTTTTCTAGAGAACCGGGATGAAGAGGGCGTTTTAGAAAGAATATCCAGGGCGCTGTGTGAAAGCGCTGTTGAACAGGTGGAAGTGGTACCAAGGATTGACAAGGCAGACAGCAAACCTTGACCTGGAAGGCAAAGTGGTCAGCTGCTCTAGAACTCAAGATTTCCCCTCACTGTTCCCTACATTGGCCTTACTTCTCTGACATTACTTGCACTCTCCACTACTATGTAAGGCTAAACAGGTGCTAATACATTCACAAAGACTTGAAAGGAAAAGCAGGAAAAAACACCTCATACGGACAGCATCTTCATGTATTATTTTTATTTTTTAAATTATTTATTTATTTATTGTGAGACAGAGAGACAGCAAGTAGGGGAGGGACAGGCAGAGAGAGAGAGAGAGAGAGAGAGAGAGAGAGAGTCGAACTCAAAAAATGTAAGATCATGATCTGAGCCCAAACCAAGAGTTGGACACTTAACCGGCTGAGCCACCCGGGTGCCCTGTGCATCTTCATCTTATAGATGAAAAAAAACCTGAGGCTCAAATAGGTACAGTGACTTTCCTAGAGTGAAGCAGGTAATTAATGCCCAGGAACAGAGGTGTTCCGAGTCTTAGTTTCGGTCTTGGCAGGGAGCACCATGGGAAACCCTCTCCCATTTCTTTTTTAGAAAACAAAAGTAAAAGTGTGAATAAGAAGATAAGGTGTCTATTCCAAGGAAGTTTTTCATTACAAGGCTATGCATATCATCTTTTCTGAAAAAAAAATATTGACCCAATATGGTGACCTGCTTGTGGTCAACATGATGGTCTCAGTTTAGTGACTAAATCTGATCTCTTTTAGAGCCAAACTGCAAAGGAAAGAGAAAAAAAAATACACATGTGCGTTCTTGAGATGTTGTATCTAGATGCCAGCCTTCCTCAACATGTCCTATCTCCGTTTTCCAGTGATCTTTGCTGAGTATGGGGAGGGGGATGGGAGTCATCGACACTCACTAACATGAACCAAATATATATATAACTCATCCTGCAGTTAGATACAGAAGAGGCATTGAGACTGTTTATGAACAATAATTCTCATTTTCTATTGAATGCTATTCCTCATTGCAACAGAGTTCTTATTTCCATATAGAATAAGAAATGTGATTAAAAATAATAAAAACCAACATTTATTAAGTGCCAGTAATATGCCAGATACTTTGCTTGTTCTCTCTTATTTAATGCTTCTAGGCAATCAATGAGTTAGATATTTTTGTCCTCCTCATTTTCAGATAAGGATGCTTTGAGAGGTAACAAATTAGGTTAATGTCAAACAGTCTGTTGTATCGCTTTTTTTTGAACCAGGGGGCCATTAAAAAAAAAAAAAATCCTTTAAAATGAAAAATTTGGATGTGCCATGGAGTTTTTTAAAACTAGGTTTTAGATGTATTTCATGAAACTTGTTCTTCTGTTCATTTTTTTTTTTTTCTGCATACAATTCATGGAAAGCTGGAACTTCTGTCTTTCTTTGGATTACTACTCATGCGTTCAGTAATGTGTATGCTGCCTTCTCCTCTTCCTCGTTCCTAATTTATAGAGACCATACGACTCCAGGACAATCCAGGCTGAAGTCTATGGTCTGGCATAATTATTAATAGCTCTTCCTTATTCTCAGAAATGCCCTGGTGTGGATGACAATTTCACCACCACCTTTAAACATTTCATCATTAAACACGCCGAGGTGTCACATTGAGGCTGCCCACTAGGTGTCAGTAATGTAACCCCCGGAAAACACTCAAGGAAAGCATTTCATTACAAAAGTCATATCAGAGCAAATAATTAAGTGTAGTGCAGGAGCTACCTGCAGCCTGTCCATTCAAAACAAGTGAGAGAGCTCGGGGAGGAGAGCGGGATCAGGTGCAGGACAGACAGGTAGCTCCTTACTAGGATCTGGTGGAGAGGGAAGGACTCCTTTCTTAGCCAAAGGACTCCAGTGATATCTGGAATGGACACCCTGGTGTCTTTTTTTAATTTTCACTCACAAGATGAAGCCAGTGTGCAGTGACGTGAAGAAACAGCTTTGAATGAAGACATGTTTTTCCCCTTCCTAAGCTGCTCTTCAGATCATGATCGGACGAAGGTCACATAGGCGACCTGGGCTTTAAGGAGTCTACCGAATGACTGACGCACTTGAGCCAGAAGCTGAGTTATCTGAACACGAATCCTTTAAAGGACTCAGAACTCAATGACATGCTCGGACTCTTCTTGGAATGACTCACGGACTGTACGTATATTACCCTTGACCCAGGTGGATGCCCCTGCTCTCTAGAAACCCTCCTCACTGCAGATGTGTGGCACACCATGACATACAGGGTCGGGGAAGCCCACAGCATGGGTTTTCAAGTGTTTGTGCCTTTCAGTCCCTGGAGCTGGTTGCTATTGCTGGTGGCCCTCAAGTGTCCTGAAGCATCTTCTGATTTGAACGAATCCACAAATTCCACTGCCCAGCGTGAACCTAACGTTCGGTTTGCTGCTGCAGGCTCAGAGCCAGATGAGAAGATATCTGTTTTTGCACTGGATTATGACTATGTGCAAATTCCTTATGAGGTCACCCTCTGGATACTTCTAGCATCCCTTGCAAAAATAGGTAAGTCCCCGCACACCTGGCTGTGAGAGTTGTTCTCCCCATGAGATAATGTATGTGAAAATGCCTTGCCCCTGGTGAACTACGTGGATTTTAACTGTTACTGCTATTGCATCAAAAAAATCTGTTCCTTCGAGTCAAGGGGAAGCCATAACTGCTTTGTGTAAAGCCATTTAATCCTTCGGGACTGTGCTTTGAAATTTGAGCATACTTCTGGGTTCCGGGTTGTTTTGATTTCTTCTTGTTTCAGGATGACAACCATGTGACTATTTGGCACATGAAAATCTCAAGTTCTGTGCATTAAAAAATAGAGCAAGGCCTGTAGGTCTCGGAATGATGCTCCTTAGAAATTTTAGGAGCACATAATGATTCTTCTGTGAAATACTCTTCCTTCATTCTTGGCAGTGTAACTGTGGGCTTCATAAATGACTCCCATTGTTTATTCTTTAAAAGCGTGACATGCGCTCCTTGCAGATTGACGGAAAGCAAGGAGCAAGACAACCACACTCAGTGGTGGGATATGGGGGCATAGAAGATGACATGTCAGTAAGATATAAGTTTATGCCTGAGCCAAATGGAGCCGGTGGGGCACCTCTGGTTTCCTTTGTGAAATAAAGGAATTCGAATTCATGGATTAATTTCTAATCAGGGTTATCTGTGTCAAAAACCAAAGTGATCTTTTACACTCTGTGACCATTTAATCCTTAACTCCACCCCCTTGTCTCCTTAATACCAGCTTATTCCAAAGTGGAAAACTGATGCAGTTATCTCACTTATTAAGCATAACATCTCCTTTGCCTCAGTTACGAACTTTGTTATTTGGGTAGATACATTGTCCTACTGGGATAGAATCCACGAAACATTTTGATGCTTATTTACCCTTTTCTTCTAGCATGGGTATGAAATATGGGTTGAACCACCGGATCTGGCAGTTAACTCCTTGGGATCAGGACTGTGGGTTCCATCTATTCATCTAACTTCCTCCCTGGGGATGACAGGGGTACTGGTGTATTCACTCGATGCTCCTTCACAACTGCTTATCATTATGAGCTAGTAAAGTCTGAAGAGTGAATGGAAATTGCTAGTGTGAAGAACTCTTGTGTGATTTGTCAAATCATTAACTTACACAAAGGGTCTCATGTTATTTCTAAAAAGTGCTCAAGTAAAACCGGCTTTCTAACAGGGTAACATTCTCAGTTCAGAGCTAGGGTTCTACTACCTTTCATGCAACCACATGGGCGCTGAGATCATTCAAAGTGACCTTATGTGGATCTTGAGTTTTCCTTTGTGAACAATGCTGTAGATTCTGCCCCACCCCCTCCCCCCAACTCCTTTCCTCTTCACAGTAATGGGTGAAGTAGGTCTGGGAATCAAGGAATGACAGCTGACACTGACGAGCTAGTCACCTTGACTTTCTAGGTCTCTGTGTGCCCAGCTGTGAGATTATTTCTAAGACCTCTTTGGGTGCAAATAAGGATTTTCTAGTGGCAAAGAGGTTTACATTCTCTAAACAGGGCAATGCAGAAAGGATATATTTGACCTTGGTTTTATGTTGTCATAAAACGTAGATTGTTTTTTAGAGTATCTCATGTGTCCACACTCACTATGCCTAGAAGTTCAGAGGATGGTAAGACAGTATTTTTCACAGGACTACTGGCTTAAATGATCTTGATTTTCATGTTGATGGAATGCAACATACTTTAGAAAAAAAAAATAACTTCAGTAGGTTATCAGTTGGATCATGCTTATTCAAGTTCAATGTCAAACTTGTTAGTCTTTAAGGATTCAGACTACTTCTATACTGTACCAGAAAAAAAGGTCACATTTATTGATTTTTATTTCTTACATGTCAAGTACTGGACTCGTAGTTTTATATATGGTGGCTCATGTGTCTGGGGCAAAAAAATATGACATAGAACTATAACATGCAAGAAATCTATATAGATTTTCTTAGATTCTATATTATAAAACTAGAATCAAAATATAATTGATAATCATTATATTTATCATTTATTCTTTCATTCAGTCATTCTATCAAGATACATTTATTAAATGCCCATACCATATGTGGAAATGACCATGGTCCCTGGCCTCAAGGGTCTAGTTGAATGGGGAAAACAGATGAATTTAGCACTGCCTGATAGGCACTCTGACAGAAGAATATCACAACTCTCCCCCAGTCTTTTTTAAAACATCCAACTATGTGTGTTATAGAAGAACAAAATTATAGAACAAAGATAATACAGAATCACCTCAGACTTTTTCTTTGTCTTTTATTTTAGATCCACCTCTTGGAACACTATAGAAGGGTGTTCCTTGAGTCATTGGGCAGAATGGAATTGTAGCACCATCTTTGACTTTCAAGCAGGACTTTGTTATTTGTGGCCATTTAAATTTAGGGCCCTGGAACTGTAAACTCTCTCAAAGTGACTGACTCTATTGTCCATCATGAAAGGGAGGAGAGTTGTACAGTGTGAAATGCACATGATGGTTCTCTTTACAATGCCTTACTTTACAGTGCATGGCACCTCTTCCTGCTACCACTGCGTAGGTGTAGCTTAAGGCAGTTGCATGTGGGATCCATTTCAGGAAACTCAATTCCTGGAAGCAAGACCAAACTGGGAAGACACGGGGACTGAGAAAATCACACTATAGACTCTTCCACCTCTTTTACATATTAAAAAGTTCAGTGTAGTTAAAATAAGCACTAACTGAAGAAGATGAAGAAGAAGAGGAAGGAGAAGAAGGGAGAGGAAGAGAGGTAAGAGGAGAAGGAGGAGAAGGAGGACAAGAAGAAGGAGGAAGGAGGGGGAGGGGAGAGGAAGAAGAGAAGAAGGAGGAAGAGGAAAAAGACAAGGAGAAGAAGAATAGAGGGAGGAGGAGGGTGGGAAGGAGGAAGAGAAAGTTATCATTAGGAAATGGAGAGAGCAGGACTCTCAAACTCTTGAAGGAGGCCTTAAAGCCTACTTGAAGGAGGCCTTAAAGCCTACTTCAAGCCACTGGCTTGAAGCCAGTGGATAGGCTTGTGGTTTTGGATTGTCCCTTGATACTAATTACATTCTATCATAATAACCTGCCTGCTGATAATAAATGAAATTCAAAGCTGTGATCAAGGAAACCCACATGCTCTTTGGATGGCTGGACTTAAAATTCCCAAGGAGACATTCAATGGCTCTCTGTGGCCTATGGGAGAAATATTCACTCTTTAGCCTTAAACTCAAGACCCCCTATTATATGGCTCAAAATCATCTTCCAACTCTTCTTCCAATATTCATCCAATTCATAATTTCCTCCAGCCAGGTGACCTCCTCGATAAATGTTAGACCTATCTGACTGGGCCATTCCCACCTCTTTTCCTTTTCCACTGGAATTCTCCCCACCTAAAATCTCTCCCATTCTTTTGTCCAACTATGTAACTCCTTGTCATACCCCAACAGCCTGTTCAACTTCTGCTTCCCATATAAAAGCTTCTTTGGTGAACATTTAACCTGATCAATCATTCATTTACACACTTATGGATTCTTTCAGCAAATAGACCAGCTGCTGTGGGCAAGACACCTTGCTAAGCATGTTGGGGAGATATAGAAATGTATGTCATTCTGTCTGAGTTGGAAGAGTCTGGAGGTGAGCAGGGGAGATAAGTCATGCACAAAAAATGATAGAGAACATTGTTGTTAGATACTGATAAAATAATACAGTAATTCAGAGGAAGACATATGCTTTCCTTGGGAAGTGGTTGGGAAAGGTTTGAAGACTGAGATGGACCTAAACAGGTTGAAGAAAAGACAACCCAGGCAACATTAATGGTAAACGAAAACTAGAAAGGTGTACCGCAGGGAAAAGATGTGTAGTTGGCTGTGATGTAGGATGGATATATAAGGATAGTGTTGGGTGGGAGGGATATTGATTTGGAGAGAACCCCAGAGTGACCTGCTGTGCTCTGATCTCTTCTTATATTTGTGGAAATAGTCAATGTACACTTCGCTGTATACTTATGCATTGCCTTGCTTTTGTCTTCTTATTTGTTAATGTCTTATTTCTGAAATTCCACCAACAGCTGGAATTGTAATAAACATGTTTGGTTCTCCACTTTATACACAGTGCTTCCCAGTGGGTTGGTCTTGGCCCAAGGATGCTTCCCAAATGCCCTCAGTTTAAAAATCTGTGAGTTGCTTTATGTGCCTTCAGAGACTTAGGTGCGGACTGAGATGATCAGATACATGTGGTTTGGAAAAGTCATCTGGCAGCAGGAAATAGAGTGGACTGGGGAATTGAGGGTGAGATAGGAGAAGAAGCTAATGCAGTAGTCAGGATGGGAAATGAGGAGCCTTCAAAAAAAGGCGGTGGTTGTACAAATGGGGAGGAAGAGCTGGTCTTTAGGGGCATGGCTGAGAGACATAGCTGATGAAATAGGGAGCTGGTTGTAGGAGGGGCAAAGTTGACAGGGCTTCAGGGATTGTGACTTGATTTCCTACTTAAGTGGCTGACCGGCTGGCAGGGTCATAGGTTAAATAAGGAAAATAAAATAAAGGACTGAATTTTTGTTTATTGGTTTGGGGAAGGGAGGCTCGGAAGAAGCTGATGTTTAGGTGACTGTGATTGACTGCCTGAGCCCTGAAGGTGGGTTTTGCAGGAATGCAAAGGAACTCCACTCTCTTCTCTCCTCTTCCCCCACTGCCCTCCTGGATCCTGTAAGGTGGGGAAGCAGGGAGGGGCAGGAGAGGGGACGACTGGCTGAGGACCACTCTGGGACCTGCTCCGGGCCTGGCATGTTAAGTACTGGATCTTGTTTAAAGCCCCCACAACACTTCCAGTCCCTGCTATGCATGGGGACCTGAGGCTCAGGGATGCACTCCAGCCTACCCAAGGTCCCCTCTGCTTGGTTTTAGATGGCCTCTTGTATACCAGTCTCCTGGTAGCTTAGTGGCCAGAGCCATCTCATTTGCAAACATCTAAATGTGGTTCTCTGCTTTTCCCTAGGCTTCCATCTTTACCACAGACTGCCAGGCCTTATGCCAGAAAGCTGCCTCCTCATCATCGTTGGGGCTCTGGTGGGCGCCATCATCTTTGGCACTGACCATAAATCTCCTCCTGTCATGGATTCAAGCATCTACTTCCTGTATCTCCTTCCACCCATTGTCCTGGAGGGTGGTTACTTCATGCCCACCCGGCCCTTCTTTGAGAACATTGGCTCCATTTTGTGGTGGGCAGGCCTGGGGGCCCTGATCAATGCTTTTGGCATTGGCCTCTCCCTCTACCTCATCTGCCAGATCAAAGCCTTTGGCCTCAGTGATGTCAACCTGCTTCAGAACCTGCTGTTTGGTAGCCTGATCTCGGCTGTGGACCCTGTGGCCGTGCTGGCTGTGTTCGAGGAGGCACGTGTGAACGAGCCGCTCTACATGATGATCTTCGGGGAGGCCCTTCTCAATGACGGCATTAGTGTGGTGAGATGTCAAAGCATGTCCCCGGGGAGATGAGGAGTCAGGTGAAGCTGGAGACAGCAGTCCATCCTCTGGACAAATGGAGAAGGCTGAGCATGGCTGCGTCAGGGCAGGACAGGAATAGGCTTTGGTCAATAGAGTGTAGCCAAGTTCTGGTGACTTCTCTTAGGATCTGCTACAAATAAATAATTGCTCACTAATGCTGCTTGTCACTCAGTAACCAAATAGCTTCTTTAAACAGAGGAAAAGGAGAGGACAGATCATTTTTTAGTTAAAATCAGGTTCCCAGAAGAAACTGTTGTCAAAGCCTCTTCTGGTCTTTTCACTAGGATAATCCATACTTTACCATTTTTCTTTTCTCTCATTCACTGGACCTCATCCTCATTCCCTTCATATGCTTTTCGTTTGTTTTGTGTTTAACATGTTGCATGCAATAATGAATTTAAATAAAAGATGAGATAGGAAGGGAGTTGAAAAGGATTTGCAAAATTGTGTTAGCAGCCTTGATTGCATGACTCCTACAGAATATGTGAATGAGGCATTTTTGTGTAAGGACTCCTTCTGGGGAGAAGCTGAGAAAAACTTCACAGGCTGTCAACACAGGGCATTGAGGCCCAGAAGACGTCTTTGGTGCTGGAATATTCAGGCAAGTCAGCCCATTGCTTAGTTTCATTACGTTACCTCAAACATTTACCAGGTGTTAGACTGTGAAACTTTTTTTTAAATTGTTTATTTATTTTTGAGAGACAGAGCATGAGCAGGGGAGGGACAGAGAGAAGGGGAGACAGAATCTGAAGGAGGCTCCAGGCACCGAGCTGTCAGCACAGAACCCGACGCGGGGCTCGAACTCACAAACTGCGAGATCATGACCTGAGCCGAAGTTGGATGCTTAACCGACTGAGTCACCCAGGTTCCCCTAGACTGTGAAACTTTTATATATAGTTTGATTTGCTTTTCTTATCTTTTTTAAAAACTTATTTTTTTTAATTTTTTTTAAATTTTTTTTTAACACTTATTTATTTTTGAGACAGAGAGAGTCAGACCATGAATGGGGGAGGGTCAGAGAGAGAGGGAGACACAGAATCTGAAACAGGCTCCAGGCTCTGAGCTGTCAGTACAGAGCCTGACGCGGGGCTTGAACTCACGAACCATGAGATCATGACCTGAGCCGAAGTTGGACGGCCAACCGACTGAGCCACCCAAGCACCCCAAAACTTATTTTAGAGAGACTGTATGAGTGGGGGAGAGGAGCAGAGGGAGAGAATCTTAAGCAGGCTTTGCACTAATGGGGGGCTTGATGCCAGACCCTGAGATCATGTCCTGAGCAGATATCAAGAGTCGGAAGCTCAACTGACTGAGCCACCGAGGCTCCCCTAACTTTTCTTATCTTTAAATTTACATCACACCACATAAGTGATACAGGAATGCATTTTTATCATAGAAGTTCCAAACAGTACAAAATTACACAGCATAAAAACACAAAAGCTTCCACTTTCCCCTCTCCTCACTCTCTAAGCAAGCCCTTTGATCAGTTTGGCATTTTCTTTCCCTGTCTTTTCTTTTTTTTAATGTTTATTTATTTATCTTGAGAGAGAAAGCACATGCGATGCAAGGTGGGGGAAGGGGCAGGAAGAGAAGGAGAGAGAGAATCCCAAGCAGTCTCCATGCTGTCAGAGCAGAACCCTATGCCGTGTCTCAGGAATGGTGAGATCATGACCTGAGCCAAAATCAAGAGACAGATGCTTAACCAACTAAGTCACCCAGGCACCCTCCCTGTCTTTATTATATGCATATGTGAGCGCACGCATGCATGTGTGTGTGTCTAGATAGATATTATTTTGCATAAACTGGGTGGGGTTATATTATATGCATTGCTTAAATATAACAATTCATTCTATATCATTTGTTATGGAGTATTTCCCAGATTATATTGATGGTAAGTTATTTAACCATTTCCTGATGATAGAAATTCAGGTTGTAACCAAATTTTCACTTTTGAAAACTACAACATTGTGATGAATATTATTGTTTCTGTGTGAGTATTTTTATAGGGTACATTCTTGGAAATGAAATTTCTGGGTTAAAAAGTGGGTACCTTAAAAAATTTAAAAGATGCTGCTCATCCAGTTGGTGAAGGAAGGATTCTTCCCCCAGGGATAAGGAGTGACACCCAACAATAAACAGATGACAACAGTTAGATACATACACTCATAGCCCAGGGGAGGAGGACATTGCACACCATGCAAGGCCACATGGGTGCTGCACTTGGGAACAGAGAGAACAATCAGGGATATGGGAGTAAGGCTTTGTGGTAACAAGAAGAGAGGTACCTCCTGGTTCCCCCAGGATGATGTGATTGGCTTGTTTCAAATCATTCCACAGGCTGTCAGGAGACTGACGCCTGATACTCAGGAATGAGCAAGTATAGGGCCTGGTCCCATATAGGAAGGGCTATTTGGCCAGTGAGCGGTCAGGCTGAGGAGCAGAACTTGGAGTTATGCCACTCAGGACCCTCCCCATTTTACCAAATATCAAGGTAGTACACAATATTGGACCTTAATTTTAGTTGTTATACCATAGCTGCTAGAATTTTCCAGAAACCCTACATGGTCTTACATTTCCATAGACAGTATGTTAAATGCATGTTTTCTTTTATTGATGTCTATAAGAGTTATTTCTTCTTAATGTTTTCCAATTGAATGAGCACAAAAGGGTTAATCTTGTTTGTTTTAATTTGTATGATGATATGAAGCATCTTTGCAACGATCTTGGATCATTAGTGTTTCTCATTCTGTAAATTGGAAGTTCATATCCTCTTAGGGTGGCCAGACTTTAAAAACATGAAGGACGCTCAGTTAAACTGAAATTTCTTATAAACAATTAATTTTGGGGGGCACCTGGGTGGCTCAGTAGGTTAAGCATCCGACTTCGGCTCAGGTCATGATCTCGCCGTCCATGAGTTCGAGCCCTGCGTCTAGCTCTGTGCTTACAGCTCAGAGCCTGGAGCCTGTTTCAGATTCTGCATCTCCCTCTCTCTCTGACCCTCCCCCATTCATGCTCTGTCTCTCCCTGTCCCAAAAATAAATAAACGTTAAAAAAAAATTTTTTTTAAATAATGAATTTTTTATATGTCCCAGTTATTGTATGCAAGTATCATATCTCGTCCATTTTTCTTTGCTGTTTTTTAATTTTCAAGTGATTTGTAGAAACTCATTGAATTATCTAAATTTTAAACTTTTGAGTATTACATACAAATCAAATATTTTCTCTTATTGTGTCACTTAAATGTTTTTAGGGGCACCTGGGTGGCTCAGTGGGTTAAACATTTGACTTTAGCTCAGATCACGATCTGGTTTGTGGGTTCAAGCCCCACATTGGGCTATCTGCTGTCAGCATGGGGCCAGCTTCAGAACCTCTGTCCCCTCTGTCTCTGCCCCTCCTCCACTCATTCTTTCTCTCTCTCAAAATAAATAAAAACTTTTTTTCTTAGATTATGGTATCTTTTATCCTATAAAAGTTATAAATTTTTATGAGCTCAAACCTAATGTACTCTTTTATTGACTGTGGGTTTCATATCTTGCTTTCAGAGATTATGCCCAACCAGAGATCATGCAAACATTGTTTTTTTTTTTTAATTTTTTTCCCTTTTACCATTAGTTATTTAATTCATCAGGCACACAATATTTTATGGTGAGGACTTTATGCAAAAAATAGATAGTGCAGGGAGCAAAAGGCTCTTAAAATGTAACCCAAGATATCTAGGATGGATTTACCAAGTGAAGGAGAAAAAAACCATACATGAAGTCAGACATCAATTAACTTATTCATAATGAGAATCTCTAACTGTTCAGCAAGATGCTAGACTCATCAGGGCTACACATTCTTTCCTTCTGGACAAGTTCCACAGGAAGCCAAGTTGTCTGAAACTGGGAGGAGAGATTGGGACTGCCCATGGAACTGCCACGGGAATGACCTCCTGCCATGTGCTTCAGAATCACTTAGGTGGGACTGATGAATATTCAGATGTCCAAACCCCATCCCAGACTCTCTGGGAATGGACCCTGGGAATCTGTACTTTAACAGACACCTCAGGTGATTACCAACGTTTGAGAACTAATGGTTTCTCACCTTTAGGTTGAGAGCAGCTGATGTATCTTGACCTAAAACAATAATACGTTTAGAACATGGGTGGTTCTCTCCTCAGACTGGGCTGGTTGAAGCTCTGAGATCACCTTTCGCCACCATTTGGTCTTTAGATATTTTCATACCTCTGGTTTTGTTATAATGGAGTTAGTGGCCCTATTCCACTCCTAGGTGGCCCCTCTGAACCGTGATGTGTTAATTTCACACTTCATCTCCTAAAGATAATCTGATTTCATTTAAATCTAAGTTATTTGGTATTACTTGCTTACTGTAACCCCCATCACTGGCTGAGCCACTGAGAGCGCTTATCTGTAATAACATCAAAGCCACCTCTTGACTGTCCATTCCAGGGTAATTCTTCAAACTTTCCTTCACAAATGAGTTTCTAAATCCCACCTCTTGTAATTTTCACAGGACACCCTATTTCTAACATTGGACTCTGTTGCTTCTTTGGTGTTGCCTCTGAACTTGAGAATCTGACTTCACCCTGAAATTTCTCTAGAGTTTATATCTAAAGCCAATCACAGCTCGGTTTCTGGTTGGGGTTTCTTGGCCAGCGACAGTTGTTTGATTTTCCCAAAGTTAAATTGTTTCCACTTGGACATTTTTTTTAAAATGATCATTTCAAAATAAAATTATAATTTTCAACCGACCAGAGTATCTGCTGAGGGCACTGTTGTGACCTCCAATGGGCGAAGCTGCTGTTGTTTTGGCTCCAGGGGGGTTGCCCACACGTCACTCCTGGGTCACTCTGTGGTCACCCAAAGCACAGTGAGTATTAAGTGTGTGCTCGGGCACTTCTGTGCCCCTACGTGAAACCAGAGAAGCTCCAGGGCCAGATTTAGAAAGCAGTTTGAAAGCAACTGGTATTTAATGCAGTCCAGTTGTATTTTGAGCTAAGGGCCTTGAACTCACCCTTTCATTGAGGAAGGGGCCTTCCTGAGGGCAGCAGTCATAAGCATGCTCTTTCAGCAGAAAGTCTGAGTCATCTGGAAAGCGATCTGTGATTTGCGGGTTACATAGGACAACTCTCCAGATCTTTATTCACTAAAGAATTGCTTTCTTACTAAAGAGGAGCTGTTCCAGAACTGTCGAAATACCAATGAATCTGATTCTCCAGGTCTCTTGCCCCATGTGTTTCTCCCTCTTGTTGAATATTTCACCAGAGCACACCCTTCGTGATAGGCAAAGGGAGCAGAGCCAAAACCCAAATAGCTCTAAAATGATAACTAGTATCCCCAGTTGAATCTCAGGGCCAAAGCCATAGCAGGAAGAGAGGTGCAGCTATTATATCCAGGCCCTGCATGGGGTCACTTTGACACTTACTATTTTATTAAATTGTTGCTTTTTACTATGAGGCATGAATTAACAAACACATTTCACGGATGAAGAAAACAAAGCAAAGGAAGTTAAAATAAATTGAACAAGGGCATGCTGCCAGGCCAAGGACAGTCTGGACATGGACACACAGGACTGTCTCATTCCAACCTTTTTCCTTTTATTCTTGCCTCTTGAGTTTTCTTGTTTCCTTCCTTCCTTCCTTCCTTCCTTCCTTTTTTCTTTCTTTCTTTCTTTCTTTTTTCTTTCTTTCTTTCTTTCTTTCTTTTTTCTTTCTTTCTTCTTTCTTTCTTTCTTTCTTTCTTTCTTTCTTTCTTTCTCTTTCTTTCTGATTTTGTTTTTAACTAATCTCTACAGCTAACATGGGGCTCGAACTCATGACACCAAGGTCAAGAGCTGCCTGCTCTACTGACTGGACTGAACCAGCCAGGCGCCCCATCCTTCTGAGTTTTCAACTTATGGAGCCAGAAGGGATAGGAGAGAATCCATGTGTTACCGATGACTACTCTGGGCTCAGGTCCAGTTGGCCGTGAAGCCAGCATTCTTCCTCCTAAACAGAATTGCCTTATTTGGCCAAATCCAAGGTGTGGCTCCAGGAAAGATTCTGATTATCTCTGGGCCTCATTTCTATAAAATCGGGTCGATAATATTACTTAGCTCATAGGGTCACTGGAAAATTCATATTAAGCTTTTTGTATAGTGAGTGCCCCGTGAGTCCTGGCTGTTATTGTTATATCATATCAGCTCATGGACATGGCATGGTAGTTGGCTCCCTGTTCATAGGTACCTGGTTTTAAACATGGCACTGCTTCATTTATTGTAGGCAGATGGTTCTTACTTCAAGCAGATTGTTCCTCCCTGGTTCTCCTGGGTCGATTTGCTGAATAAGCAACAAGGCGATATTGCCAAGGTTTCTTTTGTGTCCCGTCTTTCCCCATCGGCCCCCTCCTCCAACTCATCTGAGAGGTCCAAAAGGCTAGTACAAGCCAGGCCTGAGACCTGAACCCAGGCAGATGGCCCCAGAGCACGTCTGCTCCTGACTGCTACTCCATGCTGTCCCTCACCTCTCCCTCTCTCCCTCCAGCTTTCTTTCCCTCTGCCTTTCCTTTCCCTAGTGATATCTTCATTTGGCATCTTGCTGTGCTAGAGTCTGTCCTCTAGGACCACAGTGAATGAGAGAGTGGTAAAGGGGGGCAAATGAAAATGTCTGAACCCAGACCTTGGGCCATTCACATTAATGGTGCTTTACATAATTTTCCTTATTAAAACTTCATAACAGCCTAGTGTGGAGGGGGGTTGTTGTCCCCATTGATGAGATTTTGGAGAGGTGGGGTTGTTCGGAGCTGACAGCCTAGAAATAAATCTTGAAGACATCTTTGGTACAAAAAGGTGATTTTATTAAAGTACGGGGACAGTACCTGTGGGCAGAAAGAGCTGAACTGGGGTTGTGAAGAATGACTGGTTATATATTGCAGGGGTGGGGGAGGTAAAGTCAAAAGGGAAGTTTCCAAAGAGGTTTTCATATGCTAAAGAAGACTCACAGGATACTGGAGGTCTAGCTATTGTCGAGCTAAGGTTGTTTTTCCTTCTAGCAAAGCATTAACATTAAGACAGTAGGGAGTTCTTGAACTTTAGGCTATTGATAAGAATGCGTTTTTCTTGTAATATTACCAAGGTATTTACAAACTGATGGAGACTCTCAGCTTAGCCATTTGTTTTTTGTCTTTCCTTCGTTCTTGGGCAACCGGGAGTGCCTGAGGAATGTCACACATATCCCACCTGAGGAGGCCGGGGGGGGGGGGGGGGGCGGGGAGGGATAGCTTGTACTTTGCTCTCAGCTTACCTTATGCTCCCTCATCACTCATGGTGTGAAAGGACTGTATGTAGTGTTTAAAAGCAGGGGCGCCTGGGTGGCTCAGTCGGTTGAGCGTCCGACTTCGGCTCAGGTCACGATCTTGCGGTCCATGAGTTCGAGCCCCGCATCGGGCTCTGGGCTGATGGCTTGGAGCCTGCTTCTGATTCTGTGTCTCCCTCTCTCTCTGCCCCTCCCCCGTTCAAGCTCTGTCTCTCTCTGTCTCAAAAATAAATAAACATTAAACAAAAAATTTAAATAAAAGCAGAGATAGCCACACCCCAGACCCAGACATCTGGGTTCACATCTCCTACTGACTCTTCTTGCTCCTTTGAGACTTGTAGGTGAATTACCAGATCTCCACATGCTTAATGTTCTTCATTGTCATTTTTATTACAAAGATACAGATTGTCTGGAAGTCATTTATTGAATACAACCTTTTTTTTTTTTAATTACTTGTTTTGAGGACAACCTTCAGAATGGTGTAGGTTGTTTTTTTTTTTTTTAATGTTTATTTATTTTTGAGGGAGACAGCATGAACAGGGGAGGAGCAGAGAGGTAGGGAGACACAGAATCAGAAGCAGGCTCCAGGCTCCGAGCTGGCAGCACAGAGCCGGAAGTGAGGCTCGAACTTGCAGACTGCGAGATCATGACCTGAGCCGAAGTCAGGTGCTTAACCCACTGAGCCACCCAGGTGCCCCTGAATACAACTTATTTTATGTGGCTCAGCATCCCTTTTGGAGGGATGTGAAAAGTTCCCCTCCCACTGCTTTTGCAAGCCAGCCATCCCCAGGAGCAGTTTTTCACGGAGAGCTTTTACCTTTCATTCAGTTAGCCCCTCTATTTATTATGAATGCTTGTTGCTAGCCTTATATCCCAAATTTCCAGACGCTGTATGCTGGAATTCCTTGCCCTCCTCTGATCTCATCTCATCTTGTCATACCATTGCCAGCCTAACTTTGCCAAACAGTTGCCAGGTGACCCCCATGATTTCTTTCCTAGCAGCTTGTGCCGTCATCATAGGACCAGCATGTAGCATTGAGCCTTGCAGGCGTGCTGAGTCATGCGCAGGAATGAATGCTGCACAAAGAGTGAATAAATGAATGGAGGATGGGGACTAGGAGAGACTGTGCAAAGGCTGTGCTTGCCCTGGAACCTGCAGCTCTGGCCATCTCCGGAGACCACAGCTCTCCCTCCCTGACTCCCTAGTGACACTCAGTTTGAATTCCAATTTGTCAAGGAAGCTGTGAGCAAACAGGGGTGTTCTCCTGACACGCTGCCACCACCTAACAGTAGAATTTCTCCCTGACCCTAAATGCTAGAGGTTGGATGAAACCAGTGGGAAAGAGGAGTCCCAGTGTCCTTCCTTCTCACACCTTCAGGGAGCACCTGTCCATGCTGGGGCTGCCTAGGCACAGGGCAGGAGAAGATGAACGGTGGGCCTGTAACCCTTAGGGCAGTCACTTGATGGAGGAGGGACAGCCATTAACCTTGCTGGTTGTGAGGACGAGATGACAGGTTTAAACCAAACTAGGACAATAGGGAGCAGCTTGCCAGAGGAAGCTGCATTGGATCTGAGAGAAAACATTTGTGTGGGGTTGGATTTTCCTTCATGATTCTCTCTGGTTTATGACTTTCCTCCCTTAAAGGGGTCTTAGCTCCAATAACATCATTCAAGAGGCAGTAAAGTGTGGCCAAGAGCACAGAGAGCAAGGCCATATGCCTTAGTTCAGTTGCTGGCTGCACAGCTTGCATCGGTATGACTTTAGGTGAGTTATCCTCTGGGCCTCAGTCTCCTTTCTGTAAAATGGAGATCAGGTTGTGTGCGGGAATTAAAGTGAGTTAACACACCTAACCACGAAAATGGTGTCTGTCACGGAATAAGTAAAGGATGTCTGGTGTGTGTGATATTGTGACTTATGATAAATATATATTTGGTCTCCATCCCCACTCAGGGCATGGAGTTCATAAAACCCTTAGAATTTCCATTGATGGCACTTGCAACAGGGTATGCCTTTTTATGTTAAAGAGGCAAATTTGGGAACCCCCCAGTCACCTAATGTTGGGGGTTGGTCTCCTGGGGAGCCAACCATGTGATTAGAGGGTTAAAATTTTCAGTCCTCACCCCTAGACCTCCAGGGAGCAGAGAAGGGCTGGAAATTGAGTTCAACCACCAATGGCCAATGATTTAATCACGCATGCCTATGTGACGAACCCTCCGTGAAAAACCAAAAGGACTGGGGCACTTGGGTGGCCCAGCTGGTTGAGCATCAGACTCTTGGTTTTGACCCAGGTCATGATCTCACAGTTGTAAGATCAAGCCCCATGTTGGGCTCTGCACTGAGCACGGAGCCTGCTTGAGATTCTGTCTCTGCCCCTCCCCCACATGTGTGCACCTTCGTGGGTTTGGTCTCTCTCTCTCTCTCAAAATAAATTTTTAATTTTTATGGAAGCTCCATATCCTGTCTCCATATCTTACCCTATGCATCTCTTACATCTGGCTATTCCTGAGTTATATCTTTCTATAACAAGCTGGTAATCTAGTCGGTAAAATGTTCCTCTGCGTTTTGGGAACCACTCTAGCAAATTACTAGAATCTGAGGAGGGGGTGTCAGGACCTCCGATCTATAGCCTATTTGTGGGAGGCAGAGGTGACAACCAGGACGTGTAGTTGGCATCTGAAGCGAGGGTGGGGAGGACATTCCTGTGGACTGAGTCCTTAATCTATGGGATCTTCTGCTATCTCCAGTGGAGTTCATTGCTTGGTATTGTGGGATAAATCACACACATCAAAATTGGTGTCAGAGTCGGGTGTTATTAATAGAAGTCCATGTACACGAGCGCTTCTAAGCCACAGAGCTCTCTTCACATCCTAAGGGATGCCACATCATGCAGTCCATCGGGCTGGACTTGGTAGGCTCAGCTTTTCCCATAGAAGTGCTGTGCACAAACTTGAACAGACTCTTCGGGGCAGGGGGAGCGGCGGCGATAGGCAACTTTTTCTTGTCCTCTTTTGAGCTCTTTATTTCCTTTCATTTCATTCAGCTTCCTAGGATAGGAGGTGAGAGGCTTCAGATACAAGTAGACAGTTTCCTCTGGCCAAGAATGTAGGGAGCTCTGTGTGTAAGGGGGAGGTGAACCTTACAAGCTGTACAATTTCTGAGCAAGTGACTCAATCCATTTGTGTCTCCATTTTCTCAGGTATAAAATGGGATGATTAATCTGACCTCAGACAGTGGTTTTGAGGAGGATGTGAAAAAATACACATAGATGCCTGGCACATAGTAGGTGATGAGTAAATTTCCTATTGCCCTTCTTGTATTCAAGAGGAGGTTCCACACAAGAAATGCAACCTGTTTGGCATCTGTTGGCATAGAAATGGGGATAAGCCCCAAGCCTCAGACAAACTGGGCTGGTTGGCTTTAGTTGCCTGGGGAGTGAACTTCACTCCCCACAGTCATTCAGCAAGTGTACCTGAGCTATAAGGAAGTTCCCCCCAGAACTGCTTCTAACGCACCATAGGGGGACAGCAAGTGTCTGGTGCTCCCCCAGCCCAGGACTCAACCAGCGGGGGCCTTTTCAGGGTGCGCATGTGTGAGCATGTGAATATATGATGCAACCACACAAATATCTTGGGATAATGCTTGACCAGGCTGGGGAGATGGAAAGAACTGGAAAAAAAGAAGGGCAGAGGACACTCCAATGCAAACAGGATGTTGGAGAGGTCAGAGATTCACCGACCTGAAAGAGGCAAATCAGACTTCTACGTTTCCCCCAAGGGATAATACCTTTACCTCCTACATGTCCAGGGTCCAAGCTGTAGACTCCTGTTAACAAGCAGCCTGAAACATCTGTCCCCCAAGGGCACCTGGGTGGTTCAGTTGGTTAAGTGTCTGACTCTTGATTTCGGATCACGTCATGATCTCACGGTTTCGTGAGTTCAAGCCCTGCATCAGGCTCAGTGCTGGCAGTACAGAGCCTGCCTGGGATTCTTTCTCTCCTTCTCTCTCTTCTCCTCCCTCATTCATGCTGTCACTGTCTCTCTCAAAAATAAATAAACTTAAAAAAAAAAAACCCTGTTCCCTGGACCCATGTGTTAACTCAGTAGCTTAGGCAGGACAGGGTCAGAGAGGGACACTTCAACCATTATTTCATTGGAATTCCTCAAATTCGATTCATAAACACCTGTTTAGTTCATTTTCTTTGGGTTGAAGAAACGACCGACTGAAGTTTGAATTGTATAAATTTCTTTTCAACCTGCCTACGCTGTGAGCCATTTATGGGTGGTTAGAACTCCCTGCAGTTCACAAGGGTAGGAAAAAAAGAACAAAGCCTCACCGGTTATCAAGTTGTCTTTCCTTTGTCAGGAGGTAGGGCTGAGAAGCTATGGAAATGGATTTGGAAAAGAAACACTTAGGGGAAAAGCAAACTCTTTAAGTCTTTAGAGAACAATCAGAATGATCGCAGAAAAGCATGTGAAAGCAGTTCTTTCAAAACCTTAACAACCACGCACCACACGCACCAACTGTGCTAAGTGCGGGGATGCGGAAACAAACAAGTCTTGTCCCTGCCTTTGAGGAGCCCCAAGCCGTCAACATTGGCCTTATTTCTTTTTGTCTGTAAATTATTCTTCTTACCCTACAAGAACGGATCTGCCTATTCCTCTGTGTTTTCTTATTGCCCTTTCAAGCCACAGAGATTTCTTAGGCGATTACATAATACATTAATAGAAATCACTGACTTGGGAGAAAATCCTAGAATTACAAAGAGCCAAGAGAGTTTCCTAGCTTGGTGGTTTTCAAGAGATCCCACCCTCCTCAACCGCATGCATGCATGCATTCTCAAGGGCGAGTTGGGTGTGTTGGGCTGTGGTATGGAAAAAATATGCTCAGTATCATGTGAAAATCCCCATGAGTTGGCAAATAGTTTCCCTATAGCTTCCTCAATGATTATGTAAAGTGAATAGTAGCCAGCAGAACCTGTTGTACAGGCCCTCTCTGTAACGTTATATCCAGGCGATGGGTTGGAGAGATGAGGCCAGTGATTCTGGTTCTGGGCGAAGGTTATTCAGATTTCACCCCTTAACACCCAGGATCAGCTTTGGTCATTAGTGAGTATGAGACTAAGCCTGAGAGTAAACAGAGAGATCAAAAAAAATCCAGCTCCTTTAAGTTAAAGGTAAAAGTTCAGTCCTATTTGATTGACCCAGAGTTCACCTGAATCTGAATCATTCATTTATTCATCATTCATTCATTCATTCATAAAAATATTATTGAGCAACCATTTTTCAGTTTCTGAAAGTTCGGTTTCTCTAAGCTAGTCTTCAGCTTATTTAATCTACTGGGCCAGGCTGATGTTTGCTTTTATAGTTAAAAAAAAAAAAAAGTCTTGAGGCTAAATAGCCTTTAAATTGCTTTTCCTGCAATGTTGGTGAAAGTCCTGTGGGCATTTGCTCTAAGTTGATGGGAGGGTGAGGGAGACAAGATGACATTGACTCAGGGGTACTAGGCTGGGGATTTCCTTCGATGGGATTATGGATGAGGAACAGGTGTTGCTGGGGCCTGGGTGATTACTATTAAGTTAGTTTTGACCTTCTGAGTTTGAGATACCTAGAAACCATTGAAAAGCATTTTTTAATTTAATAATAACTTAATTTAATCAGTAAAATCCTGCCACTGGTACTTCTCTCTATTAAATTTTCTGACGTCTACTCAGGTCAACTTCCTGGTCTCTGTTCTCTGAGGTTCTAAGTAACAAACATTCAGGGATATCAACCTTAGGAGGGTTGGTAAATCTCATGTTAAATCTCCTGTCCATGGTTGCAGATCTTCTATTTCTTTTCTTTAGGAGTGATGTTAAAGCTTCCTTTCTGTCTTTTCTGTCATTATGCAGTGCCTGCTAGGTAATTGCTGGTTTTCTTAGTTGATTTCCTTTGCCAGTCAGAGCAAGTGGTTGTCAAGGAAATGCTCTATGATAGAGTTTAATGTGCCCATGGCCCTTCAAACAAAATAGAAAATTAGCTGGATTCATTATTCAAACAAAATAGAAAGTTAGCTGGATTCATTATTTAATTTCCTCTAAGGTCGATGGATACATTTCCTTATGATATTCTCCATACCTTTCCAGTATCTGACATATAGTAAGGATCATTTTTACTGTACTGTGTTGTGTTCTGAACTTTCTGTGCTTTTCACATGTGTGTAGAATCAGTAATTAGTTAGGCTTTTGTTTTTACGAAACTGAGTTTACAGCAAGCTCAAGTAATGAGGATGAATTAAAAAGAAACACGAGGCAATCAGGGAGACACGGATCCCATATTAGTCCATTAGGGCTGCCATAACAAATAGCACAAACTGGGAGACTTAAACAAAAGAAATGTATTTTCTCACAGTCCTGGAGAAGTCTGAGGTCCAGGCGCAGCAGGGTTGGTTTGTGGTGAGACCTCTCCTCCTGACTAGCAACTGGCCGCCATCTTGCTGTATCTTCGGTGGTCTTTCCTCTGTGCACCCTCTTGGTGTCCCTTCCTTTTCTTATAAGGACAGCAGTCCTAATGGATTAGAACCCCACTCTTAAGACCTCATTTTAACTTAATTCCCTCTTTACAGACCCTATCTCTTCTTATCTAGTCACATTCTCCAGTACTGGAAGTTAAGACTTCCACACATAAATCTGGTTACTTTACAACCGGGTCTCATAAAAGCCATAACTAGAACCAAGCTCATTTTAAGGATTTCAGAAGCACCAAAGTTGAGGGAAAAATCAGAAGTAAAACCAATGAATCACTGAAGTAGTAATTAGTAAAAGTTTATTGTGCATACACCCAAAAATACAGTTCGCAAACCAGGAGCACCCAAATCAAAACATGGAATGAAGATCATAAGTATGTTGTTAGAAAGCAGCTTATATAGCATAAAGGCAGATACTTTTCTTTATAGTGATTGGTTACAGTATTAGAATTTTCTTAAATTGAAAGGAAATTGGTTAGTGGTTACTTCATATCAATTTTAGGGAATTATTTAAATTTTGCTAATGATTTTTCAGAGGCATAGGCAAAAAGGGACCCAGGTCAGGCTAGCCGAGAAAGTCTTACAAAATAAGCTAAATTAAGTGTTGCTAGTATGGTTAGACTGGTTTTGTCTGCTTAGGGAATTTTCAAGTCTGGTTTCCATTTGTGTTTGATTTTAAGAGAAGCAAGAGTTCATAGATCTTTTTTGATAGTCAGGAAGGGCCAGGTTATGCTGTGGTAATAAACATCCTTCTAAACCTTTGTTGGCCTAAAACAACAGACATATTTCTTGTTTACACTACTTGCCAGAAGAAGGCTCTATGCATCATGGTTGCTCAAGACCTTGGGCTTAAAGAGCAGGCACCATATTAAGCATTGCTGGGCACTGCACCAGAGCGAAAAAAGACTTATGGAATCTCATCTCGGCTAGCAAGTGCCCCATCTCATAAATAATATAAATCACTTCTTCCCCAAACGTATTCAAACTCAAAACTTGGCCAGGCATAGACACATGGTGGAGCTGGAAGTGCAATCCTATCAGGTGCCTAAAAGAAAAAGAAATATGGGGTGCTAATAACTATCACGTTGTCATTCCAGAGCCCCAGCACAGATGCAGCTTTGGTCAGTTGCTCAGAATCTGCCGCTTTTTATAGATCATTCCAGTTTCACTCCAAACTCTAATCCTTAGTGTTCATTATTCAGTTTCTGGCCCTCATAACCCATACTTCTTTGTGGCCCTTTATCATCTCTTAATTAGTCTCATGGTATCTATTCATCAACACCTAGTCAAGTCTCCCTGTACATCTCAGAAAATGCAGTTGCTGTAGCTCCAAACTAGGAGAGGGTTTCACTGGCAGTCCCCATCTATAAATGGGTTTCTCTGGGGTCTGTCTACTCCTGTTCTTGAATGGGAAGTCTCATGCTGAAAGTCACATGAAGCTACCTCTTCTTCAGATGCAATGTCATAGAAGTTACCCTTACAAGGAGCCATAAGCATGGTCGGGAGTATGACTCTAATGTCCAGGAGGGTTCATAGCCACAAAATATGCAATAACTGATCATTAAGGCCTCAACTGTCAGTATCAGAGGAATCCAGAGATTTATTGTGGAAACAAATAGCTTTCTCACTTTTGTTCTCAAGGATGATTAAAAGTTGGTACACTTAATGGACCTACATGGTTATAAGATTTCTGTATTTTATGTGAAGTGGTATAATGTTAATGCAAAGCATCATGTAAAAGAGTGAGAACTTTATATTGTAGAGCAGTAAACATAATGCAAAGAAGTATGGATGAGAATAAAGTTAAAATAGAATTCTAGAAAATATTCAAATAAAATGAATGCAGGAAAGGGGAAAAACAGAGGAAGGAAAGAGAGAATAAGTAATAAAGTGGTTGATTTAAATCTAATCATAACAATGGTGGATGCAAATTGACTGAATCTTTTAGAATCTCTAAAAGAAAGAATTTTATTGAAGCCCAAGTTAGGACAGCTGCCCAGGAAACACGCCCTTCACAGGGAAGAAAGTACTCTGGAGAATGAACCATTTTACAGGGTTATGTACTTTTTTACATCTTGTAAAAGCTCAAAAGATTACAGATTAACATATAAGTGAGAATCACACTTTTTATCATAAAGGAATGCAGGGAGTAAGAACATTGACAGATATCTCAAGACAAGATGGTTTTCCTTTAGGCTGCTCATTCACAAAGCCAGTGTATAGTGCATGTATGGCCAGCCATAAATCAGGCTTTTGGTTTGAACAAAGCTTATGTATAGTCATACTTACACCAATTAGAAAGAAATCTAAAATGGTTTACCTTGTATATCAGGCTTTTAGAGAGTTTTTCCTCTCGTCACAATAATTACATTAAATATTAATGGACCAATGCTCCAGTGAAAAACTGAGATTACCAGAATTGATTATAAAACAAGATTCAAATGTATTCTATTTATAAGAAACACAACATAATTATAAAGATGCAAATAAGTTGAAAGTAGATGAATGAAAAAGATGCACCAGGCAAATAGTAAGCATAAGAATGCTGGTGTGGCCATGTTAATATCAGCTAAAATAGATATCACAAGGAGTGATCACTTTCTAACTCACATTGCAAGGTCAATTCCACCCTAATACCAAAATGAGGCAAAGATAATGCAAAGAAACTACACACCAATATCCATTATGAATATAGTCCAAAAATACTTAAGGAAAAAATTAGCAAATCAAATTCAGCAATATATAACAAGAATAGTAAATCCAGACGACCAAATGTACCAGACCAGAAAATGCAAGTTTAACATTGGAAAAAAAATCTATCAATGTAATCCATGCTGTAAACAGGATTAATGATTGTATCATTAGATGAAGAAAACCACTGGACAAAAATTCAGCACCCATTTATGATAAGAAACTCCTAGCAAGATAGAAAGAGTAAGTAACTTCTTCGATCTGACAAAGCATATTTATGAAAAACCAGAGTTAACCTCATACTTAAGGGTATTCACTCTCAACACTTCTATTTATTAAGCAAGAAATAAAAAAGCATTAATACAAGATCACTAAGGAAGCAGTATTTGTGGAATACTGTTATTTCTTTATTTGTGGCAGACATGCTGACTTATGTAGGAAATCCTCAAGATGAAAGCAACTACTAGAATTAATAGGTAAATTTAGCAAGGTCACAGGACATAGGGCTAATGTACAAAAATCAACAGCACTTTAATACAGTAGTGGCAAATGACTTTAAATACTAGCAGCAAAAGGATATTTCAAAATTCCACTTATAAGTACTGTCAAAATGAAAATTCATAGAAGCAAATTCAACAAAGATGTGCAAGACAAGAACTTTTCACTGAATATTATAGAACATTGCTGACATGATTTAGAAGACATAAATAATATCATATTTGTTAATGGAATATTCAATATTATTAGAGAGGACAGCTTTCTCTTAATTGACCTGTAAATTCAATAAAATCCAATCAAAATCCCAGAATTTTTTTTGTAGAAATTGACAAGCTGATCTTAAAATCTGACTGCAAGTTCAAATGATATTAAATGCACGAAACAATTTTTAAAAAGAAGAACAAAGACAAAAGATTTATTTGAAGTTTACTATAATTCCACAATAATAATAAAGCAATAAAATCAAAATATTGATCAAACAATAGATATGACATCATGGGGGAAATAGAGAGTCCAGAAATAGACTTGCACGTATATGATCAATTAATTTTTGGCAAACGAACCAATGAAAAAGAAAGACATTGTGCCGATACTATGGGCATCCATGTAGAAAAATATGAGAATTACCCTGTACCTCAAACCAAATTCAAAAATTAGCACAAACTGTATCGTAGACTAAAAGTAGAATTTGCAATTATAAATGTCATGGAAGAAAAAAAATCTTCATGATCTTGGAGTAGACAAAGGCAGAAAAAAACACAAGCAACAGAAGTAAAAAGATAATAAATTGGATTTTATCAAAAAAAAATTTTGCTACTCAAAATACACAGTTCAGTAAACAAAAACGTAAGCCACAGAATAGGAGTCAGTGTTCACTATACATATATCTCAGAAAAGACTTACATCCAAGATAAATAATTTTATAACTTAATAATAAGAATATAAGTAACTCAAAGATGGTAAAAGATTTGAAAAGATATATCATAAAGTGTAAAATATAAGTAATCAATAAGTACATAATTTGTTCAACATCTTTCATACTCAAGAAAATGCAAATTAAAATCACAATGAAATGCTACTACACACCCATTAGAGTCTCTAGAATTATAAAGATTGACAATATCAAGTGTTGACAAGGATATGGAACAGCTGGAAATCTCATACATTTCTGGTGGGAATGGAAAATGATCCAATGACTTTGAAAGACAGTTTGGCAGTAGCTCTAGACTGAATGTTCATGCCCCTCCCCCAAATTTATATGTTGAAATCTAATTCCCAATTTGATAGTATTAGAAAGTGGGACCTTTGGAAAGTGATAAGGTCATGAGTGTGGAGTCCTCATGAATGGGGTTAATGCCCTTTATAAAAGAGACACCAGAGAGCTAACTTGTCCTTTCTGCCATGTGAGGACACAGGGAGGAAAAGCTGTGTAAGAACCAGGAAATGAGCTCTTACAAGACACCAGGGCATTGATCTTCGACTCACCAATTTCTCCAGAACTGTGAGAAAAAAACTTCTGTTGTTTATAGGCCACCCAGATTATGATATTCTATTACAGCAGACTGTATGGACTAAGCAGTTTCTTAAAATTGTAACTTGTATGTACCACACTCCTTAGTCATTTGACTCTTAGGTATATATCCAAGAGAAATGGAAACATAAGTCTACACAAAAGACTTGTAGGTAAATGTTCATAGCAGCAATATATATTCCAATAGTAGGAACAGGGTGGTGGGAGAAGTGGGGAGCAAATGTCCTTCAACAGGTGAATGGAAGAGCAAAATGTACTGTTAACCATCTAATGGAATACTTCTCAGTACTAAAAAGGAATGAGCCCCTGAAACCTATAACAACATGGGTAACTCCCCAAAACATTTTGCTGAGCTAAAGAAGCCAGTCACATAAGAGACCATACTTTGTTATTCAATTTATATCAAATACAAATTAATCTATATCAGTGGTTTCTTGGGGTCAGGGATAGAGGGAAGGAAGGACTTCAAAAGAGTAATAAAGAACCTCTCTGGGTTCGTGGAATTGTTTCCATTTCTTGACCACAGTGGTGATTTTATAGGTATATGCAATGGTCAGAATATATTCATTTTAGATGAAACTTACCATACATAAATTACTCCTCATTAAATCTGACAAAGAAAAAAAAAAAAACATCAGCACATTTGAAAATAGTTCTCCATCTCTGCTAAGACTTGGTTGGTGGGCTCGTGCTTTTAGCCATTATTTTGTGTGTTGAAAGGGTTTTGCAAACTTATGCAGTGGTATTTTGTTAAAGGGTCGTCATAATTATGACCTTGGGAGGTTTGGTGAGCTCCTTAAAGGCAACATAGGAGAACCATTTCCTGAGCCACCTTCTCTGTTTCGTTTTACAACATCGTTTCTGACACCAAATGTATGGGTGCATTTCCCTCTTCCAGGCAATTCTCCAACTCTCCAGACACCAACCTGGTTTTCTACAATTTAATTCAATTCTGACACTAATTCTGAATTAACACAGACCCTACAGGTTAAGGGCTCAGTCCCATACAATGGTCCCCTAATTGATGTCTGTCCCCATTACAGACATCAATTGCAAGTCTGGGCCACCCATACTTCTGACTGACTGGCTGTAAAATTGGGGTTCCCACAACCCTCTCCTCAGGTTTGGTAATTTGCTAGAATAGCTCACAGAACTCAAGAAAGCAGTTTGTTTGGTTACCAGTTCATTATAAGGGATGTAACTCAGGGAAAGCCAAATGGAAGAGAGACAGAGAGCAAAGCATGGGGGGAGGGGTGCAGGGCTTCCATGTCCTCTCCAGGCATGCCACCCTCCCAGGACCCACCTGGACGCTTTCTCACCCTGGGTGTTTAGGGTTTTCCGGAGGTTCCGTTACATAGGCGTGGTTGATTAAATCACTGGCCTTTGGTTATTGAACTCAATCACTAACCCCTCTCCTCTCCCTGTAAGTCATGGGGTGGGGATGAAAGGTACAGCCTTCTAAACACTTGCTTGGTTCTTCTGGCAACCAGTCCACCTCCAGAACCTATCTGGGACCCAGGCAAGAGTTACTTCATTAGCATAAACTCAGCTGTCATTGAAAATGGTCCACTATGAAAAACAAAGGATGTTCGGCTCACTCAGAAAATGACAAGATTTTTTAGGAATTCTGTACCAAGTACTGGGGACAAAAACATATATACATATATATATATATATACACATGTATATATATGTATATATATATATATACATATATTTTTCCTGTTATATCACAATATTGCACCTCCACCCTGAGTGAAGAGGATAAATCTAACCTTGTTTCCATGAATGCCACGGGCATGTTTGAGATTTAGCATTGGCCGAGATTTCCTCTCCAACATGTGAAAAATACACACACGACTGTGATTGAAATGAGTCCAAAGAAAATCTTTTACGACTGTAATGACATCCAGAGCCGTGTAATTTGAAAGATAAGAATTGTTTTTCATGTAGTCATATGGATTGTGTCTGTAAATGTAGTCTTCTTAAATTATATGTACTACTTTAGCTTCTGAAACTACCATGGCATCTTTCTGGCAGGGCATACTGGTGTCCAGAGACAGGGCTGGCCCAACTGACTTTCCCAGACCCTTGCAACAGACTGGGTAGCTACTTATAACCTGGAGAGCTATGCAGAGGAGTTTTGTTTGTGGCAACAACATGCAAATCTTTGAGTCTTAATCATATCCCCCGTGTTTCCTCTGGATTTGAGAGTCAAATCAACTCCCAAGTCCCACTAACACTCATTTAAACCTGCCTTTTTGGGGCCTTGTGGAATGTCTGTTTCCTCATCTTGGCTCCACTTCTTGGGATGTGAGCACATCTCCAAAGTGCGACATGCAGGGCTTCTAGGACCTGCACGTGGGTTGCTCCAAGGTCAAACAGAAGGTAAAGCTGGACTAAATAAACTCCACTGAGTTGGGATACAACCACTAAGCTTCTTCTGCATGCATTTTGAGAACTTAAGTTACAATTTTCTTTCACTCAGCCAGGATTTTTCTTAGAACCTGGCTTCCCTTTGCTTAAATAAAAGAGACCAATGTTATAACTGTTTGGTAAAAACATGGTGGTTACACAAACATATCACTAGATATTGTCCAGGTCAGCCACGTACCGGACATTCAAAGGGCATTAGATGCACAAAAGATTAATAGGGGAAACTCCCGTAAGAGAAGATGGGGATGGAGCTCGGAGAGACAGGGAGCCTCAGACCACCGTGCAGAATGACCCTAGGAAACTGGGTGGGAATGTCTGACTGTATTTCTGAGAGAGTTTATCAAGCCCAGCGGGAGTCTTCAGGGCTAAGAACACCCATCAGAGGAATCCTGCACCTTCCAAGATTAGGTCTGCCACAGTGCCCTGCCACGCCAGGTCCTTGGCTAAGGGCAGCAGGGGAAATCAAGGTACAGTGGCTGGCTGCTCAGTTTCATTCCCTGAAGTCCGACACCTGAGGGGTCCTGACTGCCCAAAATAGAGAAGTAGATGGTAGATGCCAGGCAGATAGATAGACGATGGATGGATAGATGGATGGATGGATGGATGGACAGATGGTTGGATGGATAGACAGATGATAGATAGATAGATAGATAGATAGACGGGCAGACAGACAAGCAGGATTAGAAAGGATATATACATGTGTGTTTATATAATGTTACACATTTACATATGTATTTATAAATATATTTACATATACACTATAATATCTATATGTAATATTTAGAGTGGCTTTCTCTGGGAAGGACTGGGTTTGTGGGGATTTTCCTCTGAACTTTTATATTTTCTAAAATTTCTGCACATCAGCATGCATATTCTTTTTTTTTAAGTTTATTTATTTATTTTGAGACAGAGAGAGAGAAAGTGCACATGCACAAGTGGGGGAGGGGCAGAGAGAAAGAGAGACAGAACCCCAAGTAGGCTCTGCACCATCAGTGCAGAGCCCGATGTGAGGCTCGAACTAACAAACCTCGAGATCATGACCTGAGCTGAGATCAAGAGTCAGATGCTTAACTGACTGCACTACCCAGGTGCCCCAGCAGCATGCATATTCTTAAGCAAATCTGGTTTGAAATTTGAGCAAGACTCTCCCTCTCTCTTTTTAAGGCAATTCCTTTCCTAATTGCAGAGATGTACAGGGCTCATGGTGGGTATGTGTGTCCTCGCTTGAGCCAATTTGCACCAAGCTTTTTGCTTCTTCTCTTTCACCTTCCCCATCTTCTTCTCTTCTAGCAGATGATACACTAGAAGCATCTCTTTGGGAGAGGAAGCAAGCCTATTTATAATCTTCTGCCCACACTCCAAAATCTAAGCAAGCTTGTAGGTTACTGGCCACTAATTACATTAAAAAGCAGGAACTAATCCAGACCCTGAAAACGTGTGCCCTAAGCTCTCTAAAGAAATAGAGTGGATCAAGAGAAGACAGGCCACAGATTAGGACTTCATGAAATTCAAAATGAAGTTGTGCCTGAGAGATTTACAATGAAAATCTGCTAGTCCATAATACAAGTTAATTTCATTGGAAGGTCATTTTGCTTATAGAAGCTGTAGTGGATTGAATAGTGCCCCTCCAAAATTCATGTTCCACCCAGAATCCCAAGATGGGATCTTATCTGGAAATAGTTCTTTGCAGATACAATTAGTAAAGATGAGCTACACTGGGCTAAGGGAGGCCCTAAGTCCAGTGACTAGTCAGTCTCCTTGTAAGAAGACAATGTGAAGGCGTGGAGGAGAAGGGAAGGCCATAGGTAGACAATGGCAGAGACTGGAATGGAGTGTCCACAAGTCAAGGAACACCGAGGCTTGCCAACAACCCACCAGAAACCAAGAAGAAGCAAAGGCATATCCTCTCCTAGAGCCTTGACAAGGAGTGTGGCCCTGTCAACACCTTGATGGCAGACTTCTGGCCTCTGGGGCACTTAATCTTATTCAACAGAATAAGTTTCTGTTGACGGAAGCCATCCAAGCTTGTGGTATTTTGGTGCAGCCACTCTAGGAAACTCTTACTCGGGGGGATGTGTCAAAGCTGTACTGGGAAGGGAAGGTGCCTGTGAACCTGTGAGCAGAGGGAACACTGCACACCCTCCTCGTGTCCCTTGTCCCCATTCAACAAAGTGCATTAGTGCTATATCTAGCACCCTATGTGAGGATTAGTGATGACAGAGCTACTTTGAGGACTGTCCTCTCTGCCAACTCACATTCCAAAGCCAAAAGCCATTCTGTACTGGATAATATTGTTTTCTTCTTGAAATTCTCTTTATTAAAGGTATTATTGTTCCCAGGGCTAGAGGATGTCGAGGCTGAAATTTCTATTTAAAGGTAAGTGCTCACAGCTGTGAGGGCCATGCAGGAACAGGAAACCACACAACCCATTGTCATTTCCGTAACATCAGGGCAGTATAAAAGAGTCAAAAAAAAAAAAAAAAAAAAAAGGTCCAAAAGGATCTTTAAGGGAAGATTAAATGGAACAAAATTGGAGGCTGTAAAATGGCAGAGTGCATGAGAATTCCTTATACACAGAAGTACCATCATATTTTAAGACCCATTATTAGGAAAACCCCAAAACAACAAATGACTTTCAGCTTTCAACTCACAAATTTCCAGAAAAAACAGAGAACTACTTGTGGGTTTTTTCCGTTTATTATCTTTTGAATTGATTTTTTTCTGTTTAACTCTCCTTCTTCATAACTTAGTATACAAAGACTAAATGTGAAAAGTCACCACTCCTGCAATATCTTGTAGCAAAACCCTTTTATCTTAAAGAAGGTAATATACAGTCTGTGGTTCAGAAAGGAAATTCAAGTCCAGAGATTCTGTAGGGAAAAAGGAGGGCCAGACAAGAGAATTTTCCCAGTGAACAGCTATATTTGGCACCCAAGGATCCAAACCAGGTTAAGGAAGAATGGAATGGATTTCCAAGAGAAGTAGGCAGGGAGCAAGATCTGAGGTATCGTAGGAAGGAATCTCTCCACGCTTGGCCCAATGAGGTGCACCCTGTGTGTGTGTGTTTTTTTTTTTTTGCCAGGAGAGGGGACCTGGAAGGGGGGATGGGCAGCATCCAGAGAACAGTATTTAAGTACTGGTCACAGCATAAGCAAGTTGTGTGGTGTTCTGTGGAATGCCCATAGTTATAGCAGTAATCAGCTAAATATGTAAAACTTGAAAGAATGGAATAATTAAACTCTTCTTAGATAAAGAACACCAATTCATCATTCAGAGATGTAGTACAATGGTACATTTTATAGACTGCCAGGAAAGGACATGATATGGGCATAAGGACCCACCCTACCCCAGGTGTCACTGGCTCCTGCCCCAACTCCTACCTCTTATCTCAAGAAATAGACTAAATATAACAGTAGAAGAAATTACTTGTTAACAACTGGACTCCAGAGAAGAATAGTGTCTACACCATTTTGAAAGAGAGAGCATGTATGCAAACAGGGGAGGGGCAGAGAAAGAGGGAGAGAGAGAGAATCCCAAGCAGGCTCTGTGCTGCCATTGCAGAGCCCGACTCAGGGCTGAAACCCATGAACTGTGAAATCATGACCTGAGCCAAAAACTGAGTCGGATGCTTAACCGACTGAGCCACCCAGGTGCCCCACAGGCACACATTTTTAAACAATTCTGCTGCAAAAGTTTTCAGATATATCAACCGAAATTTAAAACCTGTTTGTCGGGGTGCCTGGGTGGCGTGGTCGGTTAAGCGTCCGACTTCAGCTCAGGTCATGAGCTCACGGTCGGTGAGTTCGAGCCCCACGTCAGGCTCTGTGCTGACAGCTCAGAGCCTGGAGCCTGTTTCAGCTTCTGTGTCTCCCTCTCTCTCTGCCCCTCCCCTGTTCGTGCTCTGTCTCTCTCTCTCTCAAAAATAAATAAACGTTAAAAAAAAAAAAATTAAAAAAAAACCTGTTTGTCGATCCCATTTTTTTTCTTTCTCCTTCCAACTTTATTGAGATATAATTGACATATACCATCAAGTAAATCTGGATAAGATGTTTTATCTCCACACAGAAATGGACAACAAAATGTATTAACAGTTTACATGGTGACCCTAGGGTGCCCATGGACAGAGATACTCATTATAGTCCAGCCGCTCGTTCTGTTTCTGCTACAGGAGAATGACCTCACTCAAACAAATGTGAGGCACTCCTTAGAAAAAAAAAATGCAAATAAGATGAAATGGGGCTTTGCTTTAAATATACCTTGATGGTTTATGATTGTGAACCTAACAAGAAGCCAGCCTAGGCTTCTTCATTGCCCATCTCTGTCAGATAACAACAATCTTTTATCATAAAGGTGATGTCACTGGGGTGGGGGGCAAAGCAGACCTGGAGGGCCAGGACTGGGAAAAGGGCTGGGGAAGGAATGGCAGATTGAAGACCACGGGCAGGGAGTCAGCATGTACACAAAGCAGCCAGGAGTTCTGGTAAGCCCTGTGGGTGAAGCCAAAGTCAGAATGCAAAAGCTGTCGGGGAACCTTGAAGGACACTGAGTGTTTCAGTAAGGACAGACCAAGACCAATTGGGGGGATGGACAGGTCAGAGTGAAGCGGAAGGCACAGGCTTGGGCAAGTCTTGCAATTTGCAGAGTGGGGGATCATTCCAGAAGTCAGGCGAGAACAGAGTGTGAGCTGGGGAAATGAATGGGATATAGACTGAGGGACTGCCCACTCCTGTGATTCTGCACACAGAATATAATCACTGACCCTGTTGACTCTTCAGGGCCTGATAGTCTCAAAGGCCTTCGTTTTCTGCAGAGATCTTACTTTACCTGTTCTGTGTGTCTCATTAACTGTGTGGCAGCTGCCTCTTTTCAGAAGCTCAGTCTAACTTCTGGGCTGTCAAGTACATGAATTAGTGATCCCTAGATCACTGTAATTTCAAATAAGTGTTGACGTGAGTAGAGACCTAACAGGCAAATTGGAAGCGTGTATCACATGGGGGCTCAAGTCCTTTGGAGGATTCAGTGAGACGCCATGTACGGAAAGTGTAGCAGGTGAGGCCTGACTGAGAAATAGAAACCACACAGTAGGTTAAACAGAGATTTTAATATCAACATGTTAACGCTAATAAAGGAATAGCTGTAAGATATAAGGGGATGCTCCCTGGCATGCTAGGACTGAGGGATGGCTCCCCTAAAGAAGGACAGACTCGGAAGGGGTTCAGTTCTCACCGGGGAAGGTGTGGATGGGCCACTGGGCAGCAGAGAAGCTGGCTGGTTTCGCCAGAGGAGGTGGTATGGAGCTGCTGGGCAAACAACAAGTCACCATCAGGAGGGCAGGCAGGGAGCAGGCATCAGCAGTGGGTGGCGCACGGCATGCAGTGCAAGCTGGGCTCAGGCCGGAGCACAGGGAGGTCAGAGGAGCAGGCTGTGTGGACAGGGGTCCAGGAGAGGGTTTACAGACAGAGGGCTGCTCACACGGACCCGTGACCACAGCCATGCCGCAAGAGGGCCAAGCCAGATTGTCTTCAGCCAGCGGTGTAAGATGACAGAGGAACCGCTTCCATGCCCTTTGGCCCCCACAGGACCCACAGGAAGTCCTCCCAGTCACATGACTGGACTCTTGCCCCTCCCACCGGAAGTTGCTGGAAGCTCCTACCTCCCGCAGGGTCCCTTCAGCGCCCTCTACTGAGAAACCTGTGACATGGTGCTCTCTTGAAAGGAGAAAGAAATTTTGCTGAAGGAATTCCATTGTTTGTAACAGAGCCCGTATAGAAAGGTGCCCTCGGAGCGGGGAGGGAATAAACTGGTAACTGACACAGAGGTTGAGCGAAGAGACTGGCACAGAGTGGGTGTTCAGTGATTGAAAGCTGTGTTAGACAATTATCCAGTGTCACCGAATACATTTAAATTATTTGGAATACATTTAAAAGTTAGATATTAGCCCTGTTGATATTCATGGCTGTGTAACTCATTGCTATGTGTTATTTAAGTAGACATGAAGTTAAGAATCTGTGTCAAGTATTTCTCATTTCTAATTTGTTTCTTTTCTTTAATTTTCTTTTTGCCTAGGTCTTATACAATATATTAATTGCCTTCACAAAGATGCATAAATTTGAAGACATTGAGCCCGTCGACATTTTGGCTGGATGTGCCCGATTCGTTATTGTGGGGGTTGGGGGCGTCTTTTTTGGTGTCATTTTTGGGTTCATTTCTGCGTTTATCACACGTTTCACTCAGAATATCTCTGCAATCGAACCACTCATCGTCTTCATGTTCAGCTACCTGTCTTACTTAGCCGCCGAGACACTCTACCTCTCTGGCATCCTGGCGTGAGTATAAACCAAGGACCAACTCTCACAGCAATAAAAGAGAATTTAGGACCACATTGTGTGCACTTGCATCTGAAAAGGCAGGGCTTTGGGCACCAATCCTTAAAGGTATTGCTGGATTCAGGCTTTTTTAGCTTTTGTACAATCGGATTCAGGTCCTTTGCCAAACAAATATGTTCTCTGAGCATTTGTACTTGCTCTTTTCCTGAATTACCTTAGCATAGCAGAGCATGGCAATTATAAGGTCAATTTCAAAGGCTCAGAAGAGCTGATCCAGGGAAGAACTAGAAGTTCAAGGTTAAAGTCTTATTTCAATAGTTCTTTTTTTTTTTTCTTGAAAAATTCATTATTTTAAAGGGTAGAGGGAAGCATGCCATGAAGGACTGTCATTCCTGAGCTCTGCCTTCTGCTATTTCCCTTAAATTACACCACAGCTCCAGGACTTATCAGTGTGGAATGAAACTAGGTAGATGGGATAAGACCAGAAGTCCAGATTTCTTTTTCCTAATGAAAATATTTGTAAATGTTTATCCTTCCATAGATCTCGGAATGAGGCTTCTTAACTTGGCTCGCCATATCTGGTCATGTTGTTTTCTCTATGGCATTATCCTCATACCCAGCTACTCAGGCAGAAATATTTAATTTTATTGTATAGAAATATCTATTTTAATTAAATATAATAGTGTAAAATCTAGATTCACTATTGTCCCACCTACTACTTAGACAAGGCAAAGTTGTATCTCCTCTCCCGCCCCCAACTGCCACCCACCCCGGACTTCTTAGTGGCTCTAGAACAAAAACATTTTAAATGAAAAATTTCTCATTAAATTCTTGTAAGAAACGTTGCTCAGGTGGAGGAAACGAGAGCCTCGCTGGATCATTTCTTATACCAGAAACAGTTCTGCTTCGGGTTGGTGCATGGTTGATGCCGTGTTCTTGTGAGGAAGTCATGCCATGCCCACCTTCCCCAACACCCTCCACTGGCGCAAGCCCCTTGGGGAGGGAGAAGAGTAAGAAAGAAAACCCCATGGGGAAAATGCACCCAGAAAGGGGAATGGAGAAGATGCTTTCTCTGGGTAAAAACGGGAAGAGTGTATCTGTGGCATTACCAATAGGGAGTTATTCGTGGAGGGGCAAAATCTTGTGGCTCCTCCTAAGACTCTGCTCCTTCTGCAGGATCACGGCCTGCGCGGTAACAATGAAGAAGTATGTAGAGGAAAACGTGTCTCAGACGTCCTACACGACCATCAAGTATTTCATGAAGATGCTGAGCAGCGTCAGCGAGACCCTGATCTTCATCTTCATGGGCGTATCCACCGTTGGAAAGAACCACGAATGGAACTGGGCCTTCATCTGTTTCACCCTGGTCTTCTGCCAGATCTGGAGAGCCATTAGTAAGAGGCAGTAGGGCCCCCAAGGGGCTCCTGCCTGCTGCTTTTTGTTTATTTCTCTTCTTCCTTTATGCAGTGTAATGGCCTAAGGAGTGAGGTGAAGCAAACTGGTTTTACTGGTTAAGGGAGTATAGGCACCTTGTAGGGACCTGGAATGGTGTCTGTTTGCTCCCTCAATCAGTTTAGAGCAATTAGTGGCTGATAAGGTTGTGCACTGCAGCAAGGCTGGAGCAATGAGTTTGTTTTTCTTGCTTATTTGAGGAGAGAACTTTCGCATCTACACGTTTAAATATAACTCAAAGAATTTCTCCCTTGCTCTTCACCGCTTTGTCAATTTTCCCCTCTTGCACCTTCAATCAGATATAGATTATAAACTGTGAGCATTTACACTTTTATTACAGGAAAAGTGAGATCTCACTAAGTATATTTTATGGAAGGCAGGTACTGTTAGGAAACATTCCTCTAAATAATACACGTGGTTTTGGTTGAAGGTTGTGTTTGATGTAGAAAAACGCAAGGATCAGAAAGTAAATCTTTATTTTTAAAAGTGCTTACTTTAACTAATGAAGGCAACTCTATCATGTAACTGGCATCACCCCTATGAAATATGCCTAATTTTAAAAAATGAGATATCTTTTTTTTAAGTTTATTTATTTATTTTGAGAGAGAAAGAAAGCATGAGTGGGGAGAGGCAGAGAAAAAGGGGGAGGGAGAGAATCCCAAGCAGTCTCTGTGCTGTCAGTGTGGAGCGTGATGTGGGGCTCGAACTCACCACCCGTGAGATAATGACCTGAGCCAAAATGAGATGCTTAACCAACTGAGCCACCCAGGTACCCCCCAAAATGAGATATCTTGACCAAAGGCTACTTATTTACCTTGAACATTCATGTTTCTGGGGCTAGCAAGAACATTAAGTACGGGACCACATTATATGTGCTGCCTTTTGGTTAGAAGCAGTTTGATTTTAAAATGATTTTGACCAGGATTTGAAGCATTTTCTTAATTGACTTTGACTAACATTTTCAAACCAATTATAATGAAAGATAAATTATGGGAAATGACTGAGAACTTACCTTGGACATATCAATTTTAAATTAATCCCAAGTGGGTTTTAGAATCTAGGAAAGAATAACAAGAATGCAGAAATATTAAAATAGTCATAAAACTTACTCTGAATATATATGCCTGTTAGGGTGCCAGGGGAGAAAGAATTAAGAAAACTATGTTATGTAATTAGGTAAACTTATAATTTCAAATCAAATCATGGCACTGTTACTAACTAGCTATTTGACCTTGGATGGACTTAACTGCTCCAAATCTTCCTCCTCAGCCACAAAATGGTAGGCATGAACAAATTTCTTGAGTTCCCTTCAGTTCTAATACTCTAATACTCTCTAATGTCAAGAGAAGTAACACCACCAAGCTTCAGCCCAGCCTACAGGAATATAAACCATCTGAGAGAGTGTTAATATTATGGATACCTCAATATTGTTGGCCTTTGGTGACAATCCAACCCAATTCCTTCATGTTCTAGCTGGTGGAAGAGTCATCGAGAGAATGGCTGACTTGGCCATGACATAGTGAGGGACAAAGCCAGCTGTCAGAACCTAGTTCCCCCTCCCAGCATCCCAGCCTGACTCCTTGTGGCTAATAGTAGTTCACACTCAGGAAGGCTTATAACATTGTAAGTCCCTGTTTTCTATGGTTTATAGATAGTAAATTTATCTAAATCTTCCATGTATCTTCTGAGAGGAATACTACCATTACCTCCATTGAGCAGATAAAGAGACTCAGCACATCAAAAGATAAGAACCTTAGCCAAGGTCACATGACTAGTAAGTCTGTGGAGGAGCCCGGACAAACAAAACACAGTGAAAGATGTTAAATTCTACTGTCTCTCACACTGTCCATGTGCTGGGTATCACAGGTTGCTTGCTGTGGGGCACCTGGGTGGCTCAGTCACTTAAGCGTCTGACTCTTGATTTCGGCTCTGGTCATGATCTCAGGGTTCGTGAGATTGAGCCCCTGTTGGGCTCCATGCTGACAGCAAGGAGGCTGCTTGGGATTCTCTCTCTCTCCCCTTCGCCCCTGCCCCAGCCCTTCCCCTGCTCATTCTCTCTCTCAAATAATAAATGAATTTTTTTAAAAAATTCAAAAAGTTTTGCTTGCTGTGAGGCATGTGTGATTAGAAGTCATGGGAGGATACCGAGAGCTTTGTTCCACAGTAAAACCTCCTCTTTAGCCAGAGCTTTAGTGAAGGGACCTTTCCCACCAGGAAGCACTGTGTTGGTGGTAAGCTAGGACATGTGGCCACAAGGGGATGGAAAGTCAGTGTGGTAGAAAACACCTCTGTGTTTTAAACAAGCTCTGCCATCCTCCACCTTCCACTTAATGACAATAAGAACCCCCCTTTAAGCCCTTGCCAACTTTCTTGTTTGCACTGAACCTCAGGAAGAACCAAACCAACCACAAAAGTTTTGCTTACCCCGGAAGAGACCACAATCACTAAGAGAGTCCTCTTATGTTTAAAATTATACACCTCCTTTGGTTACTCATTGAGAACACGAGATGATAAAAATGTTTCTGTCCCCAAAGCAATACCCTTGCTTTACCTAGTTTTGAAAGGCAGAGCAAAAGCTATGAGTATAGATTAGAAAATATATCATATTTCTTATATGAGAAAGTATCAAGATTTTATTTCGTTAAACACACACACACACACACACACACACACACACAAGGTAGGAAAGTAACAATCTGAAGCACTATTGTTCACAACTACTCAAAAAGTGAAAACTTTTGTAAGATATTCTGTTTGGGATGGACAGTCATGGGTATGATGGAATTAGGTTGCCTTGTTTTGTGGGCGCACGCGCAACACTTGGGTTCCCTAGTACTGAATATCTACGTATTCATAACCTTCTGCTCTAATATATATTTCTCCCTTTCTAGGCGTATTTGCTCTCTTCTATGTCAGTAACCAGTTTCGGACTTTCCCCTTCTCCATCAAGGACCAGTGCATAATTTTCTACAGTGGTGTCCGAGGAGCTGGAAGTTTTTCACTTGCATTTTTGCTGCCTCTGTCTCTTTTTCCTAGGAAGAAAATGTTTGTCACTGCTACTCTTGTAGTTATATATTTTACTGTATTTATTCAGGTTGGTAGACTTCTTTCATATTTGAAATAAGTAGATTCTTTCAGGATTATGCATTAAATTAGCATAGTAATAGTATAGTGTCCCAAAAAAGGGACACTCTAATTTTTCAACATGTGCTCAATTACTCCAGCTAAATTCTTAAATATTTCTAGATCATGTTTGTTCATCTTTTAACCTCTAAAATATGTTTCTTTTTAATCAATAAAACATATTAATCAAAATATTCCTGGGTAACGGGCAAATGATAGTCATTCTACTGTGTTTTGCTGAAAACAAGATTCCAATTAGTACTAGATAGTACAAGTTTTTGTTTTAGGTGGAGATATCTCTGAGTAAACTAGCGAGAGGTTATTTTAAGGGATGGCACTAAATTCCTGTTTTAAAGCAATGCCCATTTTCATTGCTTTTTTTCATTGCTTCACTGAAAAAATTAAATCAGAACTAATTAAATAAAAATTAAAGTAAACAGTAGAGCATTTATCTAGTAGCAGGTAGTACAAAACAAAGATATGAACATTAGAAGCTCTAATAGTTTTGCTAATAGATTTGCTCTCTTTAATGAGAATCTTCACTACAATAATATTGTTTATTTTGCCATTTGTGATCTAGGGAATTACAATTGGCCCACTGGTCAGGTACCTGGATGTTAAAAAGACCAATAAAAAAGAATCCATCAACGAAGAGCTTCATATTCGCGTAAGTTTTCTATCATAATTAGCAACTTAATAGGATGTTTTCCTTTGCCACTGGTAGGAGTAATCTAGACCTTTGGTGCAGTGTTGTGTCCATGTCACTGAACATAGCCTCTTTCCTTGCTTGTGCTAGTTTCTGATTGCTGCTGTAGGAAATTGCCATAAATTTAGTGGCTTAAAAAAACCCCACAAAGTTATTATAGTTCTGGAGATCACAAGTTCAAAATGGTCTCAGTAGGCTAAAATCAAGATGTTGCAGGGCTGCATGTCTTTCTGGAGGTCCTAGGCAAGAATCTGTTTTCTTGCATCTTCCAGCTTCTAGAGGCTTCTAGCATTCCTTGGTTCATGGACTCCTTCCATCTTCAAAGCTAGCAATGGCCGGTCAGGTCTTTTCTCATGCTGCATCACTCTGATACTGACTTTTCTGCCTTCCATGCCCACATTAAAGACCTTTATGATTATATTAGGCCCATGTGGATAATTTAGGATATTCTTTCTGTCTTAAGGTTAGCAACCCTTAATCCACCTACTATCTTAGTTTTTCTTTGCATATAAACTAACATATTCACAGGTTCTGGGGATTAGAACATGGACATCTTTGGGAACCATTATTCTGCCTATCACATCTGCTGCCCCTCAAAGATTCACATCTATTCCACATGCAAAATACATGAACTCTATCCTGACATCCCCAAAGTCTCAACCCATTATAGTGTCAACTCAAAGGCCACAATCTCATCTAAATTTTATCAGTTCAAAAGCCCCAAATCTCAGCATCCCAGTCATCTAAATGAGGGAAGAGGAGTGAGCCTCTGGGTATAATCCATCCGGAAGCACAGCTCCTCTTTAATGCCAAACCTGTGGAACTCGAGAAACAAGTTGTCTGCTCCCAAAATACACTGGTTGAGCACTCACAGGGTAATGGTTATAGATATTCCTTTTCAAAAAAAAGGGGAAATTAAAGGGAAAAAGGATTCATATCCAAATTTCTAAGTCCACTTGGTTTCAAGGGCTAGGAACAACCTCTGTTCCACCAGATTAGAAGTCCAATCTGGGTTCTACTCTTTGGGTTCTCAGCTTCCACCCTATAACCTATAGCCTATGTTTTTAGCTCATTCCTTTGATCAGCTTGTTTCTTGCCTGCAGAATGTTGGGGTCCAACCATCCCCTTTCACTTTGTTTTTTCTCTGTCCCTTTTCGTCCAAGTTAGCAGTGTTTCTGTCCGGGTTCAACAGGGAAGCAAAACCAGTAGGAGATAGATATGGATATAGATATAGATATAGATATAGATATAGATATAGATATAGATATACATATACATATACATATACATATACATATAGATGTAGATGTAGATAGATTATATAGATACAGATATCAATATACATACACATATACATAGATATAGATATAGATATAGATATAGATATAGATATAGATGTTAAGAGCTTTGTTGTAAGGAATTGGCTCACTAAGCAAGTCCAGAATCTGTAGGACAAGCCTTTAAGGAGGGTAGACCAAAACTCTCAGGCATGAGCCACAACTGCTATGCAGTTGTGACCGTTCTTTATCGGAGAAGCTTTGGCTCTACTCTTCAGGCCTTATAACTGAGCAAATTAGACCCACCCAGATCATCTAGGATAGTTTTCCTCACTTTTAGATAACTGATTATGGACTTTAATCATATCTACTAAATATTGTTACACCAACATCTAGATTACTGTTAATAATACTTGGGGACAAGCCTTGCCAAAGTGACACCTCAAAAAACTATCATGGTGACTAATATTATGAATTGTCCTATGTACTTCTGAAATAATTGTTCCAATGGAATATGGGATCCTCTGCTCTTTCGGAATTTTTAATTACGAAAGGGTAAAGGCTTCTACTACTTCTGCAGGAACAGCCTAGTGGCAGTTTTCAGTGAAAACATTCAACCCTGACAAAGATGAAAATGAAGTTGGGCACGGCTTCTACCTGTTGGTTTAAGTTCAACACACTGTTGGAGGGATGCCATTTTGTATGGCTCCAGGGAATAAAAATGAGAGCGAATACATGGAAGACAGAAGGAAAGAGACTTCAGCTCAGTTAATGAAGAGCATTCTGGAAATAGCTATGGCGTACCCAAAGGTGAAATGGATGTGTACAAACAATGACTGGGAACGCTTGGCATAGCTGCTAAACAGGAGATTCAGGCTTTTAGGGGATTATTGACCCAGATAATCTTTAGGTTTCTTTTATCCCTGAAAGTTCATGGTTCTAATGCTGGAGAAACTGATGAAGCCTTTCAAAATCAGCCCTGAATTTTATGGCCAAAGTCATCCAAATCTAAACCCAAAATTTTCAAGACCATTTGAAAATACTCGACAGAAGGGATAGGGAGTGAGTGTTTTAAAATAAGAAATGATTTAACTTGATTGAGGATTTTTGTTTCTGTCTTTATCCCCTCCGTTCGTTATTTTTAGAAATTAAATAGTATACCTAAGACAATAGAACATAGATATTCCCTCTTTTCTTATTTTTTCTCAAATAAAGTTACAATTATTGGTTGAGAATACATCAATTAAGTATTTCAGAATTAATTTAGTATTTTAATGTACTTTGCAAAACAAATTTTAGAAGTCAGCATAAATTTCATTGATTGCAAATTTAAATTATAAAGACTAATTCATAAGTTTTGAAGAGATTATCGTTTTTTTTATGAAATTCCTATAAGCAATTTGGGTAAAGCAAATTTAGTACAATTGGCTTGCATGGTGAAATATAAATACTGAGACAAAATAACCAGGTAAAAATGAGGCAGATAGATAAATTTTGTTGTTATATATTATTATTATTATTTTTATTATTATAAGATATCTGTAGAATTATATTTTCAGAAACTATAAGTTGGATACTGACAATGCGGTGAAATTAAAAGGAACAATTAGTTATGACATTCATGTGATTTCAGTAATGAGACATTTTCTAAATCATTCTAAAAAAATATTATTCAAAGCAAATAGCAGGTATCCTGTTTTCATTGAAAGTTAGGCACATTATTAAGGAGCTTATCGACGGGATCTGTGAATCCTGAAACTCAGTTGAATTATGATGGAAGGCACTATAAGTTTCAGTTATATGAATGGGGTGATAGAAAAGAGGCTACACTCCAGGAAATTAAAGCCTCCTTTGTTTTCCGAAGTGTATTAGCTTTCCTTGTGTGTCTTTTAGGGTTAACGTTTCACTAGCAATCATTTTCCTGTATTTGGCTTGGCAGCTGATGGATCACCTGAAAGCTGGAATTGAAGATGTGTGTGGGCACTGGAGCCACTACCAAGTGAGAGACAAGTAAGGAGGCCGACAGTTTCGCTGACTTAGGAAGGATTATTTGTGGCCTGGGGAACCTCAAAACGTTACACTGAAAACTGAGCAGTTGACTAGAAAGAATCCAGAGGAACGGGACCAAGAATATGAAGGGCCTGGGAGCCGTGGCACGGAAGGGGCAGGTGGGAGCACTGGGAATGCCCAGCCTGTAAAAAGGAGAGCGCTCAGGGGGAAGGGGCTGCTGACTTAGCTGAGGCTGTGTCAGAACTAGACTAGAGAACAACTTTCAGATTGAAAGGAGACAAGTCGAATCTAAGTTTAAAGCAAGAAGTTCCCCAGTGAGAAGAGAAGCTCAACCATGACTTCATAAGGCTATAAAGGGAGTTTGGTGAATCATCAGGATCCTGGGAAGGAGAGTCCTCCCCTGGGGAGGGAGGTTGTGGAGGAAGACCTTCAAGGGTCCTTTCCACATATGATTCCGTAAGAATATTAAATGTCCCTCTCCTCTGCCACCATCTCACATTTCAGAACACATTCTCTCCCTGGATTTAGTCTACAGCCTATTTCTTCTGTGGCCCCGAGGAGAATTTCACTCAGGATAAGGAAGATAAGAGTTTGTAAGTTAAACATAGCTATTTAGCAAACGTAGGAGTTAGTAGTAGTTGAATTAACCGAATGGTAGATGTCTTCTTTTTAGGGATTGCCAACATATTAATGTTGGTGATTCCAAGAGAAACGAGATCTTGAAAATTCTGGCTGTCAAGGAGTAGTGGCACCCACATGAGAAACTGGGAGCTTATGAGTGGGCTTTTTACATTTTATTTATTTATTTATTTATTTATTTATTTATTGTGTGTGTGTGCGTGTGTGTGTGTGTGGTTAATCTACTTTTTGATTTTAATTCCAGTTAGTTAGCATACAGTGTTATTATTAGTTTCAGGTGCACAATATAGTGATTTCAACACTTCCATACAATAATACCCTGTGCTCATCACAACAAGTATACTCTTTAATGACCATCACCAATTTCGCCCATCCCCCCCCCACCCCTCTGGTAACCATCTGTTAGTTCTCTATAGTTAAGAGTCTCTTGGTTTGTCTCTCTTTCTCTTTTTTTCCTTTGCTCATTTGTTTTGTTTCTTAAATTCCACATATGAGTGAAATCATAGGATATTTGTCTTTCTCTTTTTTATTTCGCTTAGCATTATACTCTCTAGCTCCATCGATGTTGTTTCAAATGGAAAGATTTCTTTCTTTTTTATGGCTGACGAATATTCCATTATATATACACGTATATATGCCACATCTTCTTTATCCATTCATCATTCGATAGACAGTGGGGCTGCTTCTATAGTTTGACTATTGCAAATAATGCTGCTATAAACCGGGGTGCATGTATCCCTTTGAATTCGTGTTTTTGTGTTTTGGGGGTTATTTAGTGCAATTCTGCCATCAGAGCATAGTTCTATTTTTAACTTTTAAAGGAACCTCCATGCTGTTTTCCACAGTGGCTGCACCAGTTTGCATTCTGAGTGGGCTTTCTTTATGAGATAAAAACTATAGTTTTAGCAGTCCTCCTAGTGTTAAAATAGAACTTAAGTTATGGGAATGTTCACCAATCTAGAACCTAGGTCATGGATTTTTTAAGTTTAAATCCTATAGTTCTTCCAGTGAAAAATCATTTAATATTATTCTATTTAGCCAAATCGGTACCAAATTTTCTAGACACCAAGGCAGATATTGAGAGCAGTAAGATGCACCCAATGCACTCAAGATCCTCACAATTTGGTAGACAGGATCCTGGGGGAACAAAGAGAGAAAGAGCTCCAACAAATACTGATGATCTGTATAAGAAACACTATAACGGAGGTAAATGCACGGAACTGCTATAATACAGAAACAAGAGTGCATTTTGAAAATAAATGAGGTGTTCTACAGGCAAAGAAGAATGGAAAAAAATGCCAAGCAATAGCAGTAACAGCAGAGTATTTCCAATTGTGAAGGCAACAAAGAGCATAGCATGGTTTGGACACAGTCCGAGAAAGGAACATGGTAAGACAAGAGCTTGGAAAGACAGAGATACGCTTCTGTGGCACAATGCTAAGGAGTCCTAGAGAGCCATTAATCCTATAAAATTCTATTTGACCTTTAATAGATCAAAAGGCTTTTATTTTTTTTTTTAAAGTTTATTTATTTTTGAGACAGAGAGAGAGCGAGCATGAACGGGGGAGGGTCAGAGAGAGAGGGAGACACAGAATCCGAAACAGGCTCCAGGCTCTGAGCGGTCAGCACAGAGCCTGACGCGGGGCTCAAACTCACGGACTGCGAGATCATGACCTGAGCTGAAGTCGGCCACTTAACCGACTGAGCCACCCAGGCGCCCCTCAAAAGGCTTTTAAATACGAGAATAACATGACCATACTTGGCTTTGGGGAGGCAAACAACAACAGAGATATGGAAGCTGGGTTTGAAACAGATACTGTGGGGAAGGAGACCTGTAAGGGATGTTCACATGGATGTCTAAGAGTTTCATCTTGCAAGCATAAAATAAGCCTCAGGTACTGTGCTATCTGTTTCATATATGGTATCTTACCTGACATCCTGAATCTCCTGCGTTAGCACTATTTTTCTCCTTGAAGATAAAGAAACCAACTCCAAGAGATCAACTAACCTATTCTACAGTGGAACCTTGATTGAATTCAGGTCTGGCTTTAGGACCTCTTCTGATTTCAATGAACCATAGAGCTTTCAGAATCATAAGGATGAGGAATTAGCAGAAAGAGCACTGAAATATTTCTGAGGTGGAAATGGTGACTGGCTCTGGATATAACCAGGAGGGCTAGGAAAGAGGCAATAAGAATGACTTTCAGATTTCCAGATAGCGAGTCTAGGGGACTAACAATGCCATGGTTAAATGCATAGACTATAGAAGAATGTTTAATTAAATAATAGCTAGGTGAGGTAACAACATGGGTGTGAAGAGGGGAAGCTGAGGACAGGACTCTGAGAAGTTTCCGTTCCTCTGGGGCAGGTGAGGAAGAGGAGGAGATTTGGAAGAAGTCTTTAGGGAGGCTGGAAGGGAAGCATGTGTGAATCAGGAAGTGGAAGGCACAGAGGAAATGACCCCGTGGCACATCAGGAGAAGCCATGGGGCAAGTAAGGCAAGGGCAACAGCACCAACTAGCATTGAACAGTAAAGGTCAAGGTGAGCTCAGTGTGAAGAGTGTCAGAGAAGTCCTGATGGGTGGGGAGCAATGTCGGTAGATTGAGCAATAAATAGGAACAACAGCCTCTTGTGAAGAAAGAGAGAAAACAAGAAGGCTGAGGGTTTGACCCATTTGGAGCGAGAGCAGGCACGAGCTAAACACAGATCATAAGGTATCACAGCCTGTAACCCCGGAGGAGACTTGAGTGATAAAGCATCCATCCGCCTCATAGGCCAGGAAACCAATCACCAGATAATAAGCCAGCAGCTCAGGGAGTTATGTTCCCCTCCAGAAAATAAAGCAGGCAGACAAATTACTCTTTGAATGTAAAATGATTGGAAGTGTTGACAATGTCTACCCCAAACAAATGGCCAACTCTGAAGGCGCCATATGCATACGTGCAGCTCAGTCTAATGGGCCAGCCAGAGGTTTGCTACAATAGTCGGCGGCCATCAGCGCCTAGCCTATTCAGATTCTCCATCATTCAGACTGTCAGGATAGATGTGGGGTCTCCCCCCAGCCCCTCCTTAATTGTCAGGATTCAAAATGATCTGCAGCATAATGGGCAGAACTACTGTAACTACCGGGCCATTTAAATTTATTGGGTTCTGGTTGAATAGGCCAGTATTACTGTAAGAGCAGCTGCCACTGTCAGGAGGCTATTAGAATGAAACATTTGTTCAAAAGCCTCAACCCCTCATTTCTTCTTTTACAATTGGAGCTGGGCTGGGCTGGGCCTCCCCCGCTCCCCACTTATGCATACTTTTCTGCCCTGATTGCAGCTTGTCCCCTCCTTTTGTTTAGTTGATTTTCAATGTATTCAGGCCAGTAGGCTATTCTTCCTTTACTTAAAAAAAAAAATTATATATATATATATATATATATATATATATTCTATGATTTTTTTTAATGTGTCCAAAGACTGAATTCTCAGCACTGTCCTCGTGTTCAGAATACAGTTAGTCTGTTTTAAGAAAAATATATACTTCCATAACACATACAGAGATCAAAGATTGTCAAACTGTTGGTCTTTGTTTTTAGGTTTAAGAAGTTTGATCACAGATATTTACGGAAAATCCTAATCCGAAAGAACCAGCCCAAATCAAGCATTGTCTCTTTGTACAAGAAGCTGGAAATGAAGCAAGCTATTGAGATGGTAGAAACTGGGATCCTCAGTACCGCAGCCTTTTCCGTACCATGCCAGTAAGTTCTATATGCCCTTTGATCTGGACTTTACATGCCAGAATTCCAAGGGCACACATTCATTGTTCAACTGAGAGATAACACTAGGATCAGAGAGGCAGAAATTGAAAGAAAGGAGTTGTGAAAAAAGGATGACCTGAGTCTTGGCAGCTTGTAGTCTGGCCCACGCTCAACCTATGTCACCCAGTTTTTGAAAAGTACTTTCTAGCAAAAGTTGTGTGCGACAGTTGTATGACACTTTTCTTTGGGAAGGAGGGGCAAGTGAACTTACAGAATTATGGCATGGTTTACAAGACTCTTTCTTTCTCTTTTTGATTAATTGCTACCCTTTAGCCGCTGTTCTTTTGATTCTGCTAATCCTATAGTAAAAATTATATGCATTTCTCCCATAAGTCATTTCTCTTCCATCTTCGTATGAGGAGAGACCTGGTCAGCACCTTGTGACGCTAGCTGGGATTCGGGGATGAGTGGTGGAAGCCGGAGGTGTGGTGGTTGGTGGGCTACTTAAATTTACCACCCTCCCCCACCCCGTCAAGGATCTCCAGGGTTCTTCCAAGAAGCAGTTTATGAATTGAGCAAACTACTCACAACATATTTAAGATAAGGAACACCTGCATTCTGTCATCTTCTGTAGGTAAAGTCACTTGATCGTGAGCTTCAACTGTATCTTCATGTTTGAAAAGCAGGTGAAGAACAGGTAGCAATAAAATTTTCACTCATGCCTGAGTGTTATCTCACATCCCTTACTTGCTAATGAATCAAACACCCTCACCTTTCTTCCATGGCCTGGAAAAAATCTAAAGTAGCGTCCTGGAGGGCATCTTGGTATGAACAGAAAGCTTTCTGCCTTATTTCTCAGTGAGACTCTTTTTGTGGTTGGTTGGTTGGTTTCGGTGCTGCCCACTGCATGGCTTGCTTTAAGGAAACTTCTGATATTAAAACGGCAGTGAGCTAACAAATATTTATCGGCAATGCCATGCGGAGCCATGTTAGAGCCTAAGGCAGAGGAAAAAATCAGGAATATTGATTCTGTCTTTATTTAAAGTGCTGATATTTAATTCATCGTGGCTTTTTTCTTCTCTGCATTGACCTTTGTTTTCTAAATTATTGCATTTCAATCCTACTTAACTTGACTGAACATTTTTGGCGTCACCTTAGGCCCAAACCTGTTCCTTGGGCACTTATTATGGGCCAGGGACTGTAAAACAAACACGTCATGGAGCTCATACCCTAGCAGGGTCATGGCATTAATAAAAAAAGGTCTGGGCCACCTGGGTAGCTCAGTTGGTTAAGCGTCCGATTCTTGATTTGGGCCCAGGTCATGATTTCACAGGTCATGACATCTCTTGGCAGCCTTGCGTAGGATCCTCTGTCCATCTTACTCTCTGCCCCTCCCCCGAGTGTGCTTGCTCTCTCTCTCAAATAAATAAACTTTTTTTCTTTTAAAGGCCTTACAAACACATAATCATAAAATCTAGGAAGCTATGAGAGTATAAGAGGTGACCCTCTGGTCTCCAGGCATTTGGCTTGCTCTAATGGGAGTTAATGCATTGCAGGAGGCCTGGATAAGTTCAGGTGCTTTAGACCATTAGGAACTTCCTCAGTTGGTTTGCTTACTAGTTATGTGAGCTCTCGGTCTAAGAATGTAGGGGCACTTATCTCAAATGCAATCTATCATGTGTTAAACCGTATTTTGAATCTCTGTATTACACTGCACTGGTTGCAAGCAATTGCCCCTGTTTCTAACCTCAAGACAGTTTTCAAGCCAGCTTTATTGGGAGGGATCCTGTCTGTCGAGTCACTTATTTTTTAGACACTGATTCAAGATTAGTAAGAGAGACTTATAAGTTAGAGACTTTTTTTTTCCTCCTGTAGCCCAAACCAGTTAGTAAACTAGGGTAGGAGAGGAGATTCTTTTAACTGATATTTAATGCAAGTTAAACTGTATTTAAATCGCATTTATTTGATCTCATCAGAAATCTGGACGACATCAAGCAGAAGGAATTCCTCTCCTGAGATCAAAGCAGCCAATTTCTTAAAAACAAACCTTCGTACAATCATAGGAAAAAGAAGTGTGTACCCAGCTCACTTTTTATTATTCTGTATGAGACGATAACAACAAAATGCAGATACATTTGTGTCTTTAGAAGTTGAAGCAATTGTTCTACAAGAGGTTTAGCTTTGCAAAGTCTTCAGGAGAATACCGCCACCAGAAGCTGTCAATAGCATTGTGCAGATGGTGTTAACTCTACGAAATGCCCTTACTTTTACGTGCATTATGTTATTTGACCCTCACAACAACCCCATGGGATAGGTAGAGTATGTACTGGGATTGTTGGCTTCAATACAAGGCACCTCGTTTTACCAAGGAGTGGTAAGCTTTTAGAAATATCAGACGATAAAGGCTCAACCTCTTGAAAGTGTCAAAGCTTTCAAAAATATGTGGTAAATATTAAAGAGATATTAAAGTATATACATTTATAGGCATAACAAACTACAACTGTACAACTTCAAAACATCATACTTAAAAACTCCCAAATAATTCTAACATGTCGTTTGCAAAAAAACACAATTTATTGTAGTTTAAGGATTTTTGAATCGATCACACGTTGATAGGTATAGGTTTGCATTTCTGCGTTCTTATACCAAAGATTCTGGGATGACGATAATGGTGCCATTTTCACCTCCATAATGGAACATGGTGTTGTGCAGAGCTGGGCCCTCTTCTGTGCCACTCTTCACTCATTCTAAATGTTGGCCATCTTCGTGACCTTTCTACAAAGACACAAGGAACCCACACTAGAGAAGAGCAGTTAGGTGCCATTAGTTGATCAGTGGGCACATTCTCCAGTCACCTTAGCGTGTTTCTCATGGATTTCACGTGTAAAGCTATCACAAGAGAATGGGTTCTTACAAATGAATCAGGGGATAATATTTGATCTTTTACGAATTCATTTTATGGCATGAATAAGAACATCTACGAGTTCATATCTATATTGCTGTGTTTAGAACTGAAGCCTCTTTTTACATTATTATAGCATCTGATTTAGAAAAGTTAAGAGAAGGGTGCCTGGGTGGCTCAGTTGGTTGAGCGTCCGACTCTGATTTTGGCCCCCGTTGTGATCTCATGGTCATGGGATTTAGCCCCGTGTCAGGCTCCAAGCTGAGCGTAGAGCCTGCCTGGGATTCTTGCTCTCCCTCTCTCTCTGCCCCTCCCCTGCATGCACACATACACTCTTTCTCAAAATAAATAAATAAACTTAAAAGTTAAGAGAATTATGAAGCTTTTATTAAAATACACTTAGGTTCAGATTTTCCCAGTTTGATTCAATAGCTATGAAATTACCACGGGGCTTTCATTTAAGGTGATGGAAATTTCCTTTATGGATAATGAATAAATGTTCCAGTGACAAGTCTTTCAGCTTATAATTTAACTTATTTGATCTAGAGATTATTAACATTCTGTTTTTCTAAGGATTGTACCTTTCCTGATAATAAGATCATTTCAGGGATGATTTTGCTAATGAGTGGCATGTAGAAAACTCCAGGTATCCCCTTGCCTAAATTAATAATTCCTCTGTATAATTTCATATCTGTAACTTCCCAGTGTGGGTCAATGAAAGATAGTGGTCCATCTGAATGGACCTTAATTAAGTCTGGTCTTTCCCAAAGTGGGCAATTACAAACCGGGGAGAGTGCCAAGTTAGATCTCCTGCTATCTCAAATTTAATTTGACCATCTTATGACTTTTTCCTAGTTGGTTGTGAATCTCATTATGAACATAGGAATGTAACTTTTGATTAGCTGTTGTTTCTGCTTGGCAAGAGATTGCTTCCATTATAACAAAAGAATGTGCTCAGATTGTGGGAATGTGTAGGTGTACCTCAATCAGAATAGATTTTATTCCAAGGACTTTTAAACAGTTAGGTTGAAGTGCCCTGATAAGACTGTTTAGATCACCAAGGGTGGTAACCGAATATCAATAGTGTTGACATTTGCAGCTCTGAGATACAGAAACTCTGATTTCAAGGATTTTGTAGAAAGGGCATTAGTCAGTCTACAAATAGTATTGCTAAATAAATTCTGGCATACTGTGATATCTGGTATCCAAGTCCTTAAAGACATTTTACCAATTGTACTTTTAAAATGTTCTTACAAAATGTACTTACAAAGTGTACCAAAATACTTACTTGCAAAATGTCCTTGCTATTTATGGCTCTATTGCTACTAACGTTTGGGAAAAAATACTTTTAAAGTGGCCTGTATTGAAACCAATAACTACTTATCTTCATGATCAATTATCCTAAGACCTCTGCATGGCGATAGTGGCATCTCAGCGCCCTTACGCACTGAGAAGAGCTGCGGTAAGGAACGAAAAAGAAATCAATAGTCTGTAAGGTTTTATACCAAGATATTAATGGAAGGGATAGTATTAAAAGACAGATTTAATTTTCCTTAGTTTTCTCTTTTTTGTTCTTACTTTCTATAGTGAACATACATTATTTATTCGCTGAAACATTTTTTAGAAATTCCTGCCAGGAGATTGAAATGATTGAAATCAAATATATTTGTCACATGAGAATTCCGCACATAGCGATGTCATGCCTTTGACATCCTCAGAAGACAATTGTGCATTGACTGATAACCTGGACATGACTTGATTTTTAAATCCTTTCGGGGGTGCGGCAGGGGGAGGGCTCATGGTGAAGGAAGCCCTGGGGAGCTGTTCATGCGGAGGCCGGGAGCGGTCAATTGCTTCTAGAGTCTCACAGAGTGCCCAGTGTCTCAGAGCTCGCCTGGCTTTCAGAATATAAATGGCCTAAATATGATTCTAGTTTCTTACAACTGTTCTTTAACCAAATATAAAATCTCTGAAGGGCCAATTCCAAAATTTTAACACTCCCTTAGATCAGAGCTATATCCAAAACGTGGTGTGCAGATGATGTCCGTGAGCTGTTTGTCACCTGTTTGAAATGAGAGAAGTACAGCCTTGACTGAGTAATCTTATTGCCGTGGACTCTAACCGTAAAACATTCGATTTTAATTTTATAGTATCTTTTTAAAAATTTATATTCTAACAGTTGACTGTTGTATTTAACCAACATATCTCTTTGTAATGAATATGGAGGAAAAAATAACAGACTTGTAACCACCTGAAACCCCTTTTAAATAAAGGGATTAGAATAATTCCCACATAAAAGCTATAGGGAGGAAACCTTATCTTCAAAATGTAAGTCATGACACACGTACCGACATTTCACATGAATTGACTAAAACAATAGAAAAAAATGATGTAAAAATAGGGGTTCTGGAACTTAGAATGCCCACACGTATGTTGATACTTCTGTGGCACTCTTGCCAAGATGCAAGAATAACGCTTGGCTTCCCTCCAATGATGTTTGCAGGGCCCAGAGGATACACAGAATCAAAAGGCTTTCCCCTGAAGACGTGGAATCCATGAGAGACATCCTGACACGCAATATGTACCAAGTTCGACAAAGGGTGTGTATAAATTATCTGCCTTGTTCCCGGGCCTGTCCTTGGAACCGGTCATTCAAGAATCAGTTCTTATTCATATTATCTCCTCTGCAGCAGCCTTCTTGCTAAACGACTTCTTTCTGCTTAATTGCGAGAACAGAAAGTTAATTGTTACTTTTCTGCTAAAAAAAAAATTGGCACGTGTGGTGTAGAAAAGAATGCAAATCCAATTGCTGGCCCTAGGGGTCAGGCTGCCCTAGCCCTGCAGCCTGGTACTTTCCAGAAGCAACAGGCTTCCCTCTACCTCCGGAGATGAACAAGTAGTGGATCTCACTCACCGCCCCACAGAGAAAGATGGCAGTGGGATGCCAATGGCAGTCAAGTTGTCCTGATCTGATTGACTGTAATAGAGCTTAGAAAATTGAGGTGGTTGTTGCAACTACAATGCTGAACGCCTACATCAAAGGAGATGTACTCGGCATATTATTTTTCAATTCTGGATAAAGGTATGGAGTCTGTACTACCACTTGGGAACTGGTGCAAAGTGTATAGTCAGAACATTCCCGGGGGCGGTGGGTGAGTCCTTCTGAAATTTTGATTTAGTCAAATGACATTTAAGCCTGTGAACTCTACTTAGGAGTTGTTGTTGTTGTTTGTTTGTTTTTAGTTTTTTTTTTTAAGTTTGACTATCCCAATTCTTACGATATGATTATAAGTAAAGTCATTGTGAGGCCCTTGGTTATAGAGCATAGTCTTGATGGGACCAAAAAAGCCATCAGGTGAAAGCCCCTCGTTTTCAAGTAGAAGATGCTGAGGTTAGGAGAGTTGTTTATCTGACCTGTTGAAGGTCACACACACAAAATCCAAGTTAAGAACCTAGGTCTTCCAGCAGTCTACCCAGTGCTCTTTCCATGACTCCAGACTTAAGTGATACAGTTAAAGTGAATGTTTTCTGGCTTCCCGTTTTGGAAAGGTCAGTGATTAAGGGGAATGTGTCAGCAAAGACTCTGCACCTGCTGAAGGAATATAGGTCAGCATCAATCATAGCAAGCTTAGAGTAAATGCAAGAGCTTTCAAATCATTCCAAGTGAAACTGTTTCAGTAAGACTATCACATTCTGATAAATAGTTAGATAAATTGTTAAGAACTTCCTGGTTTGAAGAAGGTCGGCTAGCTTAGTGAGGGCCAGAGCTCGATGAAGGCTGACTAAAGCATAGCCTTTTCCCCATGTTTATGAATGTTGAATTGAAGGAAAGGCCCAGAAATGGAGATGGAGATCCTGGGACTCCAACCCAGCTTAAAATGAGGTCAAATACCCATTCTGTCTTTATTCCCTTTTATGCAGGTTCCCAGATAGCCACCTTTCTTCTTTTATAAGGGTGCTTATTCAGTCTGTCTTCAGGCTTCTCCCTTCTAAGCCACGTAGCATCCTCCTTTCTTGTTGCCCCCAAATAAGCAGATAGGTCATGAAGATGGCATGGGGAGAACGTAAATAATAAATGGAAGGGAGTTTCAAGCTCCTGAGATGGCTTCTGCCTCCACTTTTGTTACTTTGAGAGAGTGAAATTCACCAGTCCTTCCCCTTCCTGTCTCCTTTCTTCACCATCTTTTACGTAGGTCATATGACTCTTCTTTTCCCTGTGGTCCTCTTGCCCTCTTGAAGGAAAAACTGCTCTAGAGATGCAGTGCAGGACAGCTGTCTGTCTCCTTTGTTTCTAGTGGGCAATCTACAGTTTTGAAGATTGTCACAAAAGGTGACGGCTGTAGTCTGGGTGATAGGTCAGTGGGCCTCATGTGGTGTGGGGCTGGTGGCTGGAACATTTCTCACAGTCCACACCTCAGAAGAGGCCATCTTGGGAGTCAGGAGTCATTTCAGAGCAAGGCTGGAATGAGTGCACAGTTTGACTCTAGGGGATCCTGATATATAGTTGATCTGAAGCTGAGCTGGTCCTGCCGGGTCTATTGCACCTGGGAGGGCTCCGGCCACTCCTGTTTGAAGCCACTGCCCTCAGCAGATTGTCACTGCTGAGCAAGCTGAAGAACTAGCTTCTAGAGGTTTCCAGTGAGACAGCCCTCTGGGACACAGAAGCTGTCTGGAACACAGTGGGGATAGGAAATGAGAAAAGTTATCTTTAAACCTACAAGGGAAGAGACTGACCTCAGCTCAGACTTTAAGGATAACTTAGAGATTGATGGGCAGTCCCCTGATGTGGCCTAAATGATCAGGTCACACGCTGAATTCCCACACACTTTCAAAGGAGGAAAACCATTTATGCAACTTGAGTTCCCTTCCGCAAATATTTAATGCACTTCTAGCACTTTGTCCCATAGAGCTCAAGTTTTAGGGGGAAATACGGTCTTTAAACAATCACCAACTCCTTCATTAAAAGGCTGAAATGGAAGGAACAGAGGGAAGAAGCTTGCATATACATTATATGCATAGGACCAACTACGCTCCCTGCAGATAGGCAAGAATAAGCACATGGGTGATGTGATATGAGACAAAATAGAACAAAAAGTGTCCAAATGTTCCTTAAAGTACAGCCCTCAAGTCAAGGTGTGGGAAATTCCTAACAGCAACGTATACATATACATATATATGTACAGATACACATATATGAGTGTGTGTATACAAACATCCATGCACCCCGAATTCACTTTTTCATGAAGTTAACATTGATGAAAAATTGTAAGTCTGTCTTGGTGTTCTAGATGCCTAATTTTAAAATACGTTTTGATAGTGTCGTATGTCATTCTTTAATATCTCCGTGTATAAAGAGCACTTAGGTTGAGGTCCATCATTAGTGATAGTGGATAAGAGTCCGTATTTCAAACTGTCTTCAAAACTTAATTTTTTAAGGCAAGCGTTTATCAGGTTGGTTAATTTGTCAAGAGTGGCTGATGAAGATCTCCTATCAGCAGATGGTGAAGGGTGTCTGGGTGGCTCAGGCTCGCTTCAGCCGAAGTGTCCTACTTCGGCTCAGGTCATGATCTCATGGTTGTTGGGTTCCAGCCCCATGTTGGCTCTGTGCTGACAGCTCAGAGCCTGGAGCCTGCTTCGGATTCTGTGTCTCCCTCTCTCTCTGCCCCTTTCCCGCTTGTGTTCTCTCTCTCTCTCTCTCTCTCTCTCTCTCAAAAATAAATAAAAAGCATTAAAATGTTAAAAAAAAAAAAAGGAGACGGTGAAAGCTGGCTTTGCTGACTCCTCATTGTTCCCTTGGCCTCCAACCTATGCCTTCTTTGCAAATCTACTTTTAGACAAGTGTCTATTTTGTGAGGATTAGTTAGTAGATAATGACAGCCATAAATCTACTTCACTGGCTGTATATACACTAAAACACAAACAATAAACTAAAAGCCAGTGAACCAATAAGGACGCTGTTGTCAACCCCTCCTTGTTACAAACACCCCCTTCTGTTGTACAGGAAAGCGGACCATCTCATGTACTGACCACACAGGGGTCTATTATAAACCTGCGTGAAAAGCACTAATAAGGCTTAATTTCTTTTGTATTTTTTATAAAAATGAGTGGAAACCTAAGTATTAGGGTTTTTTTGTTTGTTTGTTTTGTTTCTTTGTTTTTTCTCACACTGGGGATCATCTTGTTGTAACTCTTGGAATGTATGCACCTAACCTAAGGGACCTTTGGCCTAGAGGACAGAATCTTCTTCCTTGGCAATTGTCCCCAGCCCCTTCCTGTGCCTGTCTCACTTCTCACCATACTTTGAATAAAATACTAAATTCTCTTGAGGTAGAAAATAAATTCCCAGCTTGTCTCCAGCAAGTCCTCCTACCTCCCATCACATATTTTTTATAGCTATGTATTGTTTCATGTGTTCCCTCTTCTTGGAGGAAACATCCACTCGTCTTTCAAGACACAGCTCAGTGCAATGCACCTTTCCCCCCCCAAGACTGGATGAGTGTCCTTTGCGTATACTCTGTAAGTCCCTGCAGACCCCAAAATCTTATCTCTTCCTGAGCACAAAACAGTATATGCTTGTCAGACTCCCCAAGTAGACCGTGAGCCTTTTGAAGACCATAATTCAAATGTATCCATTTTTTTAAAACCCTGCACCTACCATGGCACCTGGCACATAGAACATCTGCTGTTTTGCTGTTGAATTGAAAATGCTTATTACAGCATCCATTAACTGGGAGTGGTAATGCCTGTAGCCCTGACCCTGTTATCCTGTGGGACCCACAGACCCAGGGGAAACAGTATATTCACTGCTGCACTTTGACTGAAAAGAAAGGAGAGATGAAACTCCAGCTAAGCACTTTGTAAACATCTGAGGACCAAGGTTGGTCTGTGGTTCAAGACAGGTTTTCAGTGGCCTGATAACAGTAAAGAAGATGAGGTGTCTGGGTGGCTGGGTCGGTTAAGCATCTGACTTTGGCTCACGTCATGATCTCAAGGTTGGTGAGTTCGAGCCCTGCATCTGGTGAGCACAGGCCCACTTTGGGTGAGCTCATGCTCTGCTTTGGGGGAGCTCATGCCCTGCTTGGGGTGAGCTCGAGCCCCTCTTCAGTTGAACATGGGCCCCGCTTAGGTTAAAAACAGGATCCCTGTTACAGGTGAGCCCTTCTTCTCTTCTCTCTCTCTCTCTCCCCCTCATAGGATTCTCTCTCTCTCTCTCTCTCTCTCTCTCTCTCTCTCTGCCTCTCACTCACTTGTGCCCTGTCTCTCTCTTTCTCGAAAAAAAAAAAAGCAATAAGGAAGAAATTTTTTATAAAGATAATTGATTCCATTTAAAGGACTGCTCTTTATCGGAGCTTATGGATTACGTCCTTCCTACAGTTTGGTTAAAAGACCTCTTCCTTTCTGAACTGGTAATGGTGATAGTCATTGGCTGACATCTTGAGTGCATCTTCCATCGGCAAAATTTAAGAATAGCAACCTTAATGAGATTTCCAATGGAGTTTTGACATTTTTCTGATCCCTTCGATCCAAACACGCAGACACCACCGTCCGAGCATAAAGAACACAACCTGCGAAAGAGGGTGGGTATGGAGCAGCCAAAGTCCATGAGCCCCTCGGGGCAGGACTCCTGCAAGGACACCAGAGGGGCAGTGCAGGTGGACAATGCTCCTCGAGCTGGGAAAGCACAGGCTCCAACCACAGTTCCGTCCTGATGGGGGTGGCCTTGGTCACAGACCTTTCTTCTCGGGGCCACAGCTCGCTCCTCTGTAATTGAGGCGGACGCTCAGGTGGCATCTTCGGTGTCTTCTTTTTTGGGTCATCTTATTCTGCGACATTTCCATGGCCTCCTAAAGCTGAAGGTTGTACGCAGATGTCCTTATGTATTTGACATGCCCTTCTCTCTGCAGACCTTGTCCTACAACAAATACAACCTCAAACCCCAAACGAGCGAGAAGCAGGCTAAAGAGATTCTGATCCGCCGCCAGAATACCTTAAGGGAGAGCATGAGGAAAGGCCACAGCCTGCCATGGGGAAAGCCGGTAAGTGGGGTCTGTAGAATCGCTCTGGGAGCTGGGCCAGCCCCTCACAGGGCCTCCTCCTCGGGTGACTGCCAGCGGCAGTGAGACAAAACCACCACCTTGTGGCCAGAGGAATACAAAACTAAGAGGCTGTCGGACACTAGACAACCTGCCTCTGGGGCCAGAGCCTCGGGGTCGGTTGGTCAGGTTGAGCCTCCAGGATGGGTCAGTGACTGGAACACGCTCACTGGACTGTGCGTCTGGACCAGATGCCATGGTGGCCAGGTACTGAGCAGTCCAGGGAAACCTCCCTGGACTGGGGCACCGGGCTCTAGGAAGCTTACTTCTCTCCCAGGAAGATATAGGGAAGAATATGTTCTTGCCAAAACGCGTGGGCCTCATGTTTCGTATCACCCACTGTGCATCTGAACTATTCTCTTTGAGGCCATATCCCACCAATCTCACTGTAACGTCTGGACGAAGGGTAGGTCTGGAGCAGATTCTAATTTCTACCCTAACCTCAGTGGCTCAAATGTAATAATAACGATGCCGATAGTGATAATAGTAAACAACCACCTGAGGAGATGGGTTAAGTGACCTTGTTCAAACATTTTAGTTTTGCGATTTGTTATTTTCAAAATAAAATCAAACTAAATAGTCGACCTGTGATCTTGTAGTAAAGGCTACCTCAGGTATGCATCTGACTGGGTCACATTAAAAGGCACCTGGGAAATTATTAACAATATCATGGCATAGCATTCATATCGTGTTTTCAAAGAATAAAAGTGCTCTCTAGTGTTTTACTTTGTCCTCAAACTATTCCTGTGAACAGTGTAGCATAGGCATTTTATCCCCTTTTTCTAGACAGTGAAACTCACACAGAAAGGCTAATTGGCTTATCCCCCTTAATTATAATTATCCCTGTTATCAGTGAGCAGAACGCAGACCATCTCCTGACCATGGACTAAATACTTTTTTTTTCCTGTAAAAATATATATGTCAACAATCCATAATTCTGGATTCCTTATTAAAAAAACAAATGCTTGGGGGCCTGGGTGGCTCAGTTGCTTAAGTGTCTTTTCGGCTCACGTCGTGATCTCGTGGTCTGTGGGCTCGAGCTCCACATCGGGCTCTGCATTGATGGGGCAGAGCCTGCTTGGGATTCTGTCTCTCCCTCTCTCTCTCTTGCCCTAAAAAAATAAACATGTAAAATAAAAAATTAAAAAAAAAATTAAAAAACAAATGCTTTTCGGGGCGCCTGGGTGGCTCAGTCGGTTAAGCGTCCGATTTCAGCTCAGGTCACGATCTCGCGGTCCGTGAGTTCGAGCCCTGCGTCGGGCTCTGGGCTGATGGCTCAGAGCCTGGAGCCTGCTTCCGATTCTGTGTCTCCCTCTCTCTCTGCCCCTCCCCCGTTCATGCTCTGTCTCTCTCTGTCTCAAAAATAAATAAACGTTAAAAAAAAATTAAAAAAAAAAAAATACTTTTCTCAAAACCAAAAGTCACTTTGAGGGGATCATGAGAGGGGAAGGAAACACATATTGAAGGCTATAGCATTCTACGTTGTTTAAACCAGAGTAGTAGGAGTACAGGAGAACCTGTGATCCAAATGAGGTGCCCGGTGTGAGTCTGCACCCGTTACTTTGTTTTCCACGTGACACTCGGGACCACAGGCCTAATTCTGCTTTTTCTTTCCACTTGCTGCCCACAGGGTGGTACCAAAAACATTCGTTACCTCTCCTTTCCCTATGGCCACCCTCAGCCGGCAGGAAGAGACACGAGGGTTGCTGAACTCACAGGTAATCTGCCTGCCTGGCTCTTCTTCCTCTTTTCCTGCAAAGGGTCAGAGGGCAGATATTTGGGGGCTTGTGGGCCAAAAGGCAAACCCGAGAATATCATGTAGGTACTTATATGACAAGAAAAAGAGAAAACAACATTTTCATTAAATCTAATTCAGAACTTGATGTATGAACATTGAAATTTGAATTTCACGTAATTTTTCCCTGACATAATATATTCTTTTAATTTTTTTTCAGCCATTTAAAAATGTAGCAACTATTCTTAGCTCACAGGCCATAGGAAAAGAGGCACAGGCTGGGTATAGCTTAGGGGTCATAATTTGCTGATGTAAAATGGGCACTTTTTTGAAATATTTGGGGTTCACCCAAGGTTTAAAAGTTAGCAAGATTCTCCAAAGTTGGTTAGATTTTACTAAAATGATTTCATAAATAAATAAATAAATAAATAAAATGATTTACCAAATTTACTGATTAAATGTTTCCAATTTAATATCTAATTCTTAAGTAGAATTCTTAGATTTATTGAAACTGCCTTTTGTTCTAGTAAAAGCCATTATTATTTTTCAAATGTATATATAAAATAATTTTTCTATTAGCAAAAGGTGATATGTAATATATAATATGCCATATTATCTATTTTAATTTTTTTCAAATTTTTAAGACAAAAACACATTGGAAATTCAAATAAACTAAACTCAGGATTTTGGAATTAAATCTTTGAAGAGTGAATATAATTATTCTTTAAAATAGAACTTTATTTACTTCTGATTTAAAAATGTAAAAATAAAATAAAATAAAAACTAAATCAGTAGATATAAAATAAAATAAAAACTAATATTAGATATAAAATAAAAACTAATCAGTAGATAAAAAGCATAAAATAAGAAAGTTAAAAGCATGTGAAACCCCAATACCAAGATATAATTACTATAGAACATTTTGGTAAACATTCTTCTATAATTCTCTCTGCACTATCCTAATCCCTATCCCACCTGTATCTGATATAAGAAAGAAAAAAACCCAGCACCATCAAAATCGTAGTATCGTCATTGTTTTGGAATTTTTATAAATTGTCTACTTTATTCAACCATCTACTGTGGACATATTTCCATGTCAATATATAATGTTAATAATCACTTTTATGATTGAATAATAGCTAATTATATAAAATAATCCTAGCTTATTTTGCTAAATGCTTATTAACAAATATTAAGGTATTATGACTTTTTATAGAAGGTAAGCAATGATATTTATTTAATAAGCACCTTGGCTCACTTGTGAATCACTTTGTGATTTTTGCACAAATAATCAATTACTCCCTTAGTGCGTTTTCTTGGAACCAAGATTTGGGGGTCAAAAATGAAATACATTTAAATTTACTCTCACAACAGTCTGTGAGAAAGGTTGCTTTCAATCATTTTAACCATCACTGGGCTATTGTCAAACTTCTGAGTAATCTATGATGGAATAAGATAACATTTGTATATCATATTAATTTTAATCTGAGTCTGATTTTTAGTGAGGTTGAACATCGTTCACATTCTTGGAAGCAACTATTACTTCTTGGGAAGTTTCTGTTTCTGCCTTTGGCCACTTTTTTTTTTTTTTTTGGTCTATTCCGTTGTTTGTTTTCTTACAATGAACTGGAAGAACACTGTATAACAAGGATATCATCCATTGTCTCATATTTTTTGCTAATGGTTTTTCTTCCAGTTTCACATTTATCTTTTAGTTTTTAGATATACTTGCCATCAGATATACATTCTGATTAGTCAAGTCTGCTCAGTCTTCCACAGAAAAATTAGAATACGATTTACCCAATGTTTTTCCCTAGAACTTTAATAGTTTAATTATCCCCTTTATATCTCAAACCCTCTGAGACTTCTCTTTGCATAGATTTAGACACACACACACTTCAGATTGTTTTTCAGTGGCCATGCGCCTGTCCCAAACCCATCTTTTCCTCCAAGAGGAGATGCTACCTTTGCTGTGCTACAGTCATTTATCTTGAGAGAGTTTTGGACTCTCAGTTGTGTTTCATTGATCTAGCCATCTATTCCTAGATCACACTCTTGGAACTAGTGTCATTTTATGTCATAAAAGAGCTAATCCACAAACCAAAGCAAACGAACAAACAAAAGAGCACCGTTGTAGGGTTTATAATAATTAATTTCCAAAAACCTTCCTGCTACAAGTAATCTGTTGCTATTTACATTGTTTGAATGAATAGGAAATGTGAAATTCTCATGGCCATTTCTTATGATGTCGTTTCAATATCACATGCTCCCGTAGCAGGAGATTACCACATAGCAAACTCACATGAGCACACATGTGCAAATCTTAAATAAAGCATTATAAATACAATATGGCAGGACATTAAAGAAATACTACACCTTACAAAGTGGGATTTATTCCAGAAGTGGAGGTTGTTTAACATTTGGAAATGTGTTTACGTTACTCATCAAATGACTAGGTCAAAGGATTCTATTCTTCAGACAGATGCCTTAAAAGGCATCTCACTCTTATTTTCTGTAAACATAATAAAACCCTAGGAAAATATATATAGGACTTATACGAAGAAAACATAAAAGTCCACTTCTCCATTTCCTCTCTGTAAAGGGATGAATATGGGTACCTCCCACATACAACAGTTCTGTTTCAAGCTAAAGCCAGGCAATGCATGCAAAACTCTTAGAACAGTGCCTGGAACCAAGTAAATATGCAAGAAATATTAGCCATTGACAATTAATACTATTGAAGAACATCAAAGAAGGCTTGACATGGGTAGATAGAGGTGTTCTTGGAAAGAAAAGACAACACTTCAGAAATGTTGGTTCTACATGAATTAAACTAGGCATGGAATGAAGTCTTAGTCCCAATGCACTTTTTTCTTTCAAATGTGCATAACTGGTTCAAAATTTTATTAGGTTATCAAAAAATAGTTGTTAACTGGGGTGCCTGGGTGGCTCAGTCGGTTAAGCATCCGACTTCGGCTCAGGTCATGATCTCACGGTTCATGGGTTTGAGCCCCGCGTCGGGATCTGTGCTGACATCTCGGAGCCTGGAGCCTGCTTCAGATTCTGTGTCTCCCTCTCTCTGTGGTCCTCCCCTGCTCACACGCTGTCTCTCTCTCAAAAATAAATAATAAAGATTAAAAAAAAATTTTTTTTTAAATAGTTGTTCACCTAGAGATATGAGAAGGGTAAGTAATGAAGTCAAACTTATTTTTTTATTTCATTAAGTTTTTAATTTTAATTCCAGTATAACTAACATACACTATTATTAGTTTCAAGTGCATGATATAGTGATTCAATAAGTCTATACATGACTCAGTGCTCTTTAAGATATGTGTACTCTTAATCTTTTTCACCCATTCTTCCACCCACCTCCCTTCTGGTACCCATCAGCTTGTTCTCTATAACTAAGAGTCTGCTTCTTGGTTTCTCTCTCTTTTTTTCCTTTGTTAATTTGTTTTGTTTCTCAATTTCCACATACGAGCGAATCATAAAGGATTTGAATATTCCATTGCGTGTATATACACCACATCTTCTTTATCCATTCATCAATCGATGGTCACTTGGGCTGCTTCCATAGTTTGGCTATTGTAAATAATGTTGCAGTAAACATAGGGGTGCGTACATCCTTTCAAAGTGGCACTTATTTGATCACTTATCCCTAATAAGTTTTCAAGAATTATAATAATCAGGGTTAGACTGAGATAGTTCTCAACGTGTCTCCGGGCACAATTATTTGAATCCACATTCTCCCCAAATTTGAAGCCTTTCTGCACCTGGACAAGCCAAGGAATGGCCAGAGGGCCTGTAGGGGACAACACGGAGGGAGTGTTGGCATCCAGCAGGCAGTCCCTGACTAACCAGGCTGTGACTTGGGCAGCATCTGCCTTCCTCACTGTCCCCTGCTCTCCAGTGTTGGAGCATTCCTTACTCTAAATGTCTGGGGCTCCACATACTCTTCCAATGCTCTTTTTCAAGGAGCCGAGGCTCACTTGGAGTTATAACTAGAGATGGCCTTCCTAGACACCCCTCCTCTACTCTGAGACAGCTTACAATCCATGTGGATTGGGAAAAAATGAAGACGGTGGTATTGGCTGCATAACTATGTGAATGTACTTAATGCCACAGAACTGTACGCTTCAAAATGGTTACAATGGGGGGAAAAGATTAAAATGGTAAATTTTAAATTACCATTATTAAACAGAATTAAAACAAAACCATGAGGAGAGGCAAGAGAGGGGGCTATACCCCAGATCCGGGTCTCTAAAGAGCACACATTGTATGAGGTGGTCCAGTGTCAACCCCTGGGTATCAGGCTCTGCCTTGCCCTATGCAGAAGCACTGTTCCGCTTCTCCTTCACCTTGCCCCCGGGTGCCCAAGTCCAAATGTTAAAATGCAAGATAAAATAACAGATATTCAGATTTTGCGGCAAGGTCTCCATCGATCTCTCCCTGGAACTGCCGGCCTGAGTGCTGACCTGAGGGAGGTTGTGCAGTTGGGACAGAGCCCAGCCCCCACTCTTCCTCCTTCCTCTTCCACTTTCAGCTGCCCTCTTCCTCCCCTTTTGGACAGATCTACTGACTTGAGGTGAGCGGAATCTTGCAAGTCACCTGCTCAAGACCCTTCTGAGTGCTTGGAACCCACTTTTCAATAAGCAGAGGTGGTCAGGAAACATCGGCTATGATCTTTGGGCTGAGGGGAGCATACACTCAGAAGGAGGGGTTGGAAACCAGGACAGGGCAGAGGAAAGCGAGCCAAAGGACTGCTCTTGAGGGCAGAAGCATCCAGGCCATTGTTTTCTTAAGTAATATTCCAAGCAGCAAAGAATCAAGAGGAACTCGTGTTCCAGGCCAGATGGTAGAGCACAAATTAAAGGGAAGTAATAAAAAAAATGGACAAATACACTTAACTATTTTTTTTTTAATTCAAATCAGTTGATTCCTGTCCCCTATCCCCCTCAACTTCCAGGCTACCTTCTCAGGATAATTCGATCACATTTAGAAAAACATCATTGAACAGGTTTTTTTAAATTTTTCTGATGACTAAATACCTTTTGTCATGTGTAAACCTCTGAGCATATTACTGTGGGGTTCTTCTTTTGTGTTGTGTTTTGTTTTTTAGGAGGGAATGGAGAGTGGGACAAAGAGCCCTGCTTTCAGATTTAAAGTTCTTAAAATACTTAGAGTCTCGAGAGAATATTTAAAGGAAAGACAAGTTTATAAGGTTACAACTTGAGGAAATGAGAATAAACGAGATTTGTGAAAAATACTCCCTTGAAGATGTGTGCACAGGGAAATAAGGAAAAGGCAATGTCCTAGGCATCGAGGAGGCCCTTCGGAAGGTCATCTGAGAGGGGATGTCACGTAGATACCCAATGGCTTCCCTCCGCTCTTGGTGTACCCTTCCGACCCGCATAGGGCATGTATCAGGGAGCCAGGCACAGCCTGGCAGAGAGCAGATGCACAGTGGGACAGACTCTGTGCACACTGCAGTCCCATCTTCTTCACTGTGTGATACTGAAAGTCATTTAACATCTCGAAACCTCAGCCGCTTTACCTCTGAAATAAGGATGCTAATTTCACTCATCTCCAAGGATTACCATAAGGACTAAATGGCACGACAGATGTAAAATAGTTAGCACAATGACAGGTGCATGGTGAGTTCTCAGTACATGGACATTCCTACCACTGTCGTTGCTGTCACCTGCCAGTGGAAATCTGTGCACCCTTTTACCTCCCTTGAAAGGAGGACATCTAATCACTCTTGTTTTGCCACACATGACTCTCTGCTGTGGCTCTCTCCTCTTCCTGTTCCACGATTGGCTATTTCAAGGTCAAAGGGATGAAACTCAGATCTCATGCTTTCTGGTAAGCACTGATTAAAAAACAAACCAACCGTTTAGAAGCTCATGGGTGGCTCAGTTGGTTAGGTGGCTGTCTCTTGGTTTGGGCTCAGATCATGATCTCATGGTTCATGAGTTTGATTGAGCCTCCATGCTGACAGTGCAGAGCCTGGTTGGGATTCTCTCTCTCCCTGCCCCTGCCCCTGCTCGATCTCTCTCTCTCTCTCTCTCTCTCTCTCTCTCTCTAGAAATAAATAAATAAACTTAAAAAAAATTTTCATATCATTGTTAACCATGGAACCTTCGGTTTAGTGTTGGTCTTTGCGCCTACTGGCCACTTGATCTGCTTTTGTAAAAAAAAAAAAAAAAAAAAAAACCTCTCTTACTTACCTGCAGGAGTCTAGCCCAATACACAGGTTTCCAGGCATTTCTATTTATTTATAACATGGCCCATAACAGGGCTTCTATTGGGTGCCCTCCTTGGGGCAGAGAAGATCAGCCAGGTGAATGTAAGAGTTAGAACATCAGGAAGGACTCTTCTTCACTCTGAGTTCTTGCCATGCAGATATGAAGTCTTCTCTCTGATCTTAAGTTGTGTTCTTTCCTCCTCTTGTCATATTTTCCTAGACAATGACAGCAGCGATTCAGAACTCCCATCCATCATGTTCAAAGCACACTCTCGAGCAGGGATACTTCAGGAAAGACGGCTGACGCAAGAGATAATCCCAATGAAGAGCTTACCCGGAGGAGGGAAACCATCCCACTTCGGTTATCAGAGAAACACCAGCCAAGAAGAGCATGATGGAAGAGGCAGAAGGGAGGCGCTACGGCCCAAACCGCTGTTCCACGCGGTAGATGAGGAGTTTGAATCTGGAGAGGACAGTGGAGAGGAGACCTCAGCAGTCAGATCCAGATGGTCAGGGGAGCACAGACCCACTAGGCAACATCACAGGTCCCACAGTCCTTTGCTCCAAAGAAAATAGTTTCATCATCCACACAGTAGTCTCCATGTATTTCAAGAGTCCATTTTCCTATTGTTGTGGAAGAAGGAGTTTTAGAGTTACGAAGAGAGCTACTGAGTTTATTTTTTGGAGCCTATGAGCCATACATGTATAAGAGGCACGGAGATTTTTTTGGAGAAAAACGTGGAACAAACTTGCAGGCTCTGCTGTATTCTTAGCTGGTGTACTTTGTAGATGAAGTCCCCAAGGGTGATAAATGTTAATCATCACAGGAATTATTACTAAAATTCCTAAAAGTCTGTGATCCGTGAACTGTATTGTGATACAAGTATGATTGGTCAGTAATTCACCTTAACTGTATGCCTGTGCAGCTTATAATCAAGTTATAACTGGGAAAGGCCTGGGAAATCATCTGGCCCAACCCTCTGTGTTTACAAATAAGGACCTAAGGACACCCTTCCCAAGGTCATGTGGTGAGTTGCTGCTTTCACAAGCTGGTTGTTCTCCCTCCCAAGAGAATGTATTCAGTTTTGATTTTGATATGCACTATGTGATAATTATTTTTCTGGGAAAAGGTAAAATTTGCCATAACAATGCTATATTTAATCAGTAGCAATAATAGACAGATGTGATATGTAGTAGTGGATTAATTTGTGAACAATGGGCTTGTAATCTATTTTATAACTGGAATATTTATTTTAAAAACAAAATAGCCATAAACAGGATGTAATAGCAACGACACGAACAACAGGTATTTATTAAATGTGCATTTGTAGGCTGCGGTACTGTGCCCTAGAGTTTGAAACTCTTTCCCAGTTTAATTACCATCAGGAAATTAAATCATTCCCCCAGACTTGACCTTGAACCTCTCACACTCCAGCTCACTGACTTTGCTAGATGACTTTATCTTTCTTCCCTTCTTGCCCTCTCTTCCTCTTTTCTCTCTGGTGGCCACCTATAGATGAACACATATTTATTAAGTGCTATTTATTGTGCCAAATGGCTGATCTATAACAATTAACCATAATATCCTTTCTCATTACTATTTTTGACTTCTCTAGCCATCCCCAACTGATTCAATCCCATGCATCTTTAAAGGTTGTTTTCCAATGCACCTGGCTGCCTAGACCGGCTTTGATCCCCTTAATCAGAAGCAATGAAGTAATCCCCTTCCTCCTGGTTGTGCCCACACCGCACTGGGTGTGTCACAGAACTTATCTGGTAATTAAACTTATACACGTGTGTGTAACTACCCAGGTCTGCAGGACAGGGAGGATAGTCTGTCCATTTTAAACTTTATCCATTCATCAGTTGTGTTTCTTATCTCTTGGCCTTACCCTTTTTCAAGTTTTATTTTTTGTTTTTTGCGTTTTTTTTTTTTTTTTTTTAGCTTTTATCCATTTTTTGTCTTAGTTGTTACAGTGCCTTGTTCATGGTAGATCATCTATAAATGTTGGGGCAACAGTGCCCTTTTTTTACAGCTGAAAAGGAGGTCGGAGAAGATATGGTCAGACGTTCTTATTTTCCAGGTTACAAAGATGAGGTGTTGAGAAACTGGATGGTGCCGCTTCAGGGGTTTAAAGGGTGTGGGCTTATTCTCTAGTGTAATCCGTGGACACCATTGCCTGACAAAGGATATACGGCCTTCCCTGGACTTATATTTTGTGAAGGGCATTTAACTGCCAGTGGTCACTGCTGCAGTGGTAGAAATGCCAATCAGAAGAGCCCACTTGTTTCTCTTCTTCTGAATCTGAAATATAACCCTGCTTCTAAGTTGTCTCAATGTTTTAAATTATCTACTACCAGATAGTAGTAATCCACCCAAAGGGACAGAAGCATTTATAAAACTCAGGGATCTCTGGGTTTGGTTTTTTGTTTCTTGTTTTTGTTTTTCATTTTTGTTTTCCCATTATTGCTTAAACAAACAAGCAGGCAAAGCAACGGAAAAACCTTATGACCCATGAGAGGGAGTCATGGAGTCATTATCCTCACACTATAGATGAAGATACAGCGACAGAACGGGGGCGTCAGAAATCACCTTTACAAAGCCATATGCAAAGCCAATTCCTGAGAGGTAGAGAACACTGTATTCCTTGCTGGATTCTCCATATAACAAAAGAAATCCAAACTGTGAAGGCCCCTTCCCAGAGCAGACAGCAAAGTCTAAGGATTAGTGGAATTTATCTGATCCTTCTGTTTTTCTCTGAGATGCTGGTGCCCTGTGGGAGAGGGATGGTGGGACTTAGTGAATAGAAGGGAACTTGCCCTTTTAACTGGTAGAAGCCAAAATGAGTCATTTACCCCGAGGCCGTCTGTTCATCTAGACAGTGTCTGGCCCTCGCTGCCTGAGTCTAGAAATTGGCCCTGGAACGCCTTCCTGAAACGTATGGTAGGTTGAGGGCCCTTGTGGTCCTGGTGGCTCTGGTAGCTTGGAGAGCTCATGGTAGACATGGCCTCTTTGCTTAGTCACCCAGGATCGTTTCAAAATGCAGTGTGATCTGATCTTCATTTCCTGGCGACAGCCCACGCTGGGGTTTGGTTGAGCGTGTGATAGGTGCCCCAAGAATGCTCTTGGGTATCAGTTTCACATCCAACAGGCACCAGGCCGTGCAGCAGAGAAAGTTCCCTCTGGAGTGTTGAGGGAGCTCTGCTGCTTACTCCCGACTCAGCTCGGGGAGAGGTTGGAGTCCCTCAGAGGGGCTCTCCTGGGCCTGGCCGCTGGTCCACTGAGCCTCGCAGTTTGCCCTCTTATCTTCAACCTCGGAGAAGTCAACACACAACCCACAGAATCCTGTCTTCCCTCCATAAGTTTTTTTTCTTTTTTTCTTTTTCTTTTTTTTCTTCCTTTCTCAAACGTGCTCCTATTGTGTGCCTCAGTGGTCTTTAGGTTTCAGTAACTTCTGAAATGGGGTAAAGTCGCATTTCCTTTCATGTATCCTATATGGCAGCTTTCTACCTGAAAGGTTTTCCACATGTTTGCTGGTGTTTGGGATGTGGCAGATATGTATATTCACCCTGCCCAAACCTGACATGATGCCATGGGACCTCCCCGGTCTTTATCAGCCTCCTACCAGAGAAACAAACGTTGGCTGTAGATAGGAATGCGCCATGGCAGAGTGGTGATGACATTCCAGACACTTTGTCGTGCTTCCCCCCATGCTTTTGCCTCTCTTTCGTGAAGGCCATATACTTTTGTGCTTCTCTTCTTAGAAAAAGTTAAAGGGCCATGGGAAGTAGGTCTGGAAATACCACCGGAATTCAGTGATAGAATTATCATTCCTATATGTAAGAAGTGACTACTACTGCTCGGCTCTTTAGCCTACCATTTTGGTTTCAGCCTGCAGGGAAGCTTCTAGAACACTTCCTTGCCTATCTGGATGCCTGCCACTGAGATCATTTCGATTTTTAAATCAGTGTAGTTCAGAGCTCAGGCTCTGAAGTCAGACCACTTTTAGCTGTGGGGCTGTGGGCAGCCTGGTTATCTTCCCTAAGCTGAAATGTACTGATTGATAAATAAGGTGATAATCTTGTCTACCTCAGAGAATGATCATGAGGGTCAAATGAGATAGTGTTTGTAAAATTCTTAGTTTAGTGCTTGTTTTGTAGGAAGAGCTTGATCACTAACAGCTATACTAATTTAGGCCAAAATGTATGTACTCATGACAGAGGACATACATTCAATTAATTACATAAAGAGGTATAAATAATGGACACCTGAGACTTTTCTGAGAAGTAGTTTGAATGACATTATAGAGGATATTTGGGGCTATCCATCAATCAATAGCAAAACCAGAGATCAGATCTGGATATGGATTCATGGTTTTCCGGCAAAGCTTATTGAATTTTTTTGTCATTACCTCAAAATTATTGTGTTTTCTTGTTTGGAGGATGGTTACCATGGTGTCCAATCCAAATCATGGTTTATCCTCAAAGAGACAGTGAATTTAGAAGACCTACCTCTGTTTATCATGACAGGCACCCTGTGAAAAAAGGGAAAATTGCTCTTTGTCGGGGAAACATTCAATGCGGTTTAATTCCTCAGCTTGGAGTCTTTTCCATAAGAGACCTCCTCTCCAAAAGAGTGATTATTTTAACTTATAAATATTAACTAGTTAAATAAGTGTTTAAGGATTTTCAGCATGGAAAAAAGTAGTTTCTATTACGTTTGATAACTTTCTGAAATTAGGGAGAGTAGTTGTTTTGTTTTTTTCTTTATAAATAAAGTCAGTGAGTGTGTTGGTGTTATCTAGAATTTTTGCAAATATATTTCATGTATGAGTAATACAGGTGGTTTCTTGTAGTTTTAATTTTTTTTTTTTTTCATGACTAAACTCTGTCAAGTATCCTATTTGTAACTCCTCCTGAGAAAAGCCAGTAGTGCAGACAGAAAGCTTCCTTTTAGGACATCAGTCACTGCTAATTGTTAATTGGGCCATAAGCCGAGGGGAATAAAAGAGATGCCTGGATCAGCGCTAGTCACTTCTGTAATTAACAAGTGATATGTTGTTTCTCTGCGCACAATATTTGATTGAATAAATCCTTTTTCTTTCTGAGAGTCTAACCAGCTTCTGAGCCAAGGGTGCTCAAAGTGAGTATGATGGGTTTGAAATCGAAATTTCCATTGCCCAGCCTTCTTCCGGTTAGGGCTTATTCAACAAAGTAATCGGAGCCACGTTGTAAACTGAACCAAGACAGTCACTACTCTGTTTCCAGACATAGTGATATAGATCTTGAATTAAAATGGGTGGTCCTAAAATCAAGGTATATACCCTGTGTTCTAAGAGATCAGTCTTGAATAGAACAGTAATAATAGCCAATATTCATAGAGTGCTTACTATATTTCAGGCAGTACTCAAAGTACTTTACCTACATAGATGCAGTGTCGTCCCATCTTAAAACAAGGTTCAGAGAGATCGAGTAACAGGTCCAAGGTCTCCCTGCTTCCAACAAAGACCTTGGGAACCAGGTCTATTTGGTTTGTAACCATTGACCTAAACTTTCTCCCTGAGGAGAATTAAGAATTTAACTTTTTCTCACTGGGGAAAGATGCAATGGAAAGAAACAGAGGACCTTCATCCTACCAAAAAAGAACTTGGCTTTAAAATGGACAAATAAATACAGTGGAAGGTGATGTGTTTGAAAATCTGTTTTTACAAACTTAAAGGATGATTATATCATGAGAAGAATTGATCATTTTTGGCATTAAGATTGTTTTCTGATAACAATTAAAATGTTTTGTGTCTGATTTTACATTGAGCTTTTTTGAATATCAATTATAAGTTGTTTCCAAAGAACTTTGTTCTTGATTCCCAAATGAGGTCCCAACCAAGCAATCTCCACATGCTGCTTACCCACGATGGAAATACAAACCAGCAACCCACTGAGAGGGTGGGAAGGGGTTGGGAGAATGACCAACTACTGTTAAACTGCTAAACAACTTTAGTAGTTAAAGAGGTACGCATATGCTTGGTAAGCATACCATTGATTGGAAACGAATTATGTGTCTGGCTTTTACTAGGAACTTTTCATATAGATTTTAAAAAATTTAATTCTCATAACAGTCTTATGAAATAAGTATTATGATTATTATCCCCATTTTACAGGTGAAGAAACAGAGTCTCAGAAAAGCTTTCTTTCATCAAGGGCACACAGCTGATCCAAGTGTTCATCAAAGACACAAATGGCATTTAGAGCTGTCTGACTCCAAAGCCACTAATTTTTTTTTTTAATGTTTATTTATTTTTGAGAGAGAGAGGGAGACACAGAATCTGAAGCAGGCTCCAGGCTCTGAGCTGTCAGCACAAAGCCCGACACGGGACTTGAATTCACGAACCATGACCTGAGCTGAAGTCGGAGGCTTAACCGACTGAGCCACCCAGGCGCCCCCCAAAGGCACTAATTTTATCCACTAAAGTATAGTAGCACCTTCATAGCTTGCAACAGCATTGGGTAACCTAAAACACTGAGTAACCTAAAAAATGAATTCGCTGTTGGCCACCATCATTTGCATTCTTAAGGTCACTTCACTATATCAGGTAATCGTTCTGGTCTTGTTTATGCACTGCTTCCACAACCACAAGTTTCCTTGCTGTTTGGCTTGCTGTTCAAATGCTAATTGAAGCTAACAGTGCCTGTGGCCAAATCATTGCTTCCGGGAGTCTGTATCTTAGATTAAGTCTAATGACAGGAGAACGCGAATTATCCTTTAGCTGATTTTTATAATTCCAATATTTTTATTCCTATTGGACTTTATCTTTGAACGAAAGAAAATAGTAGAAATCGAGCCACATAGAAACTTTCAAAATAAGGGGTCACCTAGCACCGTGGCCCTGGACCCGTGGAAAAGGAAGGAAGGGCCCCACAGTGGTTCATTTATTTTGTTTCCTCACAGGAATTTCTCTGGGTAACTAAGAGCGAGTGAAACTCGGACTCTGGGTTTCACTGGTGTACTGTTTCACCGGCGAAGGCTGCCCTTGTTTGGAGTTTGTGCTTGTCCTAGACCTGGCTCAGGAGGCAGCCCTATTATCTCGCTGTGCCATCTTCCAAAGGGGTTGTGTGTATGGGCAGGGGGGGATGTCCCAGCGTTACGAATGCAGAAGTAAAAACACCAATCTGAAAAAGGAAAGGGAGGATAAATGTTCTGTCCTCCAAAATAGAGATAGTCTTAAAACAGGAGGACAAAGGACAGGTCCTCACCAGGGCTACGCCCACGCCCACGGGAAAGGCACACAGAGCAGGGCAGTCCAAACCAGCAGTCGTGAGAGCACGAGGCTTAGCAAACAATGGTTGCTGTACTCCACCCACGCCCCTGGAGCTGAATTTCAAGTTCTGAATTTAGACAATACAGCTGGAATTTCTGCAGTGTCACTCTGTGACACGCGGGGCTCCGGGCAGCTCTTGTTAAAAATATCTGGACACCCATTGCAAGAACGAAAATGAATATTTGAAAAGGAAAAGACATCTACGGTGAGTTGGCAGGAATTCTTCCAGGCAGGATGAAAGGAAATAGTTATTTGGAGAGTACCTTCAAGCAGGCTAGAAGTTTCATAATGGCTTGAAGAGGTAGGATGAATTTGTCGGGGGAAAAAAAGATAGGATTATGGTTATATCACATTAGACCCTTCCTCGCATTTAGGGTAGACTCAGGAAACTTTCATTCACAGAAAGGTAACTTTAGGGGCGCCTGGGTGGCTCAGTCGGCGTCCGACTTCAGCTCAGGTCACGATCTCGCGGTCCGTGAGTTCGAGCCCCGCGTCGGGCTCTGGGCTGACGGCTCAGAGCCTGGAGCCTGCTTCCGATTCTGTGTCTCCCTCTCTTTCTGCCCCTCCCCCGTTCATGCTCTGTCTCTCTCTGTCTCAAAAATAAATAAAACGTTAAAAAAAAAAATTAAAAAAAAAAAAAGAAAGGTAACTTTAAATTTGATAAATTATTTGCAAGGCTTGGTGTACCGCCCACTGTTCTCTTCCAGACCATAAACTCTTTGGATGTCAGATATAAAGAAAGCCTTGGGAAATGTTGCTGCATCGATGTGTCCCTAATAAATGGTAAAATATAAAAATCTTAGAGCAGTGGTCAAATGTTGGCTTAACACCACAGGATCAGTCCTTCCAGGGCTGCTGAACACTCCAGGATTATTACGTTGAGACGGGTCACCCAGAAGTCGGCTCTCCTGCTGGGCATTACCACCAGCCTGGGGGGTGACCTGACAGCCTCTTCCTCCAACAGAGCAACACAGAATTCAGAATCTCAGAATTGGAAGGTTTGGATTGCTTCCCTCAGTACTTACGTGATGCTGATCAAGCCCTTCAACTTCCCCAGTTAGTTCCACATCACTAAATAAAGAGCAAAGACATCTACTCTACCTACCCCGTGAAGGCAGTGCAACTCTGGCATGAGGCCAACTCTGAAATATGGATCCCTGCATCAGTCTTGATCAAGCAGAAAATCTGGGGGGTTACAAGAGCTGGAGGAGGAAATCTAAGATCATGTTTAAGAGCTGGAGTACAGGAAGGGCGTCTAGGTGGCTCAGTCGGTTAAGTGTCCGACTTCGGCTCAGGTCTTGATCTCACTGTTTGTGAGTTCGAGCCCCTAGTCTGGCTCTGTGCTGACAGCTCAGAGCCTGGAGCCTGCTTTGGATTTTGTGCCTCCCCTCTCTCTGCTCCTCCCATGCACATGCTCTGTCTCTCAATAATAAATAAACGTTAAAAAAATTAAAAAAAAAAAAAAAAGAGCTGGAGTGCAGGAGTAAAACGAATCTGAATCCTTTCCTGTGGTTTTGTAAAACTTTACTTAGGCAACGTGCTTATGTTCTCCCAGCTGTTAGCGGAGTGTCTGATGTAGTTACTGCACTAAAAACTTTACCTGTTACCATAACGAAGGAGTTAGCATCGTTTTATGGTGAAACATGTAGGCGTTGGAGTCAGATGACCTAGACCCTGGAAAGGGGCAAATGTTTTTTTAAGAAGTAACGTCACAACTCTCAGAAATAAAATGCACACTTGTTAAAGATATATTTAACCCTTAATTCATGAGGGAACCAATACAATGTCTCTAAAGAATTTCAAACACCACACATTTAAGAGGCAGTCAGGAATACAAAAATGAACTGCTAGATGCAAAATAAGTTTTTCACATGGTGGGAAGAAAAATCAGTTATCTTTTCACCTGACAGAATGCACTTGCATATCTACAGACACGAATTATTTTCAATGCTATCAGTTTTCTACAGTTTACAGAATTGAGATGAGCTGACAGACAACAAAATAATTCAAAGACAATGAAAGCCTAAAACGGTAGTGCTTGGAGCAGGTTGAAGTTAATCTAGAAACAAAATGACATATTTTTTTGCACCTTAGTATTGTGAACTTAAATTCCCATTTGCTAAAAACTCACGGGAAACGCTATAACTGAGAAAATTCCAGTTTCTTGATAAGCCTCATCTACATTACTGCCTACTGTTCAGATTTGCAGCTAATTCAAATCTGACTCCTTTGTCTTAGGCTTGTTAAAAAAAAATTTTGATGTTTATTTATTTTTGAAGGAGAGAGAGACAGAGCACCAGCAGGGGAGAGACAGAAAGAGAAGGAGACACATAATCTGAAGCAGGCTACAGGCTCTGAGCTGTCAGCACAGAGCCCAGTGTGGGGCTCGGACCCACGGACTGCAAGATCACGACCTGAGCGGAAGTTGGACGCTTAACCGACTGAGCCACCCAGGTGCCCCCATCTTATACTTTCAATAGATTTGACACTTAACGAACCCAAGTGGTATACTGATCCAGCTCAGTGGCCTTCATGTGATTATTCCTGATTGTGACAGCCAATGTCTTAGGCTATAGTTTGTCTTATTGCCTGTTTAAAACTTTCTTACCCCATGAGTTATCCCTATGTTTGTTTTTAAGCTACTCCCAGCTTTTGCAAAACTGTCCTAAGATTACAAAGGTTTCTCCTATTTCATTATTGACTGTTCGTTTCATTTGGTATGTTGGAAAAAGCATCGGTGTAGGGTGTGTTAATGTTGTATCCAGTTACAGCTCTGTAACATTCCAACTGTGGGAACTTAGACAAACTACCATAACTCTTTGAACCTTGTTTATTGATATACAAAATGGAAACAAAAATATTTCCACTGAGGTGAGAAATAAATAAAATAATGCATGTAAAACCCCAGGCAAAGAGTATATAGAAGGCCCTCGTGAAAAAAAAAGAAGAAAAGAAAAAAAATAGCTCCCCTATCCTCCATTTATCCAGGAAGAGTGTGTGTGTTGTTATTCCATACTTACACCATGATTTGGCGTCATTGGATTTTTTTTTTCCTTTAAGAAGTAGCATTCCAGCCCATTTGGGAGAAAATTACTAAGTTTTGGGGAAGATATTAATGAAGACAACAATTAAGGTGAGAGGATAGATAGGAAGACCCAACATAATACAGTAATTCTCCCTGAATGTGTCTATATTTAATAAAATTTAAATTAAAATATGAACATGTCCTAATATGGAATTTCTCAAGACTTAAAAATTTTAAATTTAAAAGAGTATTTATAAATTTATATAAAAGTGCAGTCTCAGGATAGACCAGACAAAGACGAAGACAAAGAAGAAGTAGAAGGAGGGGTGCCTGAGTGGCTCAGTCAGGGAAGCATCCAACTCTTGGCTTCAGATCAGGTCATGATCTCGTGGCTCATGAGTTCAAGCCCCGCATGGGGTTCGACACTGACACTGTGGAGCCTGCTTGGGATTCTTTCTCTCCCCTTTCTCTCTGCCCCATCCCACTTGCTCACTCTCTCAAAATAAATAAACTTAATTTTTATCTATTTATTTTTATTTTTTATTTTTTTTGTAAAGGAGGAGGATGGAGGAGAAGATTTGAAGGACTAGTCAAATCGTGTCTCAAATCTTTTTATAAATCTGTAGCAATTAAGGGAGAATTAGTGAAGGGATAGATACCTTGACCACTAGGACAACACCAAAAGACTCCAGAAATGAACTCACACATGCTTGGAAACATACCATCAATAAATGATCCTGAGACAACTGCCATCTTTCATCGTATGTAAAAATGACTTTTCAAATACATCTGCTGTGCTCACTCATTGAGAGCAGCCCAGGGTAAATATGGCCTGGTTTGAGACTCTCATGGTTCATGGGTTCAAGCCTTACATCAGGTTCCGTGCTGACAGCTCAGAGCCTGGAGCCTGCTTCAGATTCTGTCTCCCTCCCTCCTCTCCCCTCCCCCACTCGTGCTCTCTCTCTCTCTCTCTCTCTCTCTCTCAAAAATGAATAAACATTAAAAAAAGAGAGAGAGACAAGGAATCAATCCCACTTCTATCTCTGATTCCTGGATCCATGTATTCAAGTAACAATTATCACAAAGTCACATATTGATGATTAGTTCAGCCTATGTACCACACAGTCTTAAGACTATAACCCAAGTTCGCAAAGTGGTTTCTCCCAGCTGGCTCCATAACTGAGTCTTCAATTGACTATTCCACTATCCTGCTTCTGGGTAGTGGGATATATGATAAAATTGGTGAATTCTGTTGGTTTCAGCATACTGTATCATTTATTTTACTATAAAATATGAGTTTTGTCAGGACAGTGTTTTGTGAAATATTGTGATTATAAATAAGTAAATACCATGACTATAAATAAATAGCATGGCTTCTAGAAGGATGCAAATCAAGGTAAATGAATTCATTCCAGGATAAATGACTAGGGAATGGCCGAGGGAGAAGCTGCATGAATCTTTCACGTCATAAAAAACAATGAAAATACTGGCAAAATTATCAAAATTATCTTCAGAGCTCTGACAATGGGCTGAAAGCTTACAACAATCTGAAGATCATTTGTTTATCCAAGAAAAAACTACTAGTTCTTGGCAAGAATGGCAGATTTTGTGGGGTTTCATAGGGCTTACTCCCATTCTCAAAAAGCTCCATGACCAGAGAATTGTCTGACAGCTCCTTGGAAAAGTCCAATTCATAGGGCTTGTGTTATTTGGCCTGATTCAGTCCTTGTTCAGTGGGAAAAACTCTATCTTCGGTGTGTTTGTCAAATACAATCAGCAGGAATTGTTCAATATCACAGCTGCCTAAGGCTCTGAGATTCCAGCCACAGTAAACAATTACTAGCCAACAATTTGAAAGGAAAATCTGGGAAATGAGATATCCATAGAAACTTGAAAAAGCTATGACCTATTCCTGGGGATTTACAAGTCCTCACACATGTGCAGGATAGACACGAGACAGTCCTGGTTACCACCAGCTATCTTTAAATACCTACACAAGCAGGAAATAAAGCGTAAGGCAGACTTGTAAACTGCCTGAGCATTGAAAGCTTGAGTCATCGAACACATGTATTACAACTACAAGGATTTTGGTTATTTTGCCATTTGACTGGATACGTTGGCGATTACATTGATGGCATGCTGTTAAGGCTAGGTGACCAGAAAATATCAAGGAACATTGATGTCTTGTTAAGACATACATGTGTAAGAGAACAGGTGACTCAAGCAATGAAAATTTAAGGGTCCTACAGGTCAGTGCGGTTTCTCACGTCAGTAGTCTCAGGCAGGTTATTCGTTCTTGCATTCATCAGGGTCCTATCAAGGAACCACGGAATCCTCAAATATTGGTAAGTAAGGATTTCTTAATGAGGAATCCATTTAGAAAGATGAAGACAAAGTTAGGAATATCAACAAGGGATGGTGAAGTACCCTTGGGCTAGCAAAGGACGGAAGTCTTCTCTATCCCTAGACTAAAGGCTTCTAGAAATAAAGGGTCCATGCCACCTGCTTGTGCAGTTTACTTATGCTCTTTGGCCCTGTCCTGCCTGGTCCCAGATGTACCAATCCGATATTTTGCTCGTTGCTCGGCCTACCTAAACTTCTGGTTCAATGGGGTCAGAAAGAACTCAGCCCATGATAGACAATTTGGCAACATAGTCACTTGATGTCTTGTGGTGAGAAGCTACGAGGTCCCAGCAGCATGCCAAAATTTTTAAAAGCTGTTTTTAAAACGGTGTGTCATTTTGTGCGGCACATGGTGTGATTCTTCTACACCATCCTGCCGTAAAACCTATAAAGCATCTTTTATCACTAGGTATCTCAAATGCCGCAGGGTCTGCTGACGTAGCAAGGCTGCTTATCCCACTGCCTGGAGCTGTTGAAGAGCCCTTCTGACCTGAGTCCCACTCAAAGCTGGCAGCCTTCTGTGTTACTTGATAACTGGATCAGAGTCACATTCCCAAGTGTGGAATACGCTGCCTCGGAAACCCAGAGAAGCCTACCAGGCCTTGGGGTGGCTTCTTAGTGATGAGAGGTACAAAACAAAACATTCTGTCCTTTCAGTTGGAAGGGATTGTCTCGGTATGCCCCAGATCTTCGGGGCATAAATACTTCACTGATGCGGCAGATCCCTGAACCTTCGTATTGTTTCATCTCCCAACTTCTGCTGTCCATGCATCTTATCGAGGCTTCCAAAAACGTGCCACTTCTTGCTCATCCAACCAATTAGAACGATGTCATTATGATGTTTTATACATAAGACCCATAATCATAAGATTATAAGACCCAGCTATCTTCAGATTATGACAGAGGAATAGGGAGTTAACATAGCCTTGGGGCAAGACCATATAGATATACTGATGTCCCTCCCATGAGAATACAAACTGGTTTTTGGCTCTCCTTCTGAGTAGGGTTGAAAATATACACATCCAACAGTGGATAGCTGCCTATATTGTACCTGAGTCCATGTTATCAGCTCTAACAGATAGTACCACATACAAGTAGCAGTTGCAATTGGGGCAACTCTTTGTGTGAATTTGCAATAATCCACTATTAACCTCCAGTATTTATATGCTTTTTATAGGAACCAGATTGGTGAATTCAGTGGAATATTATTGGGACCACACTCACCATATCACTTAGGTCTTTAAGGGTGGAATTAATCTCTGCCATGTACCATGGGTTTTTAATTTAATATCTTGGCCACAGAGGGGGTGTGTTAGAGGCTTCAGCTTGGATTTCCAAGCTATGCTAGCATGGGTCCAGGAAAAAGTGTGGGGTTCTGCCAACCTCCAACACATATGCTTTAATTATAGATTAGGAGATTATGGAAATGGCCACTGGGTGGGTCTTTGGAGACAATGGACCCATAGGAAGATGAACATGGGTTAGGAATCAATTTATTACTTTGCTCCTGTATATCCCCACTTTAACCGGTAAGTCATGATGATCCTTCAGATCTCTGGGTATTAAGGTGAAATCAGACCCTGCCTCTGTCCAACAGTCCTTGAAATATCTGGGTACCCTTCTGTTCCCAGTGGATGGTTCCCTGAGTAAACGACTATAGGTCCCTTTACAGAAGGACTAGGAAATGATCCCATATATACTTGCTCCAGGGTTACAAAGTAATTGATTTGGGCGATCTGACCTCTACTTTAGTCCTTGGGTTCTTGTTCTGAAATCTGGCTCAGTTCTGAAAACTAGCAAGTAATGGTCATGTTTATTTGGGTAGTGTGATAAACTGAGTAATGACTCCCAAAGGTATCCACATCCTGATCCCCAAAACCTGTGAATGTGTTACCCTTTTTGCCGATATGATCAAGTTAAGGATATTGATACTGGGAGATTATCCTGGATTGTTCAGGTGGACCTAATATAATCACAAGGGTCTTTATAGAGGGAGGCAGGAGGGTCAGACTCAGAGGAACAGATGAGAGGCTGGAGGATCAAAATCAGAGAGAGATTTGAGGATGCTATGTGCTGGCTTTGAAGATAGAAGGGACCATGAGCCAAGGGATGCATGTGGCCTCTAGAAATTGGAAAAGGCAAGGAAATAATTCTCCCTTATAGCCTCCAGAGAGAACTAACACTGCCAACACCTTGATTTTGACTCAGTGAGACCCCTTTCAGACTTCTGACTTTTAAAATTATAGGAGAATGAATTAACATTTGTTCAATCCATTAAATTGGTGGTAATCTGTTACAGCAGCAGTAAGAATCTAATACGAGCAACTTCCATCAGACTCCTGAATCATTCGTCCTTAATATTTGGTTGGAGATACTGAACAGTACCTTTGTTCATTGCCCCCCTCCCCCCATCAGACCCCAAAGCAAGATAGATTCCCTTCTAAATGCCTTCTCTGTAGCTCTCTGCAGGTCAGACCCACAGCCTGCCACTCTAGTCTTCATGCTCATCACATTTCTTCCACTTGTCTCTCCTGGTTTGGGATCGTTTCCTCCTCATTGCCATTAATGAGTCTTCTCTCATCAGGCTTCCCTGTAAAGGATAATGACCACTGAGCTTCTCAGTGGTGCTGTTGCCCTCTCAACAGGACATTCTTTATTGTTTAGTAGATGGAGTGTCTTGCAGAAGCTCCAACAGAGAACCAAGTTGGCTGGTGGTTGGTTTCTGGCTTTTCATGATAGATCCATTCAAACATTACCAATTCTTTGAGACTTTTGATCCCCCCACCCCGGGCTTTTATCACTTGCCATAGAAGTTTGGGCATTTTTACTTGACTTAATATGGAACATCACTTTCTCTAGGATTTCAGGAGCTAAACTGCTAGCTTCTTAGCACCATCTCCCAAACTCTTGCTAGGATGTTAAATCCTGAATGACAGGAGAGTGCTCCTATATTTATAAACCTCTTTGATCAAACTTTATGCACCCCTCACCTCCCTGATGCAGCACCCTCGGGACCCGGTCCCATGCATACTCCACTAGCTCCTACCAGTGCATGAGGTCTAGGTCCTGCTGCTCACTTGGGGCGTGCTCGCTTTCCACTTTCTCAGGCCTAGCACTTCCCCAGCTGGGCAGTGTTGAGAACTAATACTAGTTACTGGTCCAGTGGCCAGGAGGAGAGATGAAGGTAGCTCATGAGGGAGCACATGTAGTCTTACAAAGCAGAGGCCTCAATACCATCTACAACCGAAGGTGGGGCGGGGTGGCATTGGCATTTGGGAGAGAACAGTGGGCCGTTCCAATAGGCTCAGAATCCAGAGAATCTGCCACTCAAGACGTTCAGGTTCACAAACCTTGATGTCTCAGAGCCAGCGTTTCTTTATCGGGACCCCAATCTTGGGGATTCCTGGGATTGAGAATTCAAACTCTGTGGAGCTTTGCTATTTCTATTATTAAGTTCTGAGTCTGAGCTGCAGCTTTTTCTGCTCTCTAGCTGCAGGAGGTAAGAATGTCTTTAGAACCTTCCAAGGAGGCTTCTGGTTTCATATTTTATATTAAATTGGTAATTACCCTCGGCATTTCACTACTTCTTCCTAATTCACGAATGGCATTCAGAAATTGCCATCTAATCTCATTTTCCTTATAATTACTACTTCCCTATGCCCCTGAAATACCTAAACTATTGCCCCTGCCTGTGTGTCTCCTTCCACTGGTATACAGTCCCAGTACATGACCATTGAAAGTTTTAATAGCTACACAATAACAGCATGCCAAGGGCTATGCCACCATCATGTATGAGGACTTTATTGCCAACTGATGGGTGATACAGCTCCAAAGTCTCATTTTGAGTCTAATTCCTAGGACCAATCCTGGCACCAACTGTCATATGCCTGGTTCCCTAAGAAATGGACTCTGAAAAGCAGGTTTGCATATAGGAATCTTAAAGAGTGTTCCCAGGAACACCTGTGAAGGAGTAAGAAAAGATAGGGACTGGGCGGAAGGAGATATTTAACTGTGATAGAATTGCAACCAAGGCCTTTGCCAAAGTCACGAGGGAATCTTAAGCTGAGATAGCTCTTGAGAGATGACCTGAACTAAAGCAAGAGGGCCAGGCTGTTATACCTCCACTAAGACCCATCACTAGAGGTGGGCTGCCCTGAAAAGAGGTCATAACCTTGGAGGAGGCAACTTTCTTAACTAAGGGTATTTCTCTGGAAGGAATAACTGCAAACCTTCAGCAGGTGATAGCCATGCCTCTGTCCTGAAGGAGGTTCTGAAGGGTGCACACAGTGCCTACCATGTCCACAAAGCTCTCAAACAGTCTAAGAAGACGAGCGAAATGGGGAAATGAAAGAAATCGCCATCCTTGCACGTTTTAAGCTTTGAAAATGGCACTAATATTTGTGATTTCCCCTAGGAATATAGTGTTAATATCAGTTGGCAATTTTGCACAGGAGGAGAAGCACCTATCATGCTCTTTCATGATGTAGTGGCCCCCACTTGATGAATCAGGGAGCCAATTGTATTTCAATTGTTCATTCAGGATCTGGAAAACTAACCACAGATAGATTCGTAGATCTAGTGGGTCATCAATCATTGGAGTCTGACAAAAATTCCACGTCTTGCTTTACCTCATAAGCCCCTATTTTGACTAGTTTTCCACTGTGGAATTTGAAATTCGCAGGAATGAAAGTTGTCTCAAGGACCCATGTCCAACAATTCCCAACATTTTTCTTTCTCTCTGACACAATCATAAGAAGAATATCTACAACTTTCTTTGGGAAATATTAGGTGGAAGTTTAATGTGTGTGTGGTTTCGATTTCTCACAGGACACTCAAGTGTACCTGGTCTCCCCTTTATTCAAGGGCCTCTGGGTTTGTGAACTGAGTTAACTCTGAAAATTAGTAAGTGGCCATGAATCTACTGTGGTGATCTAATAGACTCAGAGTTTGAAGGGATCACAAAGGAAATTAGCAGGTTTCCCTACTAATTCAACCTAGGAACCCAATCATCAATCAATGACTGCCAAAGACCTCTGAAGATCAGACTGTTCTCGTAATGACACCAACCAATCTGATGATCACGGTAACAGCAGCTACCCTGTGTGTGGTTAGTAAGCACTGCTCTTTGGTCTCTGTCATTTCAAGAGTTTATCACCCACTTTGACATCTGGAAGCCCATCTGAAAGCCAATATCTCCCAAACATATCTATGGCCTATGGAAATGGTCATTGCACTGCTTTTTAAGGATGCTGGTGTTCCCTTCATCATGGTGAAGAGAAGAACTTCAGAGTTTTTTTCCAGGGACAGAGCTATGGATGGGGTAAAAAGTAACACAAGTACGTCCACAACACTGACTGTCTTTGGAATCCTTTCGTAGGTACCAGTGAATTTCTGTCCTCCGAACTTCATTCAGTGTAGACCATGAATGAATTCAGATGTCAGCCAATGCAATGAACAAATAGCGCTCAAGCAAGTACATTGAATCTAGAATCTCTGGAAAAATGCATCTGTATCAAAGTCATCTTGATCTAAAATTGTACTTCTTCCTCCCTAATCTGGAACCCTGTGAATTTATGGCCATGGAAATACTCTTCACATTTAATCAATATAAACTAGAATATATCTTGTGATTACTTAGGGAGGAAATCTCTTAAGATTGGCCCCCTGTGTGATGCTAGGACATGATAAAATCCTGTGGTGATAAAGGTGGCTCTCCTTTGCAAAACACCTACCCCAGTTAGATCATTGTATGGTCTTCAAACCTAGTAGGCCTCTATCATGCAGAATGGAAGGAATTGCCTCTTCTGTCTAGGAGATTCAATGGAGTTTTGTAGTTTGGGGCCTTTTGAATGACTCAAATATTCCTTACTATGCCCATTCAAATTTTCTGCATCTCACTCTTTCCCTAGCAAAGTCTACGGTCTCACATAATAAAACTTGTGAGTTGTGAATTCAAGTGACGTGTTCATTAAATAATTCATATAGTTGTTAAAAATAAGACAATAGGCCCCACGTAGAGCCGCTCATGCTAAGCCCCACATCACCAAACTGAGACTTAGCTAAATTACACTTTCAACTCTCCCAGAAATGGAATCTTATATCACTTAACCAGGAATCCCTTGATCAGCACTAATTAGGTAATCTGCCTGACAGACCCCTGCTCTCCCGTAAAGCAAAGTGACAGTACTAGAACCAATTTAATTTTTTGCCTAATATAACTTCTTTGTTCCTGTTCCCTTCTGCCTGTAGAAGTGTTCCTTTGTACAATTCCTTGGAAACACCTCTCTATCAGCTCGACTGGATGCCACCTGATTCATGAATCATTGAATAAAGCCAATAAGATTTTAAAAATTTACTCACTTGAATTTTGCATCTTAACATGGTCAAGGAGTTTGTACAATTTTCAGCTGTGTTTACTGTTGTAGGTCTTTATGTCCAAAACATTTTCTTAGGACAGAATATGTTGTATTCAGAAAATTTAAAATGTAAAACCTAACCTTGTTTTCCTTTACATTCTCCAGCACAGTTGGAAGTAGCAGCCCACCTATTATGGCCTTCCTCAGATCTTCCCCTCTGCCCTAAGGCAGTGCCCACTTAGTCCTCCAAGGCCTGTCTGTTATTCAGGGTGAGCACTGATGGCCTTAAAAGAAATTCTTCCAGGGACACCTGGGTGGCTTGGTCAGTGAAGCATCTGACTTCAGTTCAGGTCATGATCTCATGGTTTGTGTGTTTGAACCTCATGTCGGGCTCTGTGCTGACAGCTTGGAGCCTGGAGCCTGCTTCGGATTCTATGTCTCTCTCTCTCTGCCCCTCACCCGCTCATTCTCTGTCTGTCTCTCTCTCTCTCTCAAAAATAAATAAACATTAAAATTTTTTTTCTTAAAAAAATGTTTCCAGCATTGCATGAAATGGACTACCAGAACCCCATTTTCTTATTCCTGTCAATTCTTTCTGTTTCAGACCAGGCCAGACAAGTTTCTTATTTAAGCAAAAGCTTGTCCCTGCACCCACTGCTGGTAACAATTACTGAATAGGTTTAGGATCTCAGTCATAAGCAACAGAATCCACTATCTAGTTTCCAGGAAATATATTAACTGACATTCAGCAGCTCATAGTATCATTGGGAGAGAAGGAGAAATGGGTCTGGTGTTAAATGTCCACATAGAATGCCTAAAGTCACCACAGAGCTGGCCTGTTTTTTTGTTTTTGTTTTTAAAATTTTTTTTAAATGTTTATTTATTTTTGACAGAGAGAGAGAGAGAGAGAGAGAGAGAGCATAAGTGGGGGAAGTGCAGAGAGAGAGAGGGAGACACAGAATCCAAAGCAGGCTCCAGGCTCCGAACCATCAGCACAGGGCCCGACCCGGGGCTCGAACTCAAGGACCGCGAGATCATGACCTGAGCGGAAGTTGGAAGCTTAACGGACAGAGCCACCCAGGAGCCCCAAGAGCTGGCCTGTTTAAAAGTTGCTGTTCCTGCTTGCTGCCTTCATGGACAGCAGCATCGGATTCCAGAAACACCATTGTAATCCCCTGCTATTGGCCCCGCTGTTGCTTCTGTATCAGGGACTGGACTTGACAATCCCTAAGACAGGTGCCTTACCTCCACCCTGACTAGCAAACAGGAGGGTGTGCAGAACCAACTTCCTTTGCCCCTTCCAACTCCAATCCAATGGCAGTACACCTGTTTGGAAGAGCCCACATGCACCTGGGTTACAGCAAGAAGTGCAGATCGAATTGTATCTAGGACACAGGAGGGAAGATATCATAAGGGAATGTACTCCAGTATACAAAGGATTTTCAAAGGATGATGTATATCCTCAAGTATTAAAAAAATAAAATAAAAAGATCCATTACATCTTTACAGCATGAAAAAAAAATTACCACATGGTGATATTTGTAGAAAAGCAGAGTATACTATAAGAAGTTGGCTTCATTCGTGTGCTTATTTATGTATTTATTGTTTGTTTCTTCTGTCTGTAGTGTGAACCTCTTGAGGCCTAAAAGTTTCCTGTACATGGATGTATATGCCGGCTTGAGCTAGGACAAGAGTCTAAACCAGAATAAATAGACAGTAAACAAGTATTGAATGGATTAAGAAATAAATAGATATATTTCTATCTAGCTAGGCTTCTCAATATATGGCCTGAATGTTGCACACCAATGAATATAAGGCTTACTATTGTTTGTTTGTTTGTTTGTTTGTTTTTTAACGTTTATTTATTTTTGAGACAGAGAGAGACAGAGAATGAACAGGGGAGAGTCAGAGAGAGGGAGACACAGAATCTGAAACAGGCTCCAGGCTCTGAGCTGTCAGCACAGAGCCTGACGTGGGGCCCGAACTCACGGACCTCGAGATCATGACCTGAGCCAAAGTCGGCGGCTTAACCAACTGAGCCACCCAGGTGCCCCGGCTTACTATTGTTTTTTAGAGTCTAAAATGGTGTTTGAAATATAATAGCCATTCAGTTAATTGCACTTAATATTTTGAAGTTGAACAAATACTATTGTTTGACTTTTAAGGAAATAACTTGCCTGAGACTAACCAGTTAGTAGAGATGTGGTTTTCCTGTTAAACATGCAAATCCGCTCCTGACACCTGGGTGACCTTCAGCAAGTTACTCTATTTCTCTGTGCCTCAATTTCCTTATCTATGAAATGAGAGTAATAATAGAAATCAACTTCATAAGATTGTGGGGATTTTTTAAATGTTTTTCAATTTATTTATTTAGAAAAGGAGAGGGGGAGAGAGTATGAGTGGGGGAGGGGGGGCAGAAAGAGAGGGAGACAGGATCCCAAGCAGGGTACTCACTGTCAGCTCAAAGCCTTACATGGGCTTGAACTCATGTACCGTGAGGTCGTGACCTGAGCCGAAATCAAGAGTCAGACGCTTAACCAACCGAGCCTCCCAGGCGCCCCAAGACTGTGGTGTATTTAAAAAAATATACTAAAACAATGTCTGTCATATAGTGGGTATTCAAAGGCTATTTATTATTTTTACAAATAGCCAATTCATTCAATCATCATGTATAGAGATGTTATTTCTGCAGCTGTAGGATCTCTGGATGTCAGGGATCTTGCTTCTCTGGGTTTTCTTCTCTGGGTTTTCTTTTCTTTCTTTTTTTTTTTTTTAATATTTTTTTATGTTTTTATTTTATTTTGAGAGAGACAGAGTGCAAGCAGGGGGAGGGGCAGAGAGAGAGGGAGACACAGAATCTGAAGCAGCTCCAGGCTCTGAGCTGTCAGCACAGCGCCTGACATGCGGCTCGAACTCATGGAGTGTGAGATCATGACCTGAGCTGAAGTCAGACGCTTAACCGACTGAGCCACCCAGGCGTCCCTCTGGCTGGGTTTTCTTCTCTAGGATTTCTCTAAATCCACGGAATAAACAAAGGTCCATTAACAGGTCTGCCACTGAGTCATCAGCTTCTTGAGGGCAGTTACCAAGTCTTAATTCATCTTTATTTCTCTAAAGCCTGGTACGTATCTAACACACTTAGCAAAATGATTTTCAGCCTTACCTTAAACATGCTCAAATAAAGGAGTCACACATATCAAGTTCTTGCTTCAACAGTGTTGGTTAACTATAAGAGTTTTGTCAGTTTTCTGAGAGTGTTTGGTTTGGTGTAAGATAAGGAAACGAGCATGAGTTTCTCTGGAACTTAGATATCTCATACAAAGGGGAATAAGGAAACCAAAAAATAGTAATGATAAACATGACTCAGAAAGAGAGGCAACAACCCATATTCAGAGAATGGAGCAAGCCATCCCTGCACAGACCTGTAACAAGGAAAGCATATACGTTGGGTTACAGGGTGGGGAAGTGTTTGTTAAAGGAGGTTGGAAAAAATGAGAACGCTGTTTCTAATATTAGTGTGATGTCAAGAGAACTTGTGCCTCAGTATTTTGCAAATAGTCCAGTTACACACACCCTTTGTAGAGTATGAATGCAGAATACATTTGGACAGAATCTGATGAAAGCTGCCTCAGATACATAAACACATAAACATTATGGCTGCTGGGGCTTATCTGAAAGTTCCTGTATGTAACAGGAATTGTAATGACCAAATGTAGGTAAATAGGTCCCAAGAAAAGAAGGTGCCAAAGTGTTTGTTTGGCGGGAGGCAGATACAGACTAGTGGTTAAGAGTGTGGGTTTTGGAGCCCAACTACCTGGGTTTTTATATCAGCTTTTACGTTGATTAGATTTATGATGTTGGGCAAGTGATCTTCATTTTCTCATCTCAAACACAATGATAGTGGTCATGTGAGCTATTAGGACATGGAAACAGAATTCTCGGAAAGTATTTAAAATACTGCTTGTCAATGGTGACAGCTCAGTACATGTTAATTGCTATGTTTATTTGCAAGCAAAATATGAACCTCATTCAAACATCCTTCGGCCTTTCAATAATACTGATAACTAGTACACTGTCATTTTTAAAAGTATTCTCCAATCTAAAGTGAAATGCAATGGACTCCTTTTGTCCAAGAGAATGATAGAACCACTTTCAGTAAAAGATGCAGTAGAGTTCGGTCAGAAAGTAGTTTTCTGTTGGGCAAACTCTAAAAACCCAGACTTTTCTTGGCTCCTTACCTTCTACCCATCCCATGTAATGACATTGTTGCCTGTCACTTAAACATATTTTCACACTTCCAAATGTCAAGCGCTCACGGTTTGGGTGGGGCTTCCATAACTCTGTAACTTTGAATTTGTAAGTTCGGACTTTCAGATTCCACTTTGACCTACTTGATCTTGAACAGGGAAATCACAAATCACTGACTAGATATGTGAGTCTATCCCTGGAACTTCCCTTCTGCTGCACTGAATTATTATCTACCCTATTGCCAATATCACTGTCTTAATTTCCTGTCCTCTTGATTCCTTTATAAGGACCCAAGATTCCATCTGACATCAGTTCCTCTCAACTTAAAGAACTTTTAATATTTTTCAATATACTCAGGGTCTCTGAAGTCAAATTCTCTAATTTTAGTTTAACTGGAAAAAAAAAGTCATCATTGGCCTCCATTGTGTAAGGACATTTTCATTGAACAAAGAATTCTAGGTTGACATTTTTTTTTTTTCTTTTCAGCACTTTAAAGACACAATTCAATTGTTTTCTGGAGGTTTCTAATAAAAGGTCAGCCATACTTTTATTGTTGTATCTTTGTATTTAATATGTCTTTTTTTCTATATTCTCTTTTAAGAATTTCCCTTTACTACTGATTTGCAGCAATTTTACTATGGTTTATCCACTGTGTATGTTTCTCTTTATTTTTATGCTGCTTAGTTTCACTGAGATTTTTGGACTTGTATATTCATTTTTTACCCAAATTCAAGAAACTTCTAGCCATATTCATTCAGATATTTTCTCTGCACTTCCCTCACCCCCTTCTTCTTCAGAGTCTTCAATTACACAAATATTAGACTGCCTCATATTTTCCCATTGACCACCGAGGGTCTGTTTGTGTGTGTGTGTGTGTGTCATTCTTTTTTCTCTTGAAGTTCAGTTTGGATGATTGTTGACTTGTTTTAGAGCTTAGTGATCCTTTGTTATACAGTGTCCTATCTCCCCTTCAGCCAATTTTATAATGTTTTTCCCTGTGAATGTATTTTTCACTTCTATAATTTCCACTTCTTTTTTTATAAAAAAATTTTAATATTTATTTATCTTTGAAGGAGAGATGTGATGAATTATATTGAATTATATATATTGATCAATTATATTGATTGATTTCCTAATATTAAACCAACCTTGCATGTTGCTCATAAACCAAACTTGTTGCTACATATTATCTTTTAACTGTTGATGAACTTTTATTTTTGTTTATTTTGTTGGAATTTTTACATCTGTGTTCACCACAGACGTATGATAGAAATTTTATGTACGTAGAAATTTTACATCTGTGTTCACCACAGACGTATGATATATGATAC
>NW_026057578.1:56391419-56429674 GCF_023721935.1 Panthera uncia | reverse complement strand
TAGAAATTTTACATCTGTGTTCACCACAGACGTATGATATATGATACATATAATTATAACTCACTCATATGTAGCAGAACATTATCACAAGTATATTATGCTTCAAAATGAAGTTGTGTCCTTTCCCCTTCTCTCCAGCAACACCAGCCTAAATCCAATGTCTACCTCAAGGTTCAGTCGAACTGTTCTATCTCTTTCATGAATTTGATCTCAATTCTTCTATCCACAATGAATCATTCCATCCTTTATATAACAGTTTAACTTTGTTATGCTTTTTCTGTGTTGTGGCACTTCTAGCATGTCCAGGATGTTTAAATATTTCGTCCACAAGACTGTGATCCTCTTAAAGGAGTGACCTTTGTTCATAAACTTGGCAAGCTCTACCACCATGCCTGGAACAAAGCAGGTGCTCAATACATGTGTGATGAACTGGTTTGTGCCTTGTTTTGCATGCTTTTCATTCAGATGCTCTGTTCTTCACTGGCTGAACTCACTTTCTTTGCCGGATGGACTCCTTGATACCCTCTTGCTTTTCTCTGTGTAGCTGGAATTCAATAATGAGAGTAACGATGGTGATGGTGATGACAATAATATAATCGGCACGAAAGCAAAATGACTTCTTCTGACCTCAAAACTCAACACTTCACAGACATGGAATGAAAGACCATCGGTAAAGCAAAGAACTAAAAAAAAAAAAAAAAATTAGTTCTTTACTTTTCTCTTGTGAAAAGGCCAGATATGAAGAATATTCAGAGACAAATGTCCTAAACTCCTTAAAAATAAATTTCACATCTCTCTTGCTCCAAGGGCCCACCACAGTGTGCTGGTGTCCAAAGTCATCTTTTTATTCAAGGCTCCCGGAAGGTTTCAAAACCAGTCACCGTGCAAGGTCTAGATTCTTTTTTCACGCTTTCTCTCTTTCTTTTCACATGCAATCTTCTTTCTCCGCAAGAAGGGATCTGTTTCCCTTTTTAAGGTTTTCTTCCCAGCAATCAATTGGATAAGGCTGGTATAAGCTGAGGGAGGCTTGAATGCCACTAGCCAAAGAAAATTTTCCATAGCAGGTAGGGACTGCCTATGAAACTTGTTTTATTTTAAATTTTTGTCCCTCTCACACTAAAAATCATCAGCCACCTGTTATATTTACCAAACTTTTCATTTTCACATATATGTAATTCTCATAATAACTCTGGAAACTGAGCCAGGTAATGGCATTTAATGGCCTTATGGGCTAAAAAAAATTCCGGTGAACACAAGACGAAAATTAAAATAATACTCATTGCAAAATATATGTAAGGAAATGCAGCAGAATTATGATTTCTTAATAAAATACTGATCATTTTTCTTCTGAAGTAGCAACTGTCACATTAATGAAGCATTTTTTTTTTTTTTTTTTAAATACTGGTGCTCTAAGCATGGAACAAGTCTTCCTACTGGAATACACATCTCTGTCTGGGAGGTAGGTTTTGTTTCCATTTAACAAATAAATTAACTAAGGATCAGAGCAGTTATCACCTGTCTAACATCACACAGTTGGTAAGTGGCAGAGTAAGAATTGGAACCCAGGTAATTCAGTCATTTGAGACGAAGCTCATTAGTATTTTACTTTATTTTTCATTTTGTGCTAGAATTTTGGTTGGTTGGTTGGTTGCTTGCTTAGTGTTGTTTCCTTCCATTTTATACAGCAAGTACATCCTACCATGGAGTTCCACCCCATCTTTGGACATCTCCCAAACTCTACTCTTCTCTGATTATATGAGCAGTACATTTTGGCTCCCAATGGACACATCCCATTACCTACCTGGCTTTTCAATATATCGCAAATCCTCCCCGTGAAACCAAACAATGGACTCTTCTGTTTTGAGCTTCATTATTATATGGTCTGCATTATCACTGGCCTTATTACGGTTATTTCTGGCAATAGCAAGGGTTGTAGGGAGGAAGAATGAGGGTGGAAATCCCCAGTTAAGGTACATGGAAAACTTGTTCAGCTCATAGCAAAGGAACTGCCTAGTTTATGGTCCACATATGTTCCCAAGAATCAGACTCAAATAGCCCTCCAGACAGCCTCTCAATACCATTCTGAAGCTGATCTCAGTTAACAGAATGACTGAAAATTGTGATCAAGTACTCAAAATCGCCAGAGGAGAGTCACTATTCAAGCAGGTATCATTTAATATCAGTAAGAGAGAAGTATTTGAAAAAAAAGAATAGAAGATTTCATCAGGTCCATAGATCTTCAGAGTAAAATGGAAAGATATTATATATATTAAGACCTAAAGAAGCACACTAATGAGCCCTCTGCATTGTATTCAATTTCCCGGGGGGGAGGGGGTCATTCCCAAATAATTAGTCCCTGTGTAACTAATTCTATCTCTGGGACTACCTGACTGCTTCTTTCTGAGTAATGGAGTCATCCAACCAGCCACCACAAATACAGTCAGGTATAATAACTCTCAGGGTCAGAGACAAGGATCAGTCATGTCCTGCTTGAAATCTCTGGACTTTAAGAAGCTTACCAGGTTGAGAAGGCACTCCCTAAAATTGTATAGGAAAATAATTCCTGAATTGTGTGAAATGCCATAATTCCTTTCTTTAAAAATAATTATTTTTAATCTTTATTTATTTTTGAGACAAAGAGAGACAGAGTGCAAGCAGGGGAGGAACAGAGACAGAGGGAGACTCAGAATCCAAAGCAGGCTTCAGGCTCTAAGCTGTCAGCACAGAGCCCGACATGGGACTCAAACTGACGAACTGCAAGATCATGACCTGAGCCAAAGTCAGATGCTTAACCGACAGAGCCACCCAAGTGCTCCTACCATAATTCTTTCCTTAATGGATACCTGTCTTTCAATGATGAAAAGACTTAAAACTTAATGTAAGAAATATTTGTGAGACCTAATCGTTGGTACTGATATCTTTGAATTAAGAAATCTGTATATGATTGATACTTTATGTATTTGTATTGTTCCAGACTTTCAACTGATAGAGACAAGATTAGCCTTACAAATGCAGTATAAGATGAATATTTAAGCATTTGAAATAGTCCCATGATTTTTAACTAGCCATCTTAGTAAGATTACAAATAGCAATGGAATTATAAGTCTGATTCATCAACTGTGAACTGACTTTAAAAGGTTAGAGAAATAGCTGAGGGTTTGAATTTTAAATTCATAACTTCAGTAAATTTATTATAGGCTTCTTCTGCCACCCAAGAGTGTTCTCGTGAAATCTTTCCTGAGCCGGCATAAAGTGGCATAAAGTAAAGAGCAATTACTATTCATTTACATGGAAAAAGTTTCGAGCTTTCGTAGACCCCCCAAATAACCTCTCTTATACTTTTTCTGATACATGAGGACACACCTTGCCAACAGATGCACAGAACAAATCAAGATGAAGCCCAGGTCACAGACACAGGTCAGAGCTCCGGCAGGAGTGTAGCTCCGGGGAAGGGACTCACGGGCACCCCACCTCTCTAGTGGCTCACTGCAAAACCAACAATGAATGCCATTTTTGCTTCTCAACTTTTTTTCATAAAAGTGAAAATCCTTTTTGGGTTTCTTTTGGTTAGCGGAAGCAGGTACTAGTGAAGGTCTTTTTGTCATGGCAAAGTGATGCAATGGCACCTTTTGAAAATCAGGGGATACCTGTATTAACTTTTTTTAAAACCAAAGTAAACCTCTGAATAGCTTTTCCATGCACAATACTGCCCTACAGGGCACCCAAACACACATACCTATTGTGAGTTAATCTCTCGCTAAGGTTTCTGCCTGTTTGACTTTCCATTTGGCTCTTCTTCAAATCTTCCTGGAAAATGCCTTCAGGCTTAGGAATGGCAGTGTGGGAGCTGGGGACAGAGTCACTAGGTGACCACCAGGATCACGAAGAGTTGCCGGATGGGGAAGCATTGCCAGGCTATAAACTAAGAGAACCAGAGGAGATGTGGGGAGTCATCAGAAAGTTTTCAAGAGACTTCAGCTGACCCCTGACCACAATTTGGAGAACACTAAGGTTTAGACTGGAAGTACATGCTGTACCCTTCCACCATAGGGATCCAGCTCCCAATGTTTGGCCTTGTTATCTCCAACGATAAAGGAATTAAGACCCACAGTGTGTTTTCTCTCTGAAAGCCAGGGTGAAGGGTTGTGTCTGAGATTATCTTTTGTTAGTCCTTGCTTGTTGGGGTTTTGTCTTTCCCTGAGGGTGAATTCCCTGGCACAATGGCCCCCTCCTTTCTCTATGTGGATGCTTTAGCTGGCAAAAGAACTGAGGTTGAAATTTGAGATTGGCTTTATGGGTGAGGTTCCTGTTTGTTCAAAGCCACCTCCTATCTTTCTCTTCTGAAGCCACCAAAGAAAACTCTGAAAATCCTGGAGTGACCCTTAATTAAGGCAGCTCAGGGAGGAGGCACAGAGTAGCTAAAATAGAACGCCTTTCTTTTTTCTGTATAGCAAATATAGTCTGGCTGAAAGGCTTTTATGGACTAATCAGTTTTCCCTGGTTTGATCTATTATCTGGGTAAAGTGAAACAATCTTTCCTCTGTTCCTTTTAGACAAGGGGCCAGATTTTGAGCTAGTGGGTCCTTGAGCTCCAAATAGCTATGCTTCTGGGAGCACCAGCCATTGTCTTCAAATGGCTGTTCCCTACTCTAAGGAAAATAAGTGTAACAGGGCAGGGCTGGTCCTGGAAAGTGATGATGGGGTCAAGGTCTTCCAATCCAGCTCCTTGTTGCTGTGCTCGTCCCTCCCCTCCAGGCCTCATGCTGCGCAACAACCACCCCTCCCCCCCCCCCCCCCCCCCCCCCGCCCCACCAACCCCTACTTTATCAAAATGCCTTCTTAGGCAAAGTTCAGGATAAGCACCTTACATTTTGGTGTGTTAGATCTCTCAGAGACCTAGCTTTGGAGCCTCATTTAAGGAAAATGAATTTCAGGCATCAAAGTGGTTGCAAAGGGTTTTTAGGGAAAAAGGGGACTTCCCTCTCACTTTATAAGAAAGGAGGACTTCTGAAACAGAAATGTGATGTGCTAAGATCTGTGTAGGACTCCAGACCAAAAAAAAAAAAGATTGGTCTGCACTGGTGCATTAGCTGAACTTGAACTGACTTGAAGCAACCACGTTGAGCACAATCTTTTGAAATGAAAACTAGAAAGCACTTACAAGTGTATCTTTAAGCTTAGTTGAAAGGAATGTGATAATGTGCCATCTCGTTTTGGCCATGCCATTTTAAATTGCCTTTTTTCTCAGGAAAGTCTTTCAAATAGAAGCGATTGGACACATAGAAAAGTTTAGAGGTCATTTTCTGGACATTTGCACATTCTAAATGTTTTCTTAAGAGCAAGGGTGATCACCTGTAAAATGTACCACCTTTTTGTCTTAATGATTCTCAGTCTTGACTGTGCATGAAAATTACCTGGGGAATTTGTCTAAAGCACAGATTTCTGCACATTCTCTCTCACTTCTCCCCAGATGATCCAACAGGTCTGTGCTGGGGCCCAGTAATCTACATTTTGAGAAGTATACGATAAATCTGATCTTGGGTAAACCGGAGGGTTCCATGTAACCTGCAGAACTACATAGCTAATTCTGATTTGGATGCTCACCCTCTTTCCTGGCCTTGCCTGTGCTCAGCCCCCTTTTTCTTTCTTTCTTTCTCCCCTTTGCCTGTGCCGCCTCCTCCCCCACCTCCCGAGGGAAGCTAAGCTCTGGGGCACCATGCACTGAATCCCTGGTGGTGACTTAGGTCCTTTGGGGGAGTGTTGGTCACAGGCAAACAAACTCTCACTTGTTCTGCCTTCATTTCTCAAAGATAGGCTTTGTACCCTTGGGGAAATGGCCCTCTAGAAGTATGTCATGTGGAGCTGGTTACCACGCTTTAAGGAAAACATAGCAGATCTGGAAAAGAAACTGCAGAGATTAAAACAGTTCAGAAGGTTTCACAGAAGGCACAATAAATAATTAGATTCTATATATCTGGAAAGTCAAAAATTCCCCAGTAGGGCCATAGTCTGAGAACCAGTTGGCACCATAGGGATCACTGAGTGCTAGCTTCTCAATTCAGAGTCACTGAAAAACATGTGCATAAAAGCAAAACAACACGGCCTTATCTCCTAAAGAAAAAAGACCTATCATAGCTTGGAGGAGATCATTTTGCAAGGTAAAGTAAATATATTACTTAACAAGTTATAGATTAAATATAGACGATTTATTATTAGCAAGTAATTCACGCAAAAGTTTTAAAGAACATTCTTGAGACATTGATGCATGTTGGCTACATGAAGAAATAATTAAAGAAAATTAAATGTTCAGACACTAACATCATTAACCTCTCTCTAACATTTGAAAGAGACCAGTATAATCTCATCCAAAGGCATTTCTTTTTCTTTTAATTTTTAAATTTTTTAAAAAGTTTATTTATTTATTTTGAGAGAGAGAGAGAGAGACAGAGAAAGAAAGAGACAGAGAAAGAGAGAGAGAGAGCTCGTGCATGAGCAGGGGATGGGCAGAGAGAGAGGGAGGGAGAGAAAATCCCAAGCAGACTCCGTGCTGTCAGCACAGAGCCTGACACCAGACTTGAACCTGCTTACTGTGACATTATGACTTGAGCCAAAACCAAGAGCCAGATGCTCAACCCACTGAGCCACCCAGGGGCCCCACTTTGCTTTTTTTAAAAAAATCACTCAGGGTGCCTGGGTGGCTCCGTTAAGGGTCTGACTCTTGATTTCAGCTAAGGTCATAATCTCATCATTCGTGGGTTTGAGCCCTGCTTCAGGCTCTGTGATGTTTTCTACCACACCACACTTTGTTTTAATCTGGCTAACTCTTACTCACCCCTCAAAACCCTATTCAAATAATACCTCCTCAGGAAGCTGGCTCTGGTTCTCTGATTTGGTTTTGGAGAGCACTGTTATCAGCACTGACCACTCAGTCTTGGGTCTTCTCCACTAGACTCCATGCTCTTTGAAGACAGAGCAGGATTTATTTTACTGGTGTCTCCGGGGCTTAACAACATGCTCAACCTATTGTAGGTACCAAAAAATAGTTCTTCACTAAATGAAATGGTTTTTCTTAAATAGGGAAGGCAGGACTTCATACTAACTCTCAAAGTCCAGGTAAATTCCTAAAGGTCAGACACAGGAGGGGCCCAAAGTCTCATGACTGAAAAACCATTTGTTTATATGCATCTGCAAAGAGGTTATAATCCCCTCATCCTGCGGGTCCTTATTCTTCTGTTGGAAATTTACTTACAGGATGCAGTTTTAGTTTGGGTGTTGATATCTAGATTGTAACTCCTTCATCAAGCTAATTTAAAGGAGCCGGACATAGAATTTCCACTTCGTAAGGTTATTATTGTCATTAAATGTAATAATAAATGTTTGGAAGCAGAGTTACCCAGTATTAGTGTACCCAATATACATTCATAGCACTTTTGTTAATCCAACACTTCTTTCCTGTCTCAGGCTCTGGAATATAACCCCATGAAATGCAAGGACTGTGTCTCTTTCACCATTGTAACCAGAACACCTGGAAGTGTGATTTCCAAGTAACTGCTCAAGAAATATTGATAGATTGATTGAATGAATGAATAAGATGGAATGAACTTTTTTCCTCAATAAAATAGTTTACTCTTCTCCCATGTGCCTTCTGCACACAGATATTTCTCCCTTCGACTGACCTATGTTCTACAGCTTGTTAACCAACTTTACATACACAAATATCCACCTGCTTGATAGCATCCTCTCAGAATTCATTCTAGATGCTTCCTCCTTCATTCTAGAACCTTATCGATCCCCCAATATAAATTATTGCCTCTGCAACTCAAGTCCGGTAATAATTGTCACCTCTTTTATAGCAAAGCTTGCATGCTGCTTGACTTTTTCTCACCCTTATCCAGATCTCAAGTAACGCATTTTTGTTCCTTGAGCTTTGTGTCAACTCATTCTTTTTTTTTTTTTTTTAATTTTTTTTTTAACGTTTATTTATTTTTGAGACAGAGAGAGACAGAGCATGAACGGGGGAGGGTCAGAGAGAGGGAGACACAGAATCTGAAACAGGCTCCGGGCTCTGAGCTGTCAGCACAGAGCCCGACGTGGGGCTTGAACTCACAGACCGCGAGATCGTGACCTGAGCCGAAGTCAGCCGCCTAACCGACTGAGCCACCCAGGCGCCCCTGTGTCAACTCATTCTCGATCACACATACGGCACGAGCTTTTGCTCTGTTGCTTCACAGAGAATTTTTACGTTATAAAAGTAATGGCTTTCACATATCAACATATCCCAATAATACCTTATATGTAGATATGACTTACATAATATATTGGTAGGCATTTAGATTCAAATCTTTTCCAAATATTTTCATTGGTGGATACTTAAATAAAAATACACCCTTTCTCTATTTCCTAATTTTAATTTTTTCCCTTTAGGTTCACAACACAGTGATGCAACAATTACGTACATTACACAGTGTTCACACAGGGAGTGTAGTTACCATCTATCACCAGAAAAGGTATTACTTTGTGTGAATCTTAAAATGACTTTTTATTTTTTTACATTTGTATTATAATTTATATATTACATATTACCTTATGTATTTTTGTATTTATTATGTTTTAAAGTGGTTCTATAATTTGAACTGGTTCTGATGTTTCACTTAGTTTACTTCCCTTATTCTCCGTTTTCCAGTTAAAAAAAAATTTTTTTTTAATGTTTATTTATGTTTGAGACAGAGAGAGACAGAGTATGAATGGGGTGGGGGCGGGGGGCAGAGAGAGAGGGAGACACAGAACCCGAAGCAGGCTCCAGGCTCTGAGCTGTCAGCACAGAGCCCGACGTGGGGCTTGAACTCACAGACTGCGAGATCATGACATGAGCTGAAGTCTGACGCTCAACTGACTGAGCCACCCAGGCACCCCCCCTTTTTTTATTTTTAATTTTTTTAATGTACCGTTTTCCAGTTTATAAGGTAGAGTTTCCCGTCAGTGAACATCACGTATGTCATAAAATTTACTATTCTTCCATAGTATTTAACCACAATATTAAAAACAGTGTGGGGAGGGGCACCCAGATGGCTCAGTTGGTTAAGTATCCATACTCATGGTTTGTGAGATCGAGCCCCGTGCTGGGCTCTGTTACTGACAGCACAGAGCCTGCTTGGGATTCTCTGTCTCCCTCTCTATCTCTCCCTCTCCATGCTGCTCCCCAACTCACACTTTCTCTCTCTCTCTAAAAATAAATTTAAAAAATTTGTTTGTAATCTTTAAAAAAATTGTATATTAATATTATTTGATTCCTATTACTTAGGTATAGATATTTTTAAAGCTGTAATGTCAAATACGTAATGTCAAATTATTGTAAAGCTGTTATAAGTATTGTCAAATTATTTTTCAAACATTTTCTGCCACATTATATGGTCTTCAGGATTGGACAGATATACCAGTTCCATTTATATTTTCACCTGTACTACACACTGTAACTTTAAAAACAACTTAATAGAGGAAATGAACTTCATTATTGCTTTCACTTGAGATCTTTCACTATGAATGGAACTGAACAATTTTCAATTTACTCAGACATCTTTACTTCCTCTTACTCTTCACATACTGTGTCCATAATATAGTGGAAAAATATTTTAGCAACTTTTATGCGTTAAAAATAATCACTACAGGGGCATCTGGGTGACTCAGTCAGTTAAGCGTCCGACTTCGGCTCAGGTCATGATTCGCAGCTTGTGAGTTTGAGGCCTGTGTTGGGCTCTGTGCTGACAGCTGGGAACCTGAAGCCTGCTTCAGATTCTGTGTCTTCCCCTCTTTCTGCCCCTCCCCCACTCGTGCTCTGTCTCTCTCTGTCTCAAAAATAAATAAGCATTAAAAAATTTGAAAAAATAAATCACTACAGATTTCGATAAACAAATGTTTAAAACAATCTTTTTTAATGATACCAATTCTAATCAGGCAGTGTTTGCAGAGCTCAAAGCTCACTTCAATGAGAAGGATAGCCACTGCTCAAGAGAGAAGTCATAAAAATCAAGCCATGGACCCGTACTTGTGACACAAACTAATACGCTAGGTCTTAAGTTCTGTCTAACAATCAGCATCTGTTCATTACAGACCAGGGGCGGAGGCAGGAGAGACAGTTTCTATTCTAGACGAAACGCAGAGAAAGGGAGGCCACTTATCTGGGTAGCACAAAGCAAATCAGACTCTGCTCCTTTCCCGATTCCACCTTTGTTTGCTTATTTAACCAGGCAAAAGTACTTAACCACACAAAACAGCTTCTACTGTATTGACATAAAACTCATTTCACATGACCCACAGATAATCACTGGCAACCTTCAGAAGGGTTACCCGCTCACGACTCCATCGTTTCCTTGAAACTAACTGTGGCCACAGCCCTACTTTTAGTTTGTGCAATTTTATAACATTTTAGAACCAAACGACCCTTCATTTGTCAAGCAGTTTCCATGAAATAGACTTTAAAAAATCATTTCTAAAATCTCCTTCTCAGTGTTGGACAAGAACCTAGTTTGATGACCAGAGCTGAGGACCTCCTAGGGCCCTGGCTCTCAGTCGTGGCTGTGCACTGGAGTCTCCTGGAGCTTTCAAAGATCCCAGTGTTGCCCCCTGTGCCAAAGGTTCCGATGTAATTGGCCTGGGATGAAGCCTAGGGATAGGGATTTTTAAAAGAGCCTCCACCTCACTGCTCAGGGGAAAGCAATGGCTAGAGAGTTTCGCTGTCACCTGCTTACAAACCACCGATGGTGAAAGGTAATACTAACCCAGCCTAGTGTATTTCTCAAAAAAACAGATCTGTGGGATTTTTGTTGCTGTGGCTGACTTGCTTCTTTGAAGACACGACTCCAAGGTATTTTGCGATACAGAATTAACATGACGCAAGTTATTGAGCCTCTTAAAAGCAGTTCTTCGTGCTTAAGACTTTGCCGGAATGCAGTTCAAGGCAAAACCTACCAAATGTAAACAGGACATTGATGTTTTTGCCACTGAGGCCGGGCACATATCCGTTGTCGGAGCGTATTTCCACGCGTCCTCTTTTCCGACTCCCCTCCCTTCCGGTGCCACGTGGACCGCCTCCTTTCTGCGCCTCTTCGTTCCTGCCGCCTGGCAGTGGTGCCTGATAACGTCCAATACGTGGTTGTTGACTGACTGCATTTTCCCCTTGTTCTGCCGGCTGGATAGGCTGCTCTATCAGTAGCAGTGCCACAGTGACCTCTCTCGATGAAACCAGAAAGTGCAGTGGGGAATTCCAGAAGGAGCTCTTGGAACAACAGTCATGTTGGGGGTGGAATGTGAGCCGGTCCCAGTCTCGGACGAAACCGAGGAGGAAATAATGTCAGAGGAGCTTGGGGCAAATGGGAAGCAGAACAGCACTATGGGTCTGTCTGTGCGAGGAGCCCGTCCCGGCACTTTCGTTAACTCCTCTGTTTCTTTTGGTTCTTCGTGTCCAGAGGCCAGAGACATAAGCTTAAATTCACTCTCTTGAATGATTTTACTAGTTTTTCAACATGCAAAGATTGAAATGTTTTATGCTACAGATTGATTTTTCAGGAGCCACCAAGGCGTTCCAATCAAGGCAATTAAAAAGAACCCCACACTGCATTTTAGAAGACAAAGTCACAGGGCTTTAGGGTAGGTTTTAATAAACCCTTCTTGGGGCGCCTGAGTGGCTCAGTCCGTTAAGTGTCTGACTTTGGCTCAGGTCATGATCTCATGGCACATTAGTTTGAGCCCAGCATCGGGCTCTGTGCTGATAGCTCAGAGCCTGGAACCTGCTTCGGATTCTGTGTCTCCCTCTCTCTCTGCCCTTCCCCCCCGCCCCTTCTCTCTCTCAAAAAAACAAACTTAAAAAAAATTAAAAAAAAAACCTCTTCTCACTTTTAGTTTGTATTTGTTCTTATTGTTTATGTCCTGATGCATGCTTGGTGTAAACTCAGAGGGAAGAAGAAATGAAAGACACTGCCTTTAATGCCACAGTCAAGGTGACAACTACTTAAGAAATTAGAGGTGAGAAAACTTGATCCCATGAAGCAAGTACAAATGGAATTACTGTCACCAAATCATAAACACTTATGCTACCAGGGAGCAGCAGGCTAAGAGTTAACGTGGAGACTAGCGCTAAACTAAGTGTTCACTTTCAACCTTTGCACCGACCAAATCAATTAACATTCTGCCTAATTAACTCGGCTCTCAGATGGGGCTCCATGTAAAGCATCCCATATGGACAGTGGCCCCATTTCCCCCTCTAACAACAAGGTATAAAATTGTTTATCTGCATACTGATAACTTAGAGGTTAAAGAAGAAACAGGAGGTAGAGTGTTTATTTGAATAGAAATATGATATTAACACAAATGTTCTTTAAACAAAAAGATAATTTTAGTGGTGGCAATAGAGGAAAGGGTATACGGCAGCCAGGTGAAGAAAGAGAACATTTTCTTCCCCGAATGAAGAATGAAAACGTGCTGGATTCTCACTCCATTGAGGGTCTGGGGGATTCGACCATGGGACCACCTTCAAAATGGGCCTATGTTGTAGATCTCCTAATAACGGTAAATAAACCTTTAGCCACAAAACCATTGTAGATGGAATCCAACACAAAGAATTCCCTATCAAATTACCAAACTATTTTTGTAAGACTTCAGGGTTAGCGTATTTATTTTTCTTCACACACCCTGTCTCCAAGACTTTTAAAAAGTGCTAAAAATGATACAAAACCCAAGAGGATAACAATCATAAAGCAGAAGCAACAGAATAAAGGAAACTAGAGAGGGCCAGAAAATGGAGCCAGAAAAAAGCCTAAACGTTTGCATAAACCAAGTATTGATGTGCTCTCTTCCACGTGTCTGGGCGACAAATGTGGCTCGAACCTGCCAGCAGCCACAGTGAAGACAGTAACCTGGTCAAGTGCTCCCGCACAGACTCTAAGAAATAAACGCATTTCACAGAAGATTCTTCCTGGCATTTAGACCCGAACAACAACCAAAAAAACCAAAACGCTTATGTTTGGTCTCTTTTTGAAAAAGAAACTACATGATAGAATAAACAATGTCCTCAACAATATCTTTTTTTTTTTTTAAGTTTATTTATTTTGAGAGAAAGAGAGAGAAACAGACAGAGACAGAGAGAGAGAGAACACTAGCAGGGGAGGGGCAGAGAGGAGAGAGAAGATCCCAAGCTAACTGCACAGAGCCCGATGCGGGGCTCAAACTCAAGAACTGTGAGATCGCGAACTGAGCTGAAACCAAGAGTCAGACGCTTAACTGACTGAGCCACACAGGCATCCCTGTCCTCAGCAATACCTTGACACAAAGTTTCATGGGACTTTTCCTTAAAATACTCCTCTGGATAGGGTGCCCAGTTTAATTTGAATTTCAGATAAACAAGCGAGACATACTCTCACTAAACAATTACTCATTGTTTGTCTATGATTCAAATTTAACTCACCCAACTCACGTTCTTGTGAATCCTGTAAGAAAATTCTACTCATGTATACAAGCATAGATGTTACATATGCCTCCCTTTTATTAAGCCTTTTGTTTTTAACATTTTTAATTTTTTTTTTAACGTTTATTTATTTTTGAGACAGAGAGAGACAGAGCATGAACAGGGGAGAGTCAGAGAGAGGGAGACACAGAATCTGAAACAGGCTCCAGGCTCTGAGCTGTCAGCACAGAGCCCGACGCAGGGCTCGAACTCACGGACTGCGAGATCATGACCTGAGCTGAAGCCGGCCGCTTAACGGACTGAGTCACCCAGGCACCCCTTGTTTTTAACATTTTTACCTTAACGAATGCAATCTTTTCATATCTACAAAGTTTTTAAAAGCTATGCATTGTTTAACTGTTTGGAGGTACCATAATTTATTTGACAATGTTTCTATTTAAAAAAAAATTTTTTTGATGTTTATTTTTGAGAGAGAGACAGGGTGTGAGAGGGGGAGGGACAGAGAGAGGGAGACACAGAATCCCAAGCAGGCTCCAGGCTCTGAGCTGTCAGCACAGTGTCCCACACAGGGCTTGAACCCAGGAACCCTGAGGTCATGACCTGAGTCGAAGTCAGCCGCTCAAGCCACTGAGCCACCCAGGCTCCCTGACAATGTTTCTATTGATGAACACTTAATTTAAATTGTTTCTTCTCTATCTTCTTTATAAACAACTTTGCCAACACCATAAATCCCTTTTGCAGGTATGCATTAAGACTGCTTTTCAGTCTTAGAAGGTCAATTGTGGGTTCAAAGAGATTACTTAGTCTTAAATTTGATAGAAATTGTGGCACCTGGGTGGCTCAGCTGGTTGAGTGTCCAACCTCAGCCCAGGTCATGATCTCATGGTTCACAAATTTGAGCCCTGCATTAGGCTCCATGCTGACAGCTCAGAACCTGGAGCCTGCTTCAGATTCTATGTCTCCCTCTCTCTCTGCCCCTCCCCCGCTCATGCTCTATCTCAAAATAAATAAAAAACATTACATTTTTTAAAAAATTTTGATAGAAATTGCCAAATTGTCCCCTAAATACATTATATCAGTTTACATGCTAACCCACAGAATAGGAGAATGCTTTCCACACCCTTAGTAACAATACTCACTATGGATGCTGTAACTTTTTTTGCCAGTCCTATACCTAAAAGAAACTACATCTCCATGCCGAATCAATTTGATATTCCTCAATTAAGAACGAAGTTCTAGTTGACATTTGTCAATTTTGGGCTGCCAGCTCCCACTGTCAGTCCTTTTCATCCTTCCCAGGCACCCAAGGATTAATTACCCTTTGGAGAACTGCACCTCCCTGCATCTTTGGGTTAGGATGTAGAGTGTAAGTCTTCCTATGGAAACTGTGGGGTCCAAATCACCCAACTCCCCACTCAGAAAAGCTAGGGGGGTCCCATGCAGGGGACAGTCCTTGGGACATTTGGACCCTCTGGGGGATGCTGATACTTGGGAGAATGACCCACAAGCAAGAGCGCTGGTTGAAGCCATAGCCATCATGGGGGCAGCTGCTGTGTCAGTGTCCCTTACCTATGCTGTGACTCTGACTGTGGTTCTTACCACACAGCACCTCGGAGCTTGGTGGCCATGGTCCGGTTTGGAATATAAGCTGTTAACCACTCTGAGCGCCAGCTGTCTCTCCAATGCATCCATTTCCTCTTTGAGGAAATCAATGTATTCCTTCTGCTTGAAACCAGGAACGCTGGCACAATTGTAGAGACAGGTTCCATCTAATTTTCCTCTAAATAGTGAATCTGTTAAATAGTGAGTCTTTCCAGTGCATGAAAACGATTTGATCATGGCTTATGTACAATTTCCTCAGGAATTCACCTATGGTATTACGCAAAGTACTCAATCTAAATTACAAAGGGAGAATGATCAAAGTGGACCCATCTAGAAGGCAGTAGTATCGGCTCTCGTTAAGGGGGCTCCTGGGTGGCTCTGTCGGTTAAGCATCTGACTTTGGCTCAGGTCATAATCTCACGGTTTGTGGGATCCAGCCCTGCATCATGCTTTGTGCTGACAGCAAGGAGCCTGCTTGGGATTCCCTCTTTCCACTCTGGAACATAGGAAGGAGAACTGAAGCTTGTCGATCTCCGGGTTCCAAGGTCAGTGGCATAGGAATACTTTTCATTTCAGTTGATGAGCTAGTGTGGAGGATCAGAACGTGCCATCCCCAAATGTGCAGCTTTGGTACGACGGAGAATCAAGAGATGCAGAAAGAAGCCTTTTCAGAACTTCTCTTATCTGACTCAAAGCAGAAACTTCTGAAAATGAAAACTCTCCCAAATCCCCTCTCCCGGAGAAGCTCTATGGTCACGCAGAAGAAGGAAAATCAGCACTGAAGTGGACCTGTGCAACCAAACCTTGCTAAAGTGGCCCTTCCTTTCCACTGGTTTCTCCCACATTGCCTTCCCACAGTTGGAAGTCCCTAGAAGCCAAAAACCCTTTCCCTGTGTCTTGTCACTTCCCTACAAATTTGTCCTTCTTTGTTAAGATGACATTTAGGTGCAAGTTCAAACCACCTCTTTGAATTACCCAGCACTGAGTTTCTCCCACATGCATGCATGCTGCCCACGTTAACAAGCTCTGTTCTTCTCTTGTTCATCGGTCCTTTGTCAGTCTATTTTCAGGCTCCAGCTGGAGACCCTCGGAGGGGATGGGGAAGAGGCTTTTTTCCCTTCCTTACACTAGCACCAAAGACAGTACCAAACAAAAATATCTGCGCCTCGTGAATAGATGCAGCTGCCCATGGTCCGATGTTCTGAGCCCAGGTGCAGAGCCCAGGTGAAAGCCATTCGATTCAAGGAAACCTGAAGTCTCGAGAGTTCTAAGTGTGTACCCCGTTGGGCAGGAAAGCGTCGAGTGAGTCTCAAGAGTCTACCTATTGCACGCCAGCTTGTACAGCAATGTCTTGCCACCAAAATTGTAGTCTCCTGTATCCTCTGTGGGCTTCAGCGTTCTTCTTACTCCAGGAGATCTCACTGTGGCTGCCTCAGGACCATCTGTAACAGCCATTCATTTCACAAATACTATGTGCCCTCCATAAAAAGCACTGTTTCCTTTTGTTATTAAATGGTGTGTATGGAGAGCACCTTCCCTTATCAAATGGTTACAAAACACTGCAACTTCCCTTTTGAAGTGTAGTTTGAGTTTTCATTATTTCTCTTTGTTTCTCTGTATGTGTGTCTCTTTCTTTCTCATCTATGTATATATCTTCGCCATCCCCTTTGGCCAGAACAATCTTTTACAGATGTAGCTGTATAATTTACGTACAATACATAGATCTTAAGGACACATTCTGAAGAGTTTTGTCAATGGCATACACCCATTTAACCACAACCTATGGAAATAGAAAACATTTCCAAAACCCCAGAAAATCCTCTTAAACTTCTTTCTGGTCAGTTCTGCACTATTTCCTGTCAGGGAAAACAACAACAACAACAACAACAACAACAACTCTAGTTTCTAGCACATAGATTTGTTTTGCTTATACTGAAAGTCATACGAATTGAATCACACAATTCGTGCTTTTTTGGTGGAGGGGGCTTGATATAATGTTTCTGAAGTTGATCCAAATTGTTGTGTGTGCCAGTAGTTCATTTCTTTTTACTAAGAAGCATTCTACTCTATGAGTTTACCACAATGTGTTAGTCCATTCACCTGTTGATGGTTATTTGGGCCATTTCGAGTTTGAGGCAATTATGAGTAAGGCTACTATGAACATTCTTCTCTATGTCTTTTTGTGTACACATCGTCCTTACTTCTTTACTGTTTACTTTACGTAAAGTAACTGTTTAACTTTACAAGAAATTGCAAAGGAGTTCTTCCGTGTGGTTGGACATTCCTCGACATCTACCCACAATAGATGAGACTTCTAGTCACTTCAGATACTCACAAATGTCTGTTTTGTTAGGTGTTTTGAGAATAGCCCACTAGCACCTGTGAAAGGTATCTCACCATGGTTTTAATTTGCATCCTCTTATGGTTAATGACGTTGAGCACGTTTTCATTTGCTTACTGGCTATTTGCATACCGTGTTTTGTGAAATATTTGTTCAAGTGTGGGGGGGGTGTCATTTTAAATTGGGTTGTTTGTACTTTTTATTATGAGGGGTTTTTTTTATGTGTTTTGCAAATTTGCATGTCATCCGTGTACAGGGGTCATGCTAATCTACTCTGCGTCATTCCATTTTAGTAGATGTGCTGCCAAAGTGAGCACAGTTCTTTATGTATTTTGGATTCGACTCTTTCATTAGATGTATGTACCGTAAATATTTTTTCCAAAACTATTACTTTTTAATGGACAACGGCAAGTACGTTTCATAACCATCTATGGAATACCCAAACATTCAAGTAGCAGATAGACCAGGCAGTTACTGCCACCACAAAAGTTTGGTATAAAAAACTATTCTAGAACATAGTGACTTCAAACAATAAGCATTTATATAGAAACCAAGGCTACAAGTCAGTTGGGGTCAGCTGACCTAGGCTGGGGTCAGCTGAAGCACCTTGGCTGCATCATTTTGCTCCCTGGGTCTCATACTCTCCTCCTGGAACTAGTGCATTGGCACAGCCATATTCTTTTCATGGCGGTGGCTGAGGCACAAAGAAACCAGCAGAAACATGCAAGACCTCTTGGGTCTTAGACTCAGACCAACACTGTGTTACTTTCACATCTACCTGTGGACCAAAGCATCTGTCATGGTTGAAATCAGAGCTGAGGTGGGAAACGTGCCCTGCCCATGGTTAGTAAGCTTTGCAAAATTACTTGACAAGTGGCATAGATACAGGGAAAAGCGAAGAATAAGACTCAGTGAAATCTGTTGCAAACATGTAAAAGTCGTAAGTGTGTAAACACATTTTTAAAGAATTTATGATGGAAAAGAGACATTAGGAATAATCCATCGACCATTTTGTCCTCATAACTGCCTTGCTGAGTGTTTGATTTCCCTCCCTCAGCCCAACTTATTCTATTTAGTATTCAACTAGTCCTAAAACCATTTATTTACAAATTCAGGAATTTATTCAATAATTATTTAGAATATTTCCTCTATGCCAGGTACTGGGTGCCAGGTTCTAGAACCACAAGAGTGATCAAGACAGACAGAACTTATGAAATTCAACGTTGGATACAGACAACTGAGCAGGAAATTTCAGTTCAGTAGGATGCTTTAGGGGGCCATTGGAAGGACAGCTTGCCCAGAGTCATGGTGTGAAGGTTTTACAAAGAAAATGAGATCTAAGCTAAAGCCTAACCAACAAATGGAGGGCAAGCTGACTTAGAACTGACAGTAGGTAGATGCAGTTTGAGTGGAGTTTCAGTGGAGAGGTGACCGTGGCCCAGAATGAAGAGTGGATGGAAGACATAGGGAAACAGGAGGCAGGGAGGCTACTGCAATGTCTAAGCTGGAGGAAGCAGGGCATCAACCAGCGTAGACACAGCAGAGGTGGAGACATGTGGATAGATTCCAGTGATATTTTGGAGCCCCAGGGGAAGGGCTTGGAGTTTTACTCTGTCTAGGATGAGGGAGAGTGAGAAATCAAGAATAGTGCCCAAGTTTCATGACTAATCCAACAGATGGTTTTATACTTAATGAAATCAGAATTAGAGGAAAGGGTCATGTTGGATTGATAGGGGGAATAGATAAAAAATTTTATTCTAAAATATTGAGTTACCTGTGTTAAAAGATAAGCTGAGGTATGTTAAATATTTTCAGAGCTTATTTAAGCAAAAGTCAATTCAAATCAGGTGGCATCCAATCTAAAAGCCAGAGAGAAGCTCTGAGGAACCTTACAAAATGGAAGACTTACATGGGCAGAAAGGAGTTGGAACAAGGAAGGTGGGAAAGAGGCACATTAGCGTGTGCAAAGTTATGGCAGGGTTACTTTCCTTTGGGGGATGACAGGGCTTTCTTTGGCAGATTACCTAATTAGTGCCGGTTAGGTGATTCCTGATGGACTGGTTTAAGATTCCATTTCTGGGAGAGCTGAGACTGTAATTAAATTAAGTCTTGCTTCCGTGACATGGGACTTAGCAGAAGTGCCTCTGTTTGGGGCCTACTGTCTCATTTTTCACACTTGTGAGATATCCAGGAGGCACTGTTTTGCAGTTAGAGGTAAACATGAGCCTGAAATTTAGTAGAGAATTTACGGCTGGTGGTAGATTTATGTGTCATGGGTATATCGGACTTGGACACCAGCAGAGAAGGTGAAAATGCTCATGGAGAATACACGAAGAGGGCGGAATGAGGAAGGATATCAGCCAACAGCTCAACAAGGAAAGGGCGGCCAGGCGAAGGGATCTTGCCAGGGAAGCTAAGAATGTGCAGCCAAAGCCATAGGAAGGAAGATCATGGAGGAAGAGTGTATGCCTGCTTTCAGGGAGGGAGAGACTAAATGGCAAAGAAGAAGAGAAAAATCAATATGGTGATGGTCCTGATAAGACCCAAGGGAATGAAATTCGAAGCTCAGATACAAGAACAAAATTTGGGTAGGAATTGCCCCCCACCCCCACCCCCCAGTAGGACAAGATAAAGAGACAGTATGGAAACAAATGAACGGTTGATACGGTGTGGGTGAGAGAGTTCTTGATGGTTTCTCTCTCTCTCTCTCTCTCTCTCTCTCTCTCTCTCTCTCTTTAAGGAGGATAGAGTGGTATGGGAAGGAGGTGAAGCATTATTCTTTAGGAAAGTGAAGGTTTGAAAACAAAAACAAAAACAACAACAAAAATTGGGAGAGAAAATGAAGAAAACCTCATTGTTCTCCCGGCAGCGTTAAGGTCCCAGGAGTGGTGGGGGACTGTGAATTTGTCATGTCTCACATCTTAATGACTTTGCTGTTTTCCACCAGACTTGGGAACACACAAAGAAAAAGCAGACATTCGGCTTGATTTACTCAGGTGGAGGAGAGACACCAAGAACGTGCCAGACACATTTCGTTCAGCGGCAAGCTGATCACCTCTTCACCGCTAACGCCCCTCAGTGAAGAACAACCAGAAGAATTTTCAATTTAAAAATAAATCCAAATATTTGTCTTCATATTATCAATGCTGTGGTATATTCTGAACATATTGAGAAATTGAAGAGCATGCATTTGTGTCTGCTTCTTTTGATTTCTGTAGTGTCATATAATATTTTAATATTCAGTGTTCGTCAAAGTGTTTTAGATATGATACTGTTTCTTGAGGGAAGTGGGGATACTTTATACATTAAGCACACAGAACAAAAAATGTACTTACCTTGCCTCCCTTTGTGAAGTGCAGTGCCTGCCAGAAAAACAGCGGAACAAGAGATTTGAGGATATTGGATTTCTTTTGCTCAAAACCAACTCCTTATTTTGTATTTTTGAAATTTTTCTTGGAATTGACTGAAAAAAATCAGAATTTTAGTTACTTTTTAAAATGTTTTATTTATTTTTGAGAGGGAGAAAGAGAGAGCATGAGCAAAGGAAGGAGCAGAGACAGAGAGGGAGACACAGAATCCGAAGCAGGCTCCAGGCTCTGAGCTGTCAGCACAGAGCCCGATGCGGGGCTCGAACCTGCGAACCGTGAGACCATGACCTGAGCTGAAGTCAGATGCTTAACTGACTGAGCCACTCAGGAGCCCCCAGAATTCTAGTTATTTTTTATCAGCTTCCCCAAAATAATCAACTCTTTGGTCAATAGTAAAGAAAGAAAAAATGGGTTTCCCATAACAATGCATGTTCAGTTGCTGTCTCTTGTTGATATTCTTATGTTTGTTTCCAGGTGACTTCAATGGCCATGGTGAATTTATTTGCTGATCTTATTCTCTATGTCTGATACCTAGGGACATATCCTGTATATATGCTAATTTACCGTGATACTTCAAAAATTTTTGAAAAAAAATTATATGGACCAATGTTTACTATGTTAAGTCATCCAATTAAGAGATACACCTTTAAATGGGTGTCCTTTCAACCACAGCCTTTTGGATCAAGGCACAACCATGCCTGATGATCAAGCCGATATTCCCACTTTGTAGAGTGTAATACATCTCAGGACAGAAACACACTGAGATGTTGATGGAAAACAGGAGCGTTCCTTTAAATTAATAAGTTACGATAAAGCATCTTTATCAACCACAGTCATGAGTTATTTACACAGGCAGCAATTTAGGTATAAAAGGTAGAACCCAAGTACCACTAGAGGAATGTAGGTCTACTTACAGAGAAACTACATCATCTGATGAAAAGATGTATACCAGAAGGCTCCTCTTAGTACAGCCCAAATAGAGGAACGGGTTTTACAGCTTTGTTTGACATTTATGAATTAAACAACAGGTCTTAAAAACAGGTTTATAAAAACTGGTTCTTAAACAGTGGAAGCCGGATTGCACCGTAGGCATTCTTGAAGAGTAACCTACCTCTCACCTTGAGTTGAATATACACAAGGGGAATGAGCCAGACCATTTCATATATTTTGGTTGGCTTCACAACATATCTATGACTCAGGCAGTGAGTCATGGCAATTGTTAAGGATGATTTAAATATAAGCCAAAAAGTGTGTTCTTATGAACGCAGCTTGACCACTCATTTCAGGTAAATGGACATGTCCTTTTTTCCCCTTTGATGGCTAAGTTCCAGGTTTTCCTTGTCATTTTTACAAGCCTGGATCCTATAATATCACCTCTCTAGGACTGTGGCAAGGGAGCCTCATGATAGGAAGAAGCTGAGAAGAATCCAAGGGCACTTTCTGACCAGATGAAATACAATAAAAGCCTGGAGCCAGGGGACATGGAGTGGATTATAAAGAAAATTATAAAGAAAAGCAACACTTCCTTTGTTTAGATGCAGAAAAGTTGTGTGGCTGGAGAGAGAGAGAGAGAGAAAGAGAGAGAGAAGTTAGATATAGTTTTGTTGTCATCAGATTGTCATTGAAATGTTTTAAGTTTGTTTATTTATTTTGAGAGAGAAAGAAAGCATGAGCCAGGGAGGGGCAGAGAGAAAGAGAGGAAGAGAGAATCCTAAACAGGCTCCTCCTCAATGTAGAGCCCATGCGGGGCTCGAACTCATGAACCGTGAGATCATGACCTGAGTGGAAGTCGGATGCTTAACTGACTGAACCACTCAGGCACCCCTGGATTGCCATTTAATTCTTACACATGGCTTCATATATGTGTGCATGTGTGTACCTGTGTATCTGAGAGGAAAGACAGATTAGAGAGAGGGAAGGGGAAGAGGCAGACGGACAAGGAAGAAGGAAGAGGAGAAGGAAAGGAAAAGAAGGAAAAACAGAAGGAGGAGAAAAGAGAAGGAAAATAGAGATATATCAGGAGAAAAATCTGTGAAAAGCACATGGCAGAGTCCCTGCCAATCCTAAGGTGTGATTTCGGTTTCCTTACTCTCTTTTGCAGAGATATAAAGAGGAGGACAAAACACATAAACATATAGACTTGTATTTAAGCATGTGTATTACACCTGCAAATACAATTCATAATATGGACTTTACATACAAGTAGAGAGTCGTACAGAAATGGGAGCATGACTGTCCTACTTCATTCATCCAGATGACTACAAAATTTTCCACTTGTCAATAGACAGCTACATGAAGTTTGAGAAAGAGTAAGGACATCATTAAGTGAGTAAATACAGAATGGGGGAAAAAACTGGGTTGAGATTTCTTTCCTGACTTTATTTCCTCCCTATCAACAACTATGGAGATTCTTATCACAGCTGACCTTTGTTCCTATGCTTTTACCAAGCGGGAACACTCGTCCTTGGGCACTGAAGCCTCCATACAGCTGTTTTCCCTAAGAGGTGCAGGCAAGGTTATGGGTCTTGAAAATAGGGCACAGAAGGCAGCAGGTACTGCGGTCCATACAGGCCCTTATTGGCTTTCCCTGCTGAGAATCCAGGCCATGGCTGATGTAGGGGTGTGTGTATGTGTCACGGAATCAAGTTCTTGGATTTAGCCAGATTTGATTTCAACTTCTGAGTGAGCCTGTATTTTCATGGCAGATCAGCAATAACTTCACAATTCTTTCTCTGCAGGTAGAAGGTAGACCAGGCTGTTCTGTATTCTTTGGGATCAGAAAATTCATTTTACCTTCTCCTCTGTCCTTAGCTAATTCTGTCCTCTGCAATCTCACCCTCTTTGATAAAAACATAATATTTCATAATGACAGTCCAGTAGTATGGAATCTCATTATGTCTCAACAGCATCTGTGATTATGTTTTATTCATGTAATTTCTTTATTTAGATGACACATTCATAAGGAAAATTTCTAGTTAATCCCAGATAGATACCCAGAAATGTTCAAGGTATGTTAAACTGGTTGGACCATCATGCTACCAGGATTATTAAGCTGAATGGGAAGTGATCAAGTTACAAGTCAGGAGGTCAGAATTCTTTTTTTGGATATGGCACTGATTTTTTTTTTTATTAATTCAGTGCATTTTTTTAAGAACTCATTCTCTTCTGTAAATGCAGGCGTTGGACTGTGTGTGTGTGTGTGTGTGTGTGTGTGTGTGTGTAGTTTTTTTTCCCATAAGAGGAAGACCCAGCTCTTTCTTTTTCAGACCCTTCCTTTTCTGGTCAGATACCCAGAGACTTGTTAGTGAAAGAAGGGAAATTGGAGATGCTATTCCTTAGAACTGACATATTGGGGAACCGGGGTGGCTCAGTTGGGTCAGCGTCTGACTCTTAGTTTTGGCTCAGGTCATGATCTCATGATTTGTGAGTTCGAGCCATAGGTCAGGCTTTGAGCTCACAGCGCAAAGCCTGCTTGGGATTCTCTTTCTCCCTCTCTGTTTACCCCTGTCCTGCTTGCTCTCTCTGACTCTCTCAAAAATAAATAAACTTAAATTTTTTTTTTTTTAAAAAGAATGGACATATGGACATTTCACTTATGTGTCTCCTTCTACTATTTAGCATTGTGGGGACTGTCACCCCCCATTGCAAGCATTACTGAAAAGGCACCTGACCCCTTCCGTTTCAGTGATTCGACTGGCTTCAGTTTATTCATCTGGCTCATACCTGTGATGTAACAACTAAACACAAACATCCGGGAAAACAGGGTCCAGGCCAGTGTAACTTTGCACAGGCAGCTGCTTTGGTGGCCATAGTGTATGTTTTCCTATTAAATGTTTGTTGGAAGTCCTTTCTGCTAACGTTTGGTTTCAAGGACTACACAGGGTTCCTGGATAATTGAACCGTTAACTCCTTAGCGTGGTAACTGCGTCCATGTTTTTGAGTAGTTGGAAATGAATCCGATTAGGCACGAATTTAATCTAAAACTCAAACCTGCATAGGCCTGAATTTAAATCTAAATAGGCCTAAAATTTAGTTTAGTAAAACTTAAACTATTTTATTTGCAGATCTAATTGGAGTTAGCGATTCTTTTTTTTAAATGTTTACTTATTTATTTTGAGAGAGAGAGAGCAGGGAAGGAACAGAGAGGGGAGAGAGAAAGGCTCAAGCTGGTTCTGCTCTGTCAGCTCAGAGCCCCACAAGAGGCTTGATCTTACCAACCTTGAGATCATGACCTGTGCTGAAACCAAGAGTCAGAAGCTTAACTGCCTGAGCCACCCAGGTGCCCCTCAAGTTTGTGATTCTTGATGTCCAATGTATCTTTTTTTTTTTAATGTTTATTTATTTGTGTGTGTGTGTGTGTGTGTGTGAGAGAGAGAGAGAGAGAGAGAGGGAGAGAGAGAGAGAGAAAGCATGAGCAGGGGAGGGGCAGAGAGAAAGGGAGACACAGAATCAACTCAAAGCAGGCTCCAGGCTCCAAGGTGTCAGCACAGAGCCCCATGTGGGGCTTGAACCCATGAACTGTGAGATCATGACCTGGGCAAAAGTCAGATGCTTAACCGACTGAGCCACCCAGGCACCCCGATGGCCAATGTATCTGTACATTCAAAGGAAAATGGTAGGTTCAGAACACAATATAAACTGGTGCTTTGGCCAATCACCCTTCACCCCGTTATTTTTATTTCCTTCTGGTTATTTCCATAAGTGCCTAAGTAATTAGAAAAATGGAAGTAAGAGCACAAGCTGATTTTGAATCATTGAAAATTTAAGTCCCTTAAATCTATAAAGGCAAAGAATTTCATTTCCTCACCACATCTGTGAAGAGGTTATATTTTCACCATTTCAGACCAGCATAATTTATGTACGTGAAATGATACCAGGTCTAAATATATATTCTTGTAGTGCCTGGTTGGCTCAGTTGGTTGACTATCTGGCTCTTGATTTTAGCTCAGGTACAGTTTGTGGGACTGAGCTCAGCATCAGGTTCCCCTGTGACAGCGTAGAGATTGCTTGAGATTCTGTCTCTCCTCTCTCTCTGCCCTTTTCTCCACTTGCATACTTTCTCTCTCAAAATAAAACATTTAAAAATTATATATATATATATATATATATATGGATTCCAATGAATCCTAAGAATATACATATATATGTACATATATATGTGTGTATATATACACATATATATATACATACACATATATATGTATGTATATATGTACGTATATATACACACATATATACGTACATATATATGTGTATATATATTCATATATACATACATATGTACGTACATGTATTCGTATATTCATATATATGTACATATATATGTACATATGTATGTATATATATGTAAATATATACATATCTCTGTGTGTGTATATCTATCTATCTATCTATATATATATATCTATATATGTATATTCTTAGGATTCATTGGAATTCAGATAGGACCCAAGTGTTATTGAGCAGTATCAATGGTCATCAGGCACTATGCCATGTGATACTGGAGCTTCCAGGGCCCTCCAGGGACTATGTAGGGAGGAGAGTTGATATTTATTTAGAGTGTGCTCTATTCAGACTGCACTGGGTACTTAACCATACATTTTTGCAATCAATCCTGACAGCAGCTCTCCAAAGTAGACACCATTACTCTAATTTCATATATGAAGAAATAAAGAAATGGAGGTCTGTGAAGTTGTAAAAATGTACCTACATAGAGCCTGTCATAAGTATCATACACATTCATGATTAGTGTGGGTTTGGTTTTTTTTTTTTTTTTTTGCCACTCACCCATTTGCATGTGTATATCACTTTTTTTCAACTAACTCTAGGATAGAAAAGGTATTCACACTTATAAAATGAAAGAACAATTCAAGATAGAAATATGATCAGTAAGGGTATAAAATTTATGTGAAACCATCACAGGAATGTTAACAGTAATAAACACCGAAAAACAATTAAGTCTAATATTTGGTCAACTACTCTAGAGAAGGGAATATTTATAGAAGGGTAATTTTACTTCCTCAATAGAATTCTTAGGAGGGGCACCTGGTTGGCTCAGTTGGATGAGTGTCCAACTCTTGATTTTGGCTCAGGTCATGATCCCAGGGTCCTGGGATTGAGCCCCTCATCAGGCTCTGTGCTCAGCACAGAGATTCTTGAAATTATCTCCTTCTCTCCCTCTGCCCCCTCCCCATGCTCTCTAAATAAATAATAAATAAATAAAAATAAATAATAAAAAAAAGAGTTTTTAGGAAATCTCAATGCAACATGACATTGCATTTTTAGGAATTTGCATAGTGATTATGCACATGTGAGTCATTTATATTGATGAAGTCATCCTGCCCTTCATCAATGAATCTCTCTTTGCATGTTTTTAGTCTGTTTGTCTATTTTATCAGTCACACACTGTTACAATACATAAGAGAGTTCTATTATTACCACTATCATCATTATTTTAATATAGGAAACTACTTAGTATATATGTTGTTATATATACCTGTTAGTTGGCCTAAGTTATACTTATCTCTTTAAAGCTATTACATTATTTTTCATAAAATTATTCTAACCTAGAAGAGCATTCAGTATACTAGATGCATATCATAAAATATGCATTTAAAATTAGTGTCAGGGAGTAAAACTTTCTTGATATTGGAAACTTGATTTCTGTGGAAGCCATGTCAAGTATCTTTGCAAACAGTGTATCTGGATAATCTCGATGCTCTAAACCCAGAAGGAGGAAAATGTTCTCTCTCTGACATTGTGGCATAAACAGGAAATATACACTGTTTTCTAAAATTGTAAAACTTGAAAAGCAAATAGTGTATTAATCAACTTAGAAGTGAAGTGCTGTCTGATTCTGCATGAATTTCCAGTTTTCTTTCCAAGAAGGGATACAAGGAACCCCCTTAAATGAGATGGTAGGAAATGTCTTTGTCCTGGTTTCTTATCATTCTTATTTACCAGGTTCATCCATTTTGTACTCCCACTGTCACAACAAATTTGATATCGAGTTGTTGTATATTTAAGGTTTAAAATACAAGGCTTTGACTCATTTGGAAAAGTTTAAGAGGACTTCCCATGTCCTAGCCTCAGAGATCAGCCGTGCTCAGTTCTGGAACTCAGGTAGGTTGAGATGATTGTGCTATCAGTTTCATTTTAGGAGAGGAAAGGTTACTTTTGAATTGAAAATGTTTCATTTGTTGAAGGAGGATTTGCAAGAACTCCTTTGGAAAGAGTGACCTATACAGAGAAGCAAACACATTGCTATCCACCTGATCTGTTATACCTAATTACTTTTATACTTTTCATTGAGGTTTTCACATAAATGGATTCTTTAATTTCCTTTCAAGTTAGTCAACTGATATCTTTTCTTTTTTTATCTTTTAAAAAAATCTTTATTTTTTTTTTTTGGGGGGGGGGGAAGGGGCAGAGAGAGGGAGACACAGAATCCAAAACAGGCTCCAGACTCTGAGCTATCAGGACAGATCCCAACCTGGGGCTGGAACCCATGAACCAGGAGATCATGACCTGAGCCAAAGCCAGATACCCAACCAACTGAGCCACCCAGGTGCCCTGTTAATTGGTATCTTAAACCAATGCCTTAGCATTGTCCCTCCCAGGGGTGAGCTGAGGGTAAGTTTCCCTCAGGAGGTTAAGTAGAGCAGGCACTGATTTTGGAATCAGAAGAGTATAATTCTGAGAATCAGGACTCCGGGGACTCGACTTGAATGTATGCTTGCCTTCAGCCTTTACTCAAGATGATTCTGTTCATTTGCCCAACAATAGATTTTGACTGCAGACAAGTCTGACATACCAAGCAGTGTTGCTTTGAGGAACATATTCTGAGATACTGTAAACTTCCATTATTAGCTAACCATATGAAAAAGAAAAAAAAAAAAAAAGATATTGTGGAAAACTCATCAATTGCTCCGAAGCAGACTGGTTCCACAACTCCAGAAGTCAACTACCAGAGTGAGCTGTCCTTGGCATTCCACACAGTCATTTTCACCTCAGGAGGAAGCCATGAGTGAATGTTACAATCTGGGAGGATGCTACCCAGACTCCTGAGTAGAAAAAGCCAGTTGCAAGTGAGGACTTGCATATCTTGGGGCTCAATGTCCTTCTCTTTACAAGGATGAGAAAAGCATGTAAGAAAGACCAAGGGAGAGTTTAGATGAAATCGCAAGGAGCACACAGTTGACAGAATGACAGACAGAATGAAAAAGAATTCTGTAAGAATTAAGTAGGACAGGACCAGGCAGCAATCAAGGCCATTCGCTGATTTTTTTCCACTCATTCAACCACTGGCTGAGCATCTACATGGTGTCTGCTCACTAGAAACTCACATTCCTAGAGGGGGAGAATGGGACAGGAATAAATGAATACAGGGAAGAGAGCCATAGATGATCACATAAGAAACTAATTAAGGGACATATAAAGTCTTCTGTAAGGATTTTTCTCTGTATAATATTCTCAGAATTCCAGAATTGACAAAACTACCTCTAACTAATTTCTCTGACCAAGAAGGAAGTAGGCTCCCAGAACAAATCAGGGCTTTTTTTTTTTTTTTTTTTTTTTTTTTTTTTTTTTTTTAACAGCCTGGGTAAATTCTAGCTCAGATTAAGCATTGGAAATTAGTTGGAAATACTTTATGGTATTTAAATCTTGCTCTAAATTTGTACAGTTCTTACCATGCATCTATATGCTCATATTAGGGATAAGTTGTTATTTAATACAAAATAGCCCATTTTAGTCAAATACAGAATTCTGAAGAAATTCCAGGCCATGTCCCTGTGCAAAAATCAATTGTGATCTATATTGGTTTGTAAACTTGAATCTATAAGGACGGTATCTCATGGGCTATTCGTTTGCTTCTAGAGGAGGGACTGCCTTTTTTTTTTTTTTTTAATTTTTTAAGTTTATTTATTTATTTTGAGAGAGAGAGAGAGAGAGCACAAGCTGGGGAGGTTCAGAGACAGAGGGAGTGAGAGAATCCCAAACAAGCTCCACACCATCAGTGCCAAGCCCCATGTGGAGCTCGAACTCATGAACTGTGAGATCATGACCTGAGCTGAGATCAAGAGTGGGACGCTTAACCCACTGAGCCACCCAGGCGCCCCGAGGCAGGACTGTCTTTAAACTTGAATTACCATTTAAGATTTGTGCCAATCCATGAGAAAATGAGCTTCGTTAGTTAAAATACCTCCTATTGTACAATGATGAAAGTCTGTTACAAAGTCTAAAATAATTCAGTTGAATAATCATTTGTTGAATGAATAAATCAATATCTGAACACATTTCACAAACTACATTCACCTTTTGCAGCCCTTTTTCATAAATCAAAGTATACACGAAAATAAACAAATTCATTAATAAATTCAAATATTAAACACTCCACACTTTGGTGCCCTCCACATCTTTCTGGTTCACTCTTTCAAATACCCCCAATGGTATCAATCCTTGCCTTCACTGGCACCTGTAGTCCCTCAGTCCTACCTGACTTAAATGCCGTTAGACCATTGTACCACTCCCTTGCGTATGCAATCACCTCCCTCTGTCCTACATGCCTGGTGAAACCACAATGTAGGTGAATCCGATCTCTGCCCACTACATGCCTGCACCTATACAAGAGAATGAACGTACAGAAAACACACAATTTATCTGACTGGTCCTTTTTATATGCCTGGTTGTAAGCTTCAAAGGAGCTCTAATTCTGCTTGTATTTCATAATTTATATGCCTACATGCCATTCACTCTTCCAATGTCCTTGAACCAATATTTTATATTTTCACTTTTCTCCTTAAATCTTCAATGCTTCACTCCCTAACCTCATTCTCACTGAAGAAGTGAAGCAGTGAGACCAGAACGCGTTAATTTGTGCTGTCATCACAACTGCTCACCGACCTGTCTGTGCCCTCTTTCCTGTTGCCGCGGATAGACTGTCCTTGCTCCTAGCCACGCCGGATCCTTCCATCTGCACACTGGAAACCATCCCTCACATCTAACCAGGATAGTGCATCAGCAATTTTTCTGTTTCTCTTCTTTCCCCTGTCTCATGGGATCATGCTCATTACTAGGAAAACATGCTGTTGGTTCTCCAGGCTTTACAAATGTTTCTTTCTTTGAACCTGTTTCCGTCTAGCTATTGTCCCATTTATTTTCTTCCCCATACAGTAAAATCCTTGAAATCGATGCTTCTACTCACTGTCTCCAACTCCCGCTTCTTCAACCTGTCAGAATTTCACAGGTACTGCTGTACAAATCTTGTTCTTCTCCGGGTCCCCAAACCTCTACGTTTCTAAACCAAAAGCCCTGTCTTCCTTCCAATCTTACCCACGAGATGATAGATGCAATCTTTGAAAAAGAGTCTGTCTCACTTCATGTGATCAGTAAATGTTAGCTATTGGTATTATATCTATTCTGTCATGGGTATATAATTCTCAAGGGAAAGATTCATATGGTCTATCTCTGTATTTCCTGTAGGAACAAACACTTAGCACACAGTAGAGTCGCAAAAAGTTAAATAAACACTAGAGGTTTGGTTGTATAAATAAATAAATAAATGGATGGATGGATGAATAAAAACAGAAGTCAAAGATAGGCAGGGCATAATGTAGCACACATGAAATTTTAAACTAATGTTATCTCCTTGAGATGTTTTCAGGTTTTTTTTTTTAATTTTTTTTTCAACATTTATTCATTTATGAGAGACAGAGAGCACAGGCAGGGTAGGGACAGAGAGAGAGGGAGGCCCAGAACTGAAGCAGACTCCAGGCTCCAAGCGGTCAGCACAGAGCCTGACGCGGGGCTCAACCCCACAAGCTGTGGGATCATGACTTGAGCTGGAGTCAGACGTTCAACCAACTGAGCCACCAAGGCACCCCAAGATGTTTTCAGGTTTTAAGACTGATAAAGAGAATTATAGAAGCCAGGGACTGTTGGGAGAAGGGAGATTCAGAGGTACACACACTGGATTTCGCCTTGGAGAAGCACCCAGAATCCAGAGAAACAGTCCTTGGTGAACTGACTGGGCCAGAGTTCACATTGGTTGCAGCTGATGAGATTTTCTCAGAGTGAACTCTCATTAAATAAGACCTGCACAAGCATGCCTTTACAGTGACCTTTGGAGAGATAAATTAAAACTCAAAAAGCTTTAAGGACTTATTTCAGATCAAAGAGCAAGAGGAAGTGACTGAAGACACTGGGATGAAGATGGGTGTTTTAAAGTCTGCTTTCTCTATTTCCAGGTTAGGGTTTGGGCAGATTTCCATCTCCAGTATGGTAGCAGTTGATTCACTTCCAGAATGCTAAACGAAATATACATTTGCAAGGGGATTCCTCATTCCCAGCTGCTTCTACAAGCATTTTCGCCATGATCCTGAAGAGTAGTGGTATACACTACCCCAAAACATGCCACTTTGGTATGTTGATTATTTTGAGCCGTGGACATTTGAAAAACAGCAGACGCAGGGGGAGGCTTTCTCCGAACTCCCTTTATCTGCCTAAAGACAGATTCTCCAGAAGGAAGTTGGCTGCTATACATCTTCCTAGGAGTTTCAGCAACCAGGAAAGATGGACTGGTCACAGGAAATTGACAGGAGACACACTGTGTCATGAACTGTTGGTGGTGTTTTGGAATGGTGGGGGCTCAAAGCTGACAGCCAAGAAGGAATTCTTGAAGATGTTTTTGGTGCAAAAAAGGTGATTTTTTTGGAGCACGGGGACAGGACATGCCCAGAAAGGCTGCCCTGGGGTTAGGAAGAGTGGCTGGTTATATGTTATGGAGTTGGGGAGGTAAAGGCAAATGCAGGTTTCCAGAAGGATTTGATATGCTAAAGAGGACTCCTAAAATAACTGAGGCCTTGCTATTAGTCACGCTAAGGTAGTTTTCCCTCCAGTAAGGCATTAACATGAAGACAGTTGGGGGTTCCTGGACTAAGGTTATACTTTGTATATGCCTCAAGTATTTGTCAATGGGCTGCAGGTTATAAAGAAATTTAATTTCACCTGCTATTTCCTCTTGCCTTTGTTCCCCACATCACTATGGAGGGGAGGGTGGATATTAGGGGCTCCAGAAAAGTGAGCCTATAGGTTTCTGGAGATTAGGTTATTGATAAGATTGCCTTTTTCTTGTCATTTACTAAGACATTTGTAACTGATGGAGACCCGTGTTCTTCATGACTGTGATCTCTATCAGTTAACCACCATTTGTTTTCTTTCCTTTCCTTTGTTCTTGGGCAGCCAGGAGTGCCTGAGGGATATCATACATATCCCACCTGGGGAGGGGGCGGTGCCAGCTTGTACTTTGTGCTAAACTTGCCTTTTGCTCACTCATCACTATCATCTCCCATCTATTCCCTTACCCTCCCCTAAAAGGTTACATCTTCCCTCTACTTTCCCTACAAAGATGGCATTTCATCCTGGATTCTAAGCCACCCTGGAGAGATACTCATTTTTCCCTGGAGAGCTCTCATGTATGCACATAACAGGCACACATGTTAATAAGCTTCTGTTTTTCTCTCGTTAATCTCAGCTGAAAACTCAGAAGGATACAAAAAAAAAAGGTACAAAACGACTTTTAGTAGCAGGTGCCTAGCAACTTCAGAGGTTTACTTTATAAATATTTGTTGAATTGGTGAATGGGTGTGCCTTATATGTAATAATGGGATACTACTCAGAGGTTTCTGTGGGTTGTCTTTGGTTTTTTGATTGCTCTGCACCTCAGAATCAAGATATAGCAAGATAAAGGAGAGGGAGGCTCTCCCCCCACACCTGACATCACAGGGCCGAGGAGGGTGACATAGGATGTAGGTGTGTATCTCTTTTACACAAATGTGCTGGATTCAAACCCTAGATTTTATGTAAGCCTTCTAGAAAGAAACGTAAAGTTTATTATTACAAGTCCTTTTTTTTTTTTACAAAAGAAAAACAAGGTTCTGCAAAGCTTAGTGGTTGAATATCTGAAGACAGAATCTTCTTTTTAAATATACTAGGAGATTTCAATATGAAAAGTACCACGCTTGTTTATTTACCTTCAATTTGCAGCTTTTCAGACACCAAAACATTTCTCTTCTGAAATGAAACAAGTATCTCTGGCTAAAAAGAGAGAGGGAGAAGCATTTACTTCTGTGCACATAATGAAACATTCACACTACTGCATGATCCTTGCTAGGGCGGCTCTTTAAGAAATGGGCTTTAGGGGCGCCTGGGTGGCTCAGTCGGTTAAGCAGCCGACTTCAGCTCAGGTCATGATCTCGCGGTCTGTGAGTTCGAGCCCCACGTCAGGCTCTGTGCTGACAGCTCAGAGCCTGGAGCCTGTTTCAGATTCTGTGTCTCCCTCTCTCTGACCCTCCCCCGTTCATGCTCTGTCTCTCTCTGTCTCAAAAATAAATAAATGTTTAAAAAAAAAAAAAAAGAAATGGGCTTTAGGTTTTTGCTGAGAACTGTCTTTAAACAAACAAACAAAGCTAGTGCAGGCTTCAAGACTTGCAAATATAATAAAATTATCAAGTCAACACTCTTATGAGGGCTGACTTTATAAGCAAAGATTTGGAATTGAAATATCATTACAACATTAAGGGTTTGTAGTTGTACAATGCAGATTTCAAAGAAGGAGAAGTTAAAATATGAATATTATAAAAATATGTAAAAAAAATAAATAGTGTGAAATGTCAGTACTAACTCTTTTCCCTTACTAGGGACTCTGCGGCACCCTAGAGCTGAGCCCTTCGCCGCCCCCTGTCCCCGGAGCAGGGAGCACGCATGCGCAGCAGACTGCAGCCCACGTTGCTGTCGCCAGTTTGCCAGTGGGGAGAGGACGGGCGCCACGCTGTGGTGCAGGGGAGCCACTGCCACCTGCAGACGGATCCCTTCCTCTGGTCAGCCTCCACTCTACCTCTGAAAAATCGGGGTGATACACAGGCTTTCTGGAGTTGTCTGCTAGACTATAGAGATCCCCGCCTTCTCCTTCACACAGAAGTTCCTGGGGTTCAACTCCTACCGACTTCACCGAGCTCCAAACTCTGGGTAGCAGGCAGCCAGTTAAATCCCAGATCCTCCCGAGCTTTCCAGGGCGAGGAGGGGATTTAAGAGCAGCCTTGCGCTAGGATGATCCTCATCTTCCCTGCAGGACTCACATTTCTATTTTTTAAGGTGCACTTTCTCTTGAGCTAAATTCCAAAGTCCTTTGTGAGTGTTAGTGCTGCCAGAGGTACTGTCCAGTTTGATGACTGGATGGATGGTTCAGGGGTTATTTCTGTTACAGGATTATAATATTCCAATCGACCGCGTCGGATCAAAGGGCAAAAAAAAAGCCTCACCGGTTTCTCGGGGAGGATTCATATGCTCCTATGTGAAGGTCAGTCTCAAATCAGGTAGTTACCCTGCATGAAAATATTGTTTAAATGTTTATTTATTTATTTTGAGAGAGAGAGAGAGAGAGAGAGCAGGGGAGGGGCAGAGAGAGAATCCCAAACAGGCTCTGCACTCTCAGTACAGAGCCCCATTTGGGACTCGAACGCGCAAACCATGAGGTCATGACCTACCTGAGCTGAAATCAATAGTCAGACATTTAACCCACTGAGCCACCCAGGCACCCCAAAGTATGAAAATATTTACATATCCTGTCGTGTGATCAGATTTTCACATCATTTGGGTAGAAAGAAAAAAAGGAGATGTGAGATCCCAAAATATGAACCAGGGATCATTGAAGGGAAACATTTCATGTGGAACCCATCATATCCTTCCTGTGACTGATACAGTCAGGGAAAGGACTGCAGCCTATACCCCTAAAGCAGGAGAGCTGGCCTTCATCGGATACATACTAAGTGGTATTTATTCTAGGCACTGTGCTAGGAACTAAGGATAAGCAAGTTAATCAAAGCGATCCCCCTTACCTTCACAGAGCTTTTGGTCTAGTGTGAGAAAAGTAAAATGATTAAGTGCTAAGACAGAAAGCTATAGAAAGACATCAAAGGCATAAAATGGGATTCTAATTACTCCAGAAAGGTAGGTGTCAGGTAAGACATCCTTGAACCAGCTACCTTCAAGCAGAGACCCTAGGAAGAATTAACAATGTGAAGGGCAAAAAAGAGGAAGAACAGAATGTGCAAAGGTCCTGAGGTGAGAGGAAGCCTGGAACTTTGGTCAGAGTTCACAGTGCATTGGTGGTGATGGGATAGAGTAAAGTAGTAGGAAAGGCAGAGGTCAAATCAGGTAAGCCACTGTAGGATTTTAATCTTTCCAAATGGCACTGAAAAGTCACTGAAGGATTTTAATTTGATAGAGATATGATCTTACCTTCAGTCATTTCATGTGTACAGTAATAGGTGGTGTTACCACTTTCAGGGGTTGAGTTCTGACTAGTAGGCCCCTTTGAAAAATGGCTCAGCCAGGCCCTCCTCAGCATGGGAGTATAGTTTGATATTTTGTTATTTGCTTTAGCGGAAGGATGAAAAGATTGTTTATAAAACTAAGTCCTTCATCTCCCATTTATAGAAAAGAGTACTTTTCTAAATGTAAGAAAAAGCTGATAATCTTTAACTACAATAACACAGATTTATACAAGTGATACTAGAGTCTGTAATTTCTACAGTTGTTATAGGCAGTCAGATCCCAGAAACATAGATTTGTCATTCGTTTTCTTGTTTATGATGCACAATCATTCTTCAAAGCATTCTGTGATTCAAACTTCTAGAAATTATTGTCTGAATGTGCCCTTGCCCTGCTGTTATTTCACTAAACTTGTAGAACTGGCCCGATTTGCTTACTGCAAAGAAAACTTTATTCTGCTGTGGCTTTTTTGGACAATCTTTAAATTAGCCTCCACTGTTCTATTTAAAACCACTGGAGAAAATAATCTGCCATTCATGGCCAACTAGTCCTCAGGTGGAGGGAGTGCTAGCACGGACAGGCTGACTTAAATTCCTCCTAAACAATTATTTGATTGGTAAACTTGGGTACATCAGCTTGCTTGCTTGTTTGCTTTTAAGTATTTCTTCATCCACAATTCTTTGCTTACAAAAGGGGTACAAAAATGTAAAATGGATAGAAGAATGTCTACCTCTTCGAGGTTTTGTGATAATTGACAAAAAATACAGGTAAAGTGCTTTGCATGCAGCTCCCCACATAGAGCTACACAGTTTTACAAACGTATTATTTGCTGCTCCTTTCTTCCCAGGCAATGAAGCACATACTTTTCAATGAAAATTTAGAAGGCAGGCAGATTTTTGAATGGCTCGTTGATTCTCTTTAAGAAGATAGGACATCCCTACATTCAATTCTTGTTACAATTTTTGAAACACTAATGCTTTATATTAACTGAAGTACTCCTAGAATCCTTCTCTTATCCTGGACTTGTCCTGCATAACTTTCAAAGTCTGAAGATGACTTATATGCTCTATTCAGGTGGAGACCTTTTTTTTTTTTTTTCCTTTCTTTCTCCCGTGTATCCTCTGTTGACCTCTCATAGATTCCCTATGTTAGAACTTGGGGGGGGGGTCTGCTTTAAACTCTGAAATGCCGAGTGCTTAGTAGCAGGAATCATATTTTGACATTGAAAACATTTGAAAAAAAGAAGGATTTTATTTCCTAAATATCGAAGGGAAAACGGTTTCACTTATTTGAATGACAACCGGTCCGCTTTCGACGATGGATCCTTTCAGTTTCTGGTGATGAAGATACTGGGGCAGTAAGACTTCACCCAGGGAAGCGGAAAACTGCCCTGTGAGCAGGCTGCGCTCCGAAGGCAGGGGGCGGTCGGCGCTGGAAGCTCCTGGAGATCCAAGGAGAATCGCGCTCCCTTTCCTCCCCTCTTCTAACCGCAACCCGTCCTGTAATTAGCGGAGCGAGTCAATCTGAGCTAGGCAAATCACTGGCTTTTCACGAAATAATTATATTTGTGTTGCTCTCGGACATGTGCACCTCTAAGCCTGAAAACAGAGACAGCTGTTTTTCTTTTTCGTGACCGGGGGCAGGGAGAAAACAGGGGAAGCGACAGTGGTGGAGGGAGCGAAACCAGTACGGGGTGGACGAGAAAAGTGGGAGCGTGGGAAGAGAGTCTGGCACGGACAGTTTCAGCGCGCAGAATGCCCTGTACAGTACGCGATGTGATAACCCTCGGAAGGGGAACAAAATGAGGCTTTTCTCAACTTTCTGAAACAGCCACAGAGCTCCCCAGTGTGTCCCGGCCTCCGCAGCTCCGGGGCCGGGCCGGGAGCGCCCCCACCCCGCGGGGCCGGCCTCCCCTCCGGACCCCGAGCCTGCGGCGCCTGGGCGCGAGCCTGGCACACCCGGCGTCCCCTCGTAGGAGTCTGCGGGGGAAAGGGCGCGACGCGTGGGTCGCGCCGGCCCCTTCGCTGGAGGGACGCCCGACGCTGCCTCCGGGGCGGGGACAGCTCCGGCCACCTTGCGCGATTCCGCCCGGAGCCGGCTGGTTCCGGGGGTGGGGGGTCCGGGCGCGCGGTGCGGGCGAGAGAGGAGCGCGGCCCCG
>NW_026057578.1:56238247-56391019 GCF_023721935.1 Panthera uncia | reverse complement strand
CGGAGGGCCGAGGTAGTCTCCCGCTGGGCCGGCGGCCGGCGGCGGAGGGCGGCTGAGGGTGCGCGCTCGGCCAGGCGGTGTGCCCGCTCGCAGCGGGGACCGAACCGGCGGCTGCAGAGACCCCGGCCCCGCGGCGGGCGGCGGCTCACGGATCCGCACTGTGCGCGGCCGAGCGCGCGGCGCTGCCTCGGAGCGATGCGCTGAGCTCGCGGAGGGCCGAGCGCGGGGCTCGCCGGCAGCTCGGGGAGCCGACCCCATGGAGCCCGCGGGCGCCGGGAGGAGCCTGCGGGCGCCGCCACCGCCGCCGCCGCTGCTGCTGCTGCTGCTGCTCCTGCAGGTGGCGGGGCCGGCGGGCACCGTGGCTGAGACCCTGCTGGACGCGTCAAGGGCTATGGGCTCCAGCTCCAGCCCGCCGAGCCCCGCGAGCGTGGTGGCTCCCGGAACGACGCCGTTCGAGGAGAGTCGTTTGCCAGTGTTCACCCTGGATTACCCCCACGTGCAGATCCCCTTCGAGATCACCCTGTGGATCCTGCTGGCCTCCCTGGCCAAGATAGGTGAGCGAGCTGGACCCGCGAGCTGGGGTGGAGGCGATCGGAAGGGGACGCCCAGGTGGGTGGGCGTCCGAGTAGGCGAGTTGGCCTCTGGGTGGTGGCCACCTCCCTGCGGATCAGGGCAGGGGCGACAAAGCAGCTTCTGTTCCACAGGGACCCCGGGAGGAACACTTTCATGCTTTGGTTCTTAAGTGGACATTGGCCTTGAAATAGCCCGAAACTATTAGTCCATACAAACTCAGCGATTTGCTGCTTACTTTTGCCTGGGACACCAAGTGGTACAGCCTCCTGCCAAAGTAGAGACCTGTTTACTGAGGGAGGAGGCGAGTTAGCTGAGGTTTATTGGTCTCCACTGGGAGAGAGGCGCGGGCTAGCACAGAGACTAAAACGGTTAAAGCCCTGGATGCTCTGAGAGAGAGGCGCCTTGGCAGTGACCCAGACCCTGCCATGCACCTGACTAATGAGGTGCATGGAAGAGGACCTGGGACGACTGAGTGCCTGCAGCTGCGACAGGAACACCCTGTCTCCTCCCCTCCTTTGGGCTGAGGCTGTCACTATCCAGGAAGCGTTTTCTTAGGTGACTGAGGCCAGTGAAGCAAGATGCATATTTAAAAATAATTAACCCACTTTTTAAACTGTCTCCTTAACTCTCATTTGGAAAGCAGAAGCGCAGAATGTCTTTTCTCATCTGCATTCCCCACGCCCCCGACACGTAAACTTTTGTTGTGCTCATGGTGCTTTATGCTATTTTTGCTTTATATTTTAAATACTTTTTTTATTTTAAAATATGTCAACTACTGTCGTCATGATTCAAAAAGTTATTAGGTCAAAAGACACGTATGCATTATTGCATACGTCTTCTGCATTTGTCCTCGGAAAGAGCCTGTGCTGCACCGTGAGGCAGGTCGCCCTAAAGGATGAGCAGACGCCTTGCCTGTCGGCCTTGGGCTTCTTGATTGGTGGGAGAGATGCCATACACACCCGTGACCCTCATACAAGAAAGTGCTAAGTTGTGTGACAAATTCAGAAAAGATAATATGGCAGTGTCGGGAGGCAGAAGTCACTTGTGAAGTCACGATGTGAAGTCACGATGTGAAGTCAGGATGTGAAGGAAGCATTTAAATTGGGCTTTCAAGGATGACCAGGGTAGGGTCAGTCGGAGATGAAAGGGAACAACATTCCAGAGAGGAATGAACAAAGGCACAAATTGGGAGGAAAGCACAAAGCAGGTAGAAGAGATGGTTTGCAGGAGGGTGGAAGTTGTGGGAGGTAAGCCTGATGTCAGATAAAATTAATTAGATTCTATTAATGGTGGCCAAAGGAGGCACATGCTGTTTAGTGACTTTTCAGGCTGCAGTTGCCTTGCTTTGACATTGTTGTACCAGTTCAGTGTTTTAATTCCACCTGAGAAGTGGAAGCAGGGGAAGTGGATTTCCCCATCTATCGGGTAGGGTATACACATTTGCAGGTAAACTCCTTGTCTGTAACAATACACTCAGGTGCTGTCTCCTCACATGGTCCTTACAACAACCCTGCCACGCAGGAAGGGCAGATATTAATACCCTCCCCCGCCCTTGATAGAGGTGGAAACTGAAACTCTGGAGAGCTTACAGGAGTTGCCCACAGATATACAAAGTGGGGAGCCAAATGCAGGCTCTGTTCACTCTGTCCCAGCCTCCATCGCTGGAGAGGTGCTTTTGTGCCCTGTTTCCATTACTGCTGCTCGGTTGCTATTTCTATTCAATTACAAGTCTTTGTTTTGTTCTTCACTCCTGATTATTTTAATCTGATTAATTACACTAATAACAGCTGCTGGTAGGCACTTAAGTTCATTACCTCTAATTTTCACAACCATCGTGGGTAGGTCTGATTACCCCATTTCCTATACGAAGAAACAGCAGTGGGGAGGTTACCTTGCTGGTGGGTGGGGAGCCAGAATTCCATTCAGGTCTGTCTGATGTCTCATCTTTGTGTCTATCCTGGAGGCTTGTTTTGTTATGGGGATTAAATGACACTACCTATGTATAACATTCTTAGAAAATGCTGGACGTGTGGTAAGCGCTGAATGTTGTCACTAGTAGGCGTGGAAGAGGAGTGAACTGAAGCCTTGGGTAGTGCTCTGGCACTGTGTTTCCTTTTCCACTGTGCTGGGTAACCTCCTGCCTTTCTCTGCTCCTTTGGGCTCAGCCTTTCCCAAGTGTTCCTATTCGTGTGTGGGTTGCTCTTTCATACTTGTTTTCTGTCATCATCTATTCATCTCGTTTGACTTTATCCCACTAATTGTGTGGTATTTTATTGAAATGCTTCTATGAGTTCATAGGTGTATTCATCTGCCCATTGGCAGTATTTTTGTTTTATACCCAGATGTATTTATATTCCCTGGCACTTGTTGTTCTGACCTTTCTGCCCCTCCCCCAATTGTAATCTTTACTGGCTACTAAGTCCCCTTTCTTCCCTGCATCTGGGGTGGCACAGAAATGGGAACACAGACAGATGTTCATGTCTCCCAACCAGAAGGGTCTGACCAGAGAGAGACCTCAGTGGAGACTGCCGTTTGTGGGGTAAAGGGTATATATAGTTCCCAGAAGAGAGAGTATAGTTTCAGTCTCCCAAAGCCAGTTTTTGGGGGTCTTTCCTAGGTTCTTCGTGTATATATGTAGTCCAGCTCTGCCTTCCTATTGCAACTCTGCCCTTAGAGAAGCCTGGAAATGCCCAGATATCCACCCCCACGCCCCTCCCCCACCGGCCCTGCACTTTTTGTTGGATTTGAGGAAAACTGTCCTTGTATTGTGGGATGCCTTTACAGCCCATTAAACAGTAGTCATTCAAATGCTATCTTAACTTTTGCCCTGGAAAAACTATTATTTGGGGAGACTTATATGACTTAATTTGCTCATATTTTGGGCACGATGATGAATTGAGCTGTGCAGGGAGACTTGAGAGATTACAGATGTGTTAACTCATGCAAAATGCCATGGTTTCTATTTGGAGCACTTTTATGCCATGTACCTGGTGTACCTGAACTTACCTACTCAGAGAACATGGAGAAACATTGCTGGTGATTAATCTAAACAAAGGTAACAGGTTGCCCCAAATGGAGGCTCCTAATAACATTTGTAGGAGGTTTAAATCATGCCTGATGGTGAATTCAGAATTGTTTGCTAGATTGCAGTACAATATAACCTTAGAAATATTGCAGTCAGAAGTGAGCAGGTGCATTTGCGGGAGAGTGTTGAATGATTCAACTTTTCACTGTTTTACCTGATTATTAGGGAAACTCAATTTCTGAATTATTTGGTTAAAAAGAAAATCCTCTCATCATGATGATGATGTGAATGTATATGTAAAGGGTTAAATAAATCAAAGAATGTAGGAAACTTATTATACTTTTGAACAGTTGTTAAATTTTTCAGTTTTAGAATTTGTTTTTCACTTGGATCCAAGTTAGCACATGTGAACTTGTATTATTCTTCAATTTTTAAGATCTATATTTGGAATAATTGTTGATTTTTTTAACAGTTATAAAATGCACACCTTGCTTGGTAAATCCTATACACAGCAATGGAGTTCTACAGCTTAGAGTAATAGGTAGCCAAAGAATTAAGAAGAGGAAGAACTTCCAAGAGTGTTCTAAGATTGTCTCCTCTCATTTCCTTGCCCATGAAGTGGATCAGTGGATTTGTCCTAAACCAGGTGAACTTGGGCATGTGTTCTACCATTCTTCGGAGTTCAGGGACAGAGTACTGGGTCCCTGCTGTTTAAAGCAACACAATTCCATTCTCTTGTCCCCTCACCTACCTAGTAGTCTTGTTGAGCTGGCCTGTTTGCCTCTTCCAGGTGTCAGCATGAATCCTGCCCTTTTCATCTCCTTTGCCCTTAAACTTGGGGTTAGGATGCAGAATTTTCCACTTCCCTCCACCCCGTTGTCTTGACATTAAATAACTTGTAGTATTATTTTAAGGAAAAGTCAAAGCAGTTTGGTCCCTAAAGGTTTCTCCTCTGGGATCAATTCTGTCCTGATTTGAAATATGAAACCAGATAGTTTCTGCAGTTGTTATCTGTCTGTATTACCTGAGATCTTGATCTCTTAGAAAAACCTATCCTTGCCCTTGATCTGTTTCTCTTTGTTGTATTTGTTTTTCCTGAAGTGTATACACCAGCTGGTTGGTCAGTGGATGAAGCTCATGATCTTTCCTTGTTTCTGAACCACATCTTACTTCGAACACACTTGTGGAGCTCAGTCTTCCTGATGGTGTGCGCTTGTTCCTAATAAAGCTAAAAGAAGAATTTTGATTTCTTTTTGTCTGAAAGCTTCCATCTCTCTCCACTTTGGGTTAACCATACATTTCCTGTGTTCTGTGTGAAGGATGACTGCAGCAGCTTGTATTGTTTCTAAGGATCATTCAGGTGCCACCTGGAATCTTATCACTGCACAGTAACGCAGAAATATTTTCATGTCTTTTAAAAGAATAACAGGTAATTTTTCTTTCTTTACCTTGATCAACAGTCTCCGAAGTTTATCTATTTTATACTTTTTCAAAGAATTAGATTTTGTTTGGTTTCTAGTTTACCAATTTCTTCTCTGTATTACTTAGTTACTCCTACTTTATTGGCATATATATATTTTTTTCATTCCTGAATTGAAAGTTTAGCTCATTAATTATTGAATTTACTTGTTTTCTAATATGTGTATTCCCACCTAACAATGATAATTAATCCCTGAAAAAAACACTTAGAGTTGCAAACATAATATTACATTCAAAAATTTTAATGACAAATGTTTTTATGAGCTCCTATGTTCTAAAATAGGCATGCCCTTATGCTAAAATGACATCAGTCTTAGTAAAATGCACAAAACTATTTCAGTAGTTTATTTTAGTTATTACAACTCCTAAGAAGCCATTTCTCTTCATCAGTTCCTCCAAAATGTGGCTATTTACTTGTTTTCATTAAATTCAAAGCTGTGATAAACTAACACTCAAGACTGTGTTACAAAGCATAGTCATGATAACTATGTTTATGTAAATTTATCTGTATTGCAAATTATAATAACAATAAAGAGCATGGCAAAGACTAAAGAATTCAGGGAGGTGATGCAAATGGAATTGCACTTTCCTAAGCAACTGCATGAAATCATTACTGCTATTGACAAACCACCTGTATTCTGAAATGAGAACTTAACATATCAGTGATAAAGCTGGAAAGATGACTGAAGTATCTCATCAAGGGCACCCAGCCACTGATTTAAAATCTATAAAATCCAATACAGTCTTTATGAAGTCAAAGAAATGCCTCATGTGCTGAAATAGGAATAGTAAAAGAAACTCTTCTTAAAGATGGTTTCTCATGATCCAAATGGGTATATCTTAGAAGAATGGCAATGTATGTATTTTTTTTAACGTTTATTTATTTTTGAGACAGCATGAGCAGGGGAAAGGCAGAGAGAGAGGAAGATACAGAATGTGAAGCAGGCTCTAGGCTCTGAGCCCTCAGTCCAGAGCCTGACATGGGGCTTGAATTCACAAACCACGAGATCATGATCTGAGCTGAAGTCTGACACTTAACCGACTGAGCCAGCCAGGTACCCCAGCAATATATGTATTTAAGGCTAAAAGTATATTGTTCTGTCCTACTTTCGTTGCATTGTATAGTTTTGATATGTAGAGTTTTCACTATTGTTTCACTATTGTTTAGTATTGTTTAGTATTTTTAAATTCCCTTATGATTTTTTTATTCTAGCCCAATAATTATTTAGAATTATAGTTTTTAGTCAGTAAGCATATTGAGATATGTGGTTATTTTTTATTTATTCATATTTTATTTAATTTTGGTTAGATATGCCTGATAATTGATTTTTGATATTGATTGAGATGTCCTCTGTGGTTTAACATGTGGTCCTTTTTAAACTGCATTTTCCATGCTTGCTTGAAAAAGATTATAGGGGTGCCTAAGTGGCTGAGTCAGTTGAGTGTCCGACTCTTGATTTCAGCTCAGGTGATGATCCCAGGTTCATAGATTGAGACCTATGTTGGCCTCCATGCTAAGCGTGGAGCCTGCTTAAAATTAGCACTCTCTCTCTCTCTCTCTCTCTCTCTCTCCCCCCCATTCCTCCTCTCTCTCTGTCTCTCTAATATAAAAAGAAAGCAAAAAAAGATTATATATTCTCTATTTATTGGATGTAGGATTCTATACAGGCACATGTGCACATATGAAGATAACATGCCTCCACACAGAGGATTAGATTACATTTTAATTATGGTGTTCAGATATTTAATAGAATTGCTGAGTTTTGGTTATATTATCTATTAGGTTATGGGGTACATTAAAATCAGTCTCTAAGATTGTGATGCCAATTACTATTTGTAATTTTGTCAGTTTTTGCTTTATATATTTTGATGCCAAGTTATTAGGTTCATACAAGTTTAATATTATATCTTCTGAGTGAATTCTTTAATGATTAAATTATGAGCTTCTTTATTTTCAATAATATTCTTGTGGCTCATAGTCTGTTTTTTCTCTTATTACTATTGCTATTCAAAATAAAACTAGATTTTGCACATGTATTTTTTCTGTATCTGTTTTCACATCTACATTTTCCAGACATATCTTTTCCCTTAACATTGCAATCAAATCAACTAGATAATTGTTCTTCAGATACATTTTGTTAAACTACATACACATTGGGGTACATGTGCCCCTATGAATCAACACTCCCGTATTCTTTGGATAAATTCTTAGTAGTCCTATTGCTGGGTCATAGGGTAGTTCTATTTTTAATTTTTTGAGGAACCTCCACACTGTTTTCCAGAGTGACTGCACCAGTTTGCATTACCACCAACAGTACAAGAGTGCATACACTGTATGTTAGCCAACTTGACAATAAATTATGTTAAAAAAATTTTTTTTAAATAAAGTCCGTACTTAAAGCTCAAAAAAAACCCCTACATATAACTGGATTTTTTTATATTTAATTTAAATTTTAAAAATATTTGTAATTTAAAAAATTGCAGTTACATTTATTGTAAGTTAAGATATATGTGAGCTTATTTTGTTCTTTGTTTATTGTGCTTTTATTTGGTATATTTAATTTTAGTGTCATATTTTGGCCTAGTCAATTTTTTTCATTTATTTTTAACATATTATTATATATCCTGTTTATATTCCTTTTGTGCTTACTTTTCAATTTTAATTTGATTACCTGATTTAACAGGAGCCAGGGCAGACTGCTTTGGCTCACATCCCAGTTACATTTTCCTACATATTTTGTGGTTGTGAGATATTGGGTACATAACTTAAAACTCTCTGGGGTCAGTTGCCTTATTGGTTAAATGGGTATAATGAAAGTACCAGTGTCATAAGCTGCTATAAAAAATAAATTAGTTAATATATGTAAAATCTTAAAACAATTTTTGGAACATGGCAAACAGTATTTACTATTATGTTATTGTTTTATACTGTTCCTTAATAATATTTAAACTTTAAAATTTTTAACTGCTATTTGCCTGTTTCAGAATTGTAATTTTTGGTTTAGAATTCAGACCTGGTTTATATTTAACTTCTTCCAAATTAGACTTTAATTTTTAGACCTGGTTTGTATTTAATTTCTTCCAAATTAGTTTTTAATTTTTATAAGCAGTATTTACATAGATTTGCAAACATGCTTACCAATTTTTTTATTGTTACTTCTTCTCTCTCCCTTCCACATTGTTTTCTTTTTACTGAAGTGTTTTCTTTGATACATACTTCATTCAGGGAGGACCTTTGAATGATAAATTCTCTTGATCTTTAACAATGTCTTTATCTTGATTATTCTCTTGAATGATTATATAACAACATAGGAGTTGGAATTATTATCACTTATCAGTTGGAAAATATTGTTTCATTACTTTCTGTCTGGTTTTGTTGCTAAGGAGATTTATGTTGTTACTCTCATTTCCCTTTGGATTAATCAGACTTTGCTGTCTGTGTGTATTTAAGATTTTTCATTTGGTTATTTCTGATATTCTGCCGCTTCTTCAGTATGTCTAGGTATCGACTTATTTTATTTTTGTTGCTTGGACTTGTGCTTCCATGTTTCTTAATGCCGTTTGATGTTTTTCATCTCTTTTCTATTTCTTGGTGATTTTATCAGATCTTTTTTTCCAGTACCACATTATACTTTCACAGATTAATCTGTGCCTAACTTACTCATTGGATTTTTCATTTTAATTATATTTTCATTTATGCTGCCTTGGTTCTTTTTCCAGTCTACCTGCATTTTGTTCATACTATTCTACTATTTAATTAACTTATACTCCTCCTTTGGAGTATTTTATTTAAACTGTATTCATTTTATAGTTGTTGTTGTGGTTTTTGTTTTTCCTTTTTTTTTTTAGATTTTCCTGTTAGGGGACTTGGGTGGCTCAGTTGGTTAAGCGTCCAGCTTCAACTTTGGTCGTGATCTCACGGTTTGTGGGTTCGAGCCCTGTGTCAGGCTCTGTGCTGACAGCTCAGAGCCTAGAACCTGCTTTGGATTCTGTGTCTCTCTCTCTTTCTCTGTCCCTCTCCTGATCGTGCTCTGTCTCTGTCTCTGTCTCTGTCTCTCTCTCAAAAATAAAATAAACATTAAAAAAACTTAAAAAGGTAGATTTTTCTCTTATTTTTAGTTGTTAATTATGTTTATCACATTTACCGATTTTCCCTTTTGGATATTTATTTCCTCATATAGATTATATTTTTTATTGTGAGCTTAGCTTCAGCAGGGGATGTTTACTTGGAAGTGGTTTGTTTCCCTTAAGTTATGAATGGTTCTAACAAAAATGGTTTTGAGTTTTCATGCTGGGACCCAGAATTTCAGTGATTGGTTTTTAGTGCTAGCTTGGTTTTCCTATATTATTCAAGTGGACTTTAAACCTGTGTGTGGGGTCAATCTGGAATTTTATACTTCACAGGTGAATTTTCCCTCTGCCCAAGGCTATAAAGAGTTGATGTATTTCCTTCAATTTTTCCTTGGCTATAGACATCTTTTAGTACGTGTTTATTTGGCACAAAGTAGCTCTCTGAGACTCAGGAATTTATGCATGAATCCTTCCCTGACTGGTCTGACTTCGGATTTCTTGGCTTCATATAGGTGTTCAAATGCTAGGTCCCAGCACGTAGTGCAGGTAACTTGTGTGGAATCCAATCCCCCAGGTTCACTGTGGCTTGAAATCCTACTGATGTCTCTTTCTTGGGCTTCTCTTGTTTCTGGCCTCGGAGACATTTTCCTTTATTTCGGATGTGGCTAGATATTAATCTTCTGTGTTTGAAGTACGAGATGGTTTTATCTGTGTTCACATTGTTGGATGGCTCAGTGACATTTTATATGGCACTTTTAAAAGAAATGCGTGCTATGTAGTGTTAAAAGCCCATGGGTATGTTCTGCCCATAGGATATCATAATGGACTCTCTTCAATGTAAGGTGAATATAATATGTTCTTTTCCTAGTTTTTCTATCTGCAGGATGGGAAGATGTAACTATTCTCCTTTTCTCTTCTATATTTTCATAGTTGGGTAGAAGAGAAATAGTTCAGCAATTGAAAAGGTGTTGGACTTGAGGTTTGGAAAATATGTCCCCAGATCAGAAGCAGGAAGACCCTGTGGCACTTTGAGTTCTGCCATTAACTTTGTTGTATGATCCTCCCAAGACTTGGTTCTCACATTTAATTAGTAGAAGTAGGGATATGTATCTGCCCCACCTGTTTAACATTTCCAAGGGATAATAAGAGATACTGTGTAGGGGAGGAAGTCATTTATAACAAGGATTTTACTTTTATAGCAAAAGAAACTTAAGCCAAGAGAAGCATGTGTTTATTATATTAAAGGGACGTGCAGACATGGGCGTATTGTCATTCTAAATGAGGCGTGCACAATTAGAGGTTACTCTCTTGCAATTACATCTTTTAAATGTGATGAATCATAATTGATGTACTTCCTGCAACAATCCTACACATTGTTCATCACTGTTCCAGGGCTTTCTAATCTTGATTTGTAAAATTCATCCCTTGTTTGAAGATGTATGCATTCCTTTCCCTCTTCAATAACTCCAGGGGAGGTATGGGAATTCCTTTGAAAGCTCTCTGGGTGGTTGTGACATAACCATATTTTTAAAGGTGAGTTTCATGTTAATACTTGGTGTTGGCATACAAAGGCCCACATGTGAAAAACAGAAAAGTCAAATTCACAATTGTCTTTAGAAATTTCAACGGCAAATGGAACAGATTACACATGCCCAGCCTGCCTGTGAAAGTGCTCTAAAGCAGTTTAAAATTTTTGTTATCCATGGAAAGTTTCTCGTGGAGTCACAAGGCCATGGGACGATTCTTTTGCCGTGTTCCTGTGACTCTGCCACAGGCAATTCTGCTACTCCCTATTACTAAGCTTCTTTCCTAGGGATCCATGGGCTGGGAAACCTGATCAATGTAATGCAGCCGAGCAGAGTCTTTTATTGTGGCATTGGAGGGTGGAGATGGGTGGGCCTACATAATCCCTCTATCACAGGTTTCTTTAATAAAACAATAATAGCCAACCAGGATGAAGCATTATTCCATTATTCCATGCCATTCCAAGCATTATTCCAAGTGTTTTATACCCATTGTCTCATTTAATCATCACAACAACTCTGGTTGGTAAGCCATCATTATTATCCCCAGTTTTAAAAAATAGATGAGGAAACAGGTTTAGAGAGCTGAGGTAACCTGTCCAGGGTATCACAACTCTTAAGTGGTAGAGGTGGGATCCATGGTCAGCGTACCTCATTGCTCTACTGTGTTTTGTTCCGGAGAAGAGTATTACGTTCTAGGCATCTGTCTGTAGTCTCCAGAGCACCTAGATGTGCCTTATCTCATACACTCTTAACCTTAATCTTGACGGTCTCAGATTTTCACCGTAAAATCGGACCACGATGATTACATCATGCCTACTTCACAGGATCTTTGTGTGGACCAACTGAAAGCACATTTGACTCTACAGCTGACATTGGTCGGACCTCACCACAACTCTGTAAACTGGTAGGACAGAAGGAGCTCCAGAAGGCAAGGTGGCATAACTCATAAGTGGTGTCAGAGCTAGAACTTGAGTCTGGAATTTCTGAAGCTTGGTCTAACTTTTTCTCCCATGCATAACTTAGAGAATATAGAATTCCAATGCTTTTGATATATATATTTAACATGTTAAGATTCATAGGTTAAAGGTTCAACCCATAACTTGGGCTACCATATACATTTTAATAGGCCAAAGTTCAGCTTCAACAGGTTTACAGGAGACAGGGTGTTAAATGTGTTTCGTGGTTGCACGTGCATGCACACGTGTTGAACTGCATGCACATGCATGCACACGCAGACACATTTGCACACGTGAACGACATTCATTAGGATGGAAGCTCTGTGCAGGAAGGGATTTTGTCTCTTTGACGTGCTGCCTAGAACAGTGCTTGGCACAGAGCAGGTACTCAATAAATAAGCACTGAGAAAAATAATAAGTAAATAGTAGTTAGAGACACTTTTTGTTTCACCTCAGCTTAATCATGTGGTAATTAAGGTAACTGTGTCTCCTGGTTTGTCCATGATATCCATGATTTGCGTCCATTATCCGAGAACATATATTAATAGTCTGCCCCTCACTCTCAAATATGCTAGTTCACGTGGTCATTTATGTAGTCACTCTACATACAATGCATATACTGTAATTGCACATACTTTGAGTGGTAACTTCCGCCCTGTTGTCCAAAATCTGACCTCTGCCACTTACTAGCTGTGGAGTTTGGGTGAGTTAATAATCCTCTATAACCTCAGTTATTTCATCCATAAAATAGGAGAATGAGAATAGCTTCCTTGTGAGGTTGATGAGAGTGCACGTAGAAAACTTGCCACCTTCAGACCTTGGAAATGTGGTTAGCCCTTGGATAAGAACCGATGTCTTGCTTCCTCCTCCAAAGCATAACGGTATCGCGCCACCAAAGTCTGTTTCGTCCAGTTATTCTGTAGCAAGTTGTTAGATTGTCTGGATGGCCCTGTCTCCTGCTGTTGGTGTTATGCACGGGCTTCTCTCTAAATCATAACCTTGCAGTTTTCAGTGTTGCATAAATGTAAAAAAAAAAAAATCATCTGTCTGCTTTTGTAAGTTAATTCGCAATAGAGAAGAAAGGCCACACACCCCCCTTTGTTTGGTGGCAGGTTCCTCTGTCAAAGACTGAAGGGCGAACAGCCAGGTGTAGTAGGTAAGGGGCATAGTAGGTGGGAGGCAGCAGAGAGGGCCTTGCACACAAGGCTTGTGGTCCGGTGAGACGTTCTGTGTAGGAGCTGGCTCTCCCCTAGGCCTTCCTCCTGACACCCTCTGAGCTGCTGGGTCTACTCCGTGTCCTCAGGGTCCCCAGCAATGTCCATTCACACACAAGCAGGGCAAACATGTTTTTCAGCAGGTCATTGACCCCAAGTCCCTTTGTACTTTTTTCTTTTTTCTTTTTTTAAACTGTGTTCCTTTAGGAATCGAGGCAGGAAGGAGTTGTAAAACAAAGTCCTGCCCAAAGTAATCATGAAAACACCATTCATGTCTACCTGTCTTCTTAGGAAAATGGCATCATTCTTTGTGCATCCTCCGTGACCTGTCCGGAAGGATACAAAGATGCTGCCGTGGGCTCAAGGAGCTGATGTCTTTAAGAGAACTAGAAAATATGTGTGTGTGCCTGCGGGAAACAGCTCCCACCCCAGTCTCTCTGGGTCCTGTTGTGCACGGCTTCCTTCCTTTAGCACTTTTGTCACTATCTGACATATGTTTATTTATTTATTAGTCGCCTGTGTGTGCTCACAGTCCCTCCCTCCTCAAGTACAGGCTCCAGGGATGGGGGCCTGTGTCTTTTGTTTTTGTCTACCTCTGCAGGGCTTAGGCGGTTCACAGTCAAAACTCATGATGTCTACATCCTCAGTACTGTTTTCTGTTTTCAGCTGCTTCACATATATAAGCCTATTTTGATTCTCACAAGAGTCTTCACTTGGCTTTGTTTTACTGCTGACATGTATTCATGTGCTTTCATTCGAAGCGTGGTTCGTGAGTGCTAATGGCTTTGCTAAAGGGATTTGGTTGATAAGATAGCCGATTTATATATGTAATGACTTTACTCCCTCTGCAGTGATTTTTTTTTTTTCTTCTTTTTCTTTCCGTTTGGTCTTGATGTCTCAATTTTGTGTTTTGAGGCCACTGAAACCAAGGGAGTTTATTACTGTTTCTGAATCTGTGAACAAGTGTGTATAACTGGCAGGACTCCGGTCTTTTATTTTTCCACTAAATATGTTAGTAGTACTGGTTATTATTTTCCTGAAGTGTAATAATTATGATGATGCTTGGACCATAGAATTCTTAAGAATTGAAATCCCTTTGGTCTTTGCAACGATAAGCAAATCGAAAGACACATGGATGTGCAGAGATCACCGAGTTGGTAATCAGAAGCTGGAGAGGAGGCAAAATGAGCAAAAATATGCTGATTCTGGTAAGTTGAGAAAATAGCATCCTTTTACCAAATAGGGTAGTTTCTTAATTTAGCTTTGGCCACCGGTGTGCACGCAGATCCCCTCCGTGTATATAACCAGTGACTGGAGTTAAGTGTTAGCGACCACTTAATTGAAAAATGCAATTAGGCAGCAATTACTGGCAATTGTGGGTTCCTCTACTATACTTTGATCTATTTATTTTAAGCAAGTGGTACGTTTGTTTAGAAGGCAGGCTCTCAGAGGAATAAAAGCCAAACGGAACATAAAACTCCAACACAACGTGGTTGAGTGGGTGCGGTAGGCTGTCTGGATAACCGTGCATAACTTAATGATGGGTGGGCAAACAACACAACCAAAAATTGGCATAAATCATTTACTAACACACGGGTTGAAAGAATCACAAATCTTGGGCTTTAACATCTAGCTGGGGCAGTAGGAAAAAAATTGCTTTCAGCCATTGGCCTGCATGGCAAGTCTTGCCTCTCTCTAGGTTAGAGTACCCCAGGGTCCCTGTCACCACTCCTGGGTCTTGGATCCCGGTGCCCCCTCCCTGTCCCTCTCCCTCCCAGCCAGATCTGCAGAAAGTCTATTCAGATACAGTTGGCAAACCTAACTACTCCCTGGATACTGTCATTCCCCCTACATAATGCCTATACCCGGGAGAGTTTTTTCCCCTCAGAAAGATCTCTTTCAGTCTACCCCTTCCTTTTCCGAACCCCTTCCTCGAAGGGTGTTACTGCAGTGGAGAAAGAAGAAGAAGAAAAAGGGGTGGGCCAAGAGCCACAAGGGGGTAGAACTTGGTAACGTTAAAGATACTTAGAATATGGGGCTGTCGAATCCGCTTCAGAGCTGTAAAATCTGAACCTGCAGTCCTGACAGATGCAGGACAAGTTCTGTGACGACTTTATGTGTACTTCATGAGAAACATGAGTCGAGGACTCTGCTAAATAAGAATTCTTGGCGCGTCCGAGGGCTGCTCTGAGCATTTTAACAGCGTGGATCTTGTTTCCCACCTGGCGATATTATAAATTCCCCTGGCATCTGTGGATTACTTTACTTGGCATAGGGAGGCACATATTTCACACCCAGATGTAAAATATGTGAAAATTCTTGGGACACTGGCCAGTGTCATTGTTATTTCCTGGTGCAGAGTTGCTGCCTTGGTGGGCGGTAAGGACGCACCCAAATCAGTTATAATTTCTGGGCCATGTGGATGGTGTGGTATGACTACTCCATCTTGGTTGCACTGCGCTCATGGAACGTTTTGCAAAATTCATAGGACCCAATCTGAGCATGCTGATAGCAAGAACTGAACATCTTCGGAATTCATTTCCCTGGCCTAGCCTACCTGTAGCTTCAAAAAGGAGACTGTGGGGGCACCTGGTTGATTTCAGCTTATGTCACAATTTCAGGGTTCGTGGGATCAAGCCCTGTGTTGGGCTCCATGCTGTCAGCTTGGGATTCTCTCTATCTCTTTGCCCCTCCCCTGCTTGTGCATTCTCTCTCTCAAAATAAATATGAAAAAAAAAAAGAAAAAAAGGAGAGTGTGACCCGTTAACAGAGTAATCTAAGATTGGCCTCTGCAGTAGGAAGTAACCAAGATGGTAAACTATGTAATTGGTTTGATCCTCTGAAAGCCATTGAGTGGTAAGCAACCTAACATAAAATTGAAAACCACAAATAACTCAAATAAAAAGCAAGAAGTATTATTTACAGAAAAGCACAGTGTTCATTTATTTATTTCTCCTTTCTTCGCTGGCTTTCCTCACTCTCCGAGCATAGTTTCTTTCTTATCTTGGAAAGGAAGAAATTGATTTGCTTTTGGCAAGATAACTATGCAAAATAATTATGATGTATGTCCTTTACATAGATGCTAATAAGCTAGTCTCTTGCATGACCGTCTCCTTCAGAATTCCTAGAAAAATAGTGAGCTTTTCTGTCACAGAAGCTGCCTTCGAGCAGCCAGGGCACGCGATTGTCACTTCATTAGAATAGATTTTATAGAGGTATTGGAAGACTGGAGATACGCTGTAACGCACAAGCTGAGGAGCCGTATCAACAGAGTCATTAACTTTGCACAGTGCTTCGTGTGCTCGCCACTGTGGCCCAGCCTCTTTTACAGCCAGGAGAACTTTCTTTGTGATCGGCCTGCCCAAAATTGATTTGGGCTGCCAAGCCTGGAGAGACTCTGGCCCTTGTCGCTTGGTCTCCGGGCCCTGGAGAGCCAAGGGATTCAGTGCCAGGAAGATCTTCCCAGGCCACCTGGTTCCCGCTCAGCCCAGCACATATTTCCTCCCAGACACCTTCATGTGTGGAACCAAAAACTTCTCTATCATTTGAAGGGATAGCTTGCTGTTGTTTCAATTTGTGACTTTCCTTGAAATCCAGAGACCTATATAGTCTTTTATTTTTTCCACGTCGGACTTCCGAGAGCAGCACCTCCAGCCGCATCTGCCTTGGGCCCCAGTAAATGTGTCTTCTGTGTGACATAAAACTCTCAGCATCGGATGCAGTGTCTTTCGTAAAGCAAGGCAAACCACAGGGCTTAGGGATGACTTCACACATGTATCTCCATGTGTTACACACACCACACACACACACAACTTTTAAGTCTGTCATGAGCAATCACAGGTAGCCAGGTAAAAACTAAATATGAGATTTCTGCTCATGAATATTTGCATACTCGACACAGCAAAAATACTTTTCTGACCCACTGGTTATAGGCTAACTCTCTGGGCCCAACTTCTTGTAGAAAGAAAAATCTAACTAACACTGAGAATTGATCTTAATCTTGCTGATGGCCCAGGAATGCAAATAATGGGTCTGAGACTAAAGAAAAGGCCTTAATTCAGGTGATAATGAGGCAAGAGCACAAGTCACTTCTTGTGCTCAGCCCTGGCTCAGGGGTCAGATTAGGATTCAGTGGAGGAGAAAGTCCCAGCCTGCAATGTATGCCTCAGCATACACTGAGGGAAGTTCTCTCAGCCTGCAGAAGTCACCAACTCCAAGTGTGGCACTTAGGACTTTTCAGGGAGCTCGCCCTATTGACAGAAACCAGCCATGGGGCCCGGTGAGAAGAGGGAGGCACCTCACCCCCTGAGTTGCTGAGCACTGGTCACTTGCTTAAGAGATGGGAAGCCAGTCCCATAAGCCATGGAATCTGAGTGCTGAGTTGTGTTCTCATTGCTGCAGTTCCGATTTGAAGTCAGGAATCTAAAAAGAAGACTGAAGAGAAAGACAATGTAAGGTTTCTCGCCCCAGTCTCCATTGCAGTCTTTTTTTTTTTTTTTTTAATTAGAGCACAAGTGGGGAAGAGGGGCAGAGGGAGAGAGAGAATCTTAAGCAGGCCCCATGCGCGCAGGGATCATGCACGTGGGACCCTGGGATCATGATCTGAGCTGAATGAAATCAAGAGTTGGACACTCAACCGACTGAACCATCCAGGTGCCCCTCCATTGCAGTCTGAGTAGCCTCTGAAGATAGGCTTTTGGACCTGCCGTCTAGACGGACAGCACATAGTGTGGCCTAGTAGTGCATATGCATGCTGTGTGGGCTGGATGGGTGGGGATGCCCAGCGTGGGGGAGGCTGGCAGGCAAGCTGGAGAGCCAGCACTCGCTCTGACTAGAGGAATCCCCTGCCCAGTTCCAGCTCATTGCCACCTTGCACAGACTGGGGGACAGAGGGCCCAGTCTGCTGGTTTTTCAAGATAAACTAAACAGAGGAATTTGTATGTGGAAACTCTCATTTACGAGAGATTAGCTCGATATTCAGAAATACAACGAGCAAAACCAAATCGGTCTATAGGCCACGATGGCCCATGAGCTGCCAGTTTGTAACCTCTGGCCCAGCCTTTTTCACGTTGCAGGAAATTTTGCTTCCAGTATTTATACCTGCTTATATTTAAGGGAGGTGAGTCTACTGATTGGGATTCTTATGCACTCAGGATCCGCTGGAATTTATCAAGTTAATAATAGTCAAAATGAATACCGTCCTCAGAATATGGTTGTGTTACCAAAAGAGAAATAAGTAAAAATGGTGACATCCCCTTACCATTGATAAAAATGGGGAGGCTGTCATGGAATCCCTAAGTAAATGGCATTCCCGTTTTACACCTTGAGTAAGGAGCGCAGGCGTGAGAAGCAGTGTTGGGAGGGATGCCAGGCTGCCGGCACGTCCCTCTCACCCTGCCTCTGACATTTAGTTATGTCACACAGCAACTTCATTATCTGTGAAAGGTAAACTCTATGGATACATCAAATGTCATCCCGACCATTGTTAAAACAATGAAAGTGTTACTTACCTTCCCCCAAATGTCTCTGTTTTGCCAATTTAAATAAGGCTATCTGGTCTTAGGGTCTCAGTGGATGATGAGGTCCCATATAAGAGGCACTTTCCTTTAAAAATATGTCTGTGAACAAGATCGGGGAATTTAACAGTTTTAACGATAATAAAGACAACCATTCTTGTGCTCTTGTTCACTGAGCATCATTTACAATAAACCCATAGGAGTATTGCTGTAATTGACATATGTGCTATGGTAGATTGGGATAGCATGTTAGCGTGTTATACTTTGGTCAGCCATCTCCTTTTGATATTTTGCTATGAGTGTTTTTGTAAAAATTAGTTGTTTTTCCCTTTGCATCGCAGAAAATCCTGATTTTTTTGCTTGCTATTTTTGGACAGCCCGTGCTTTGCACATTTTATGGTTCTTGGTCATTTCACCACAAACATGATTGCCACAAACGTTTTGCTATATATCTAGTTGGGTGTAAGGCAATTTTGCTGCAAAAGAGAAAATCACAGAAGATAACAGGGACGTTCATGTTTAATGGACATAACAAAACATGAAAAAATTAATAGAAGTGCCATTAGGATATTTGTAATAAAAGATCAAGCCATGAAAAGTGAAACAGGGACATGTAAAAGGACATAAATAAACATGAAAAATGCAATAAAATTCACTGTTAATGTCTTCCTTCATTTAGAGAAGTGTCAGTTTTCCAAAGACTAGGATACACATTTGTAACGGAGCTTCGTACTGCACTCTGAAAGGCTTCTACACTGCTGTTCATCCTTGACATATTGTCACATGTCTGCTCATAGACGTTCTGGAGTTCTATGGGAAATGTACAAGACATAGTGTTGCTGTAATGCATTTGTAACTGAGCTTTGTTATCATTGTAACTGATATTTTCTAGTAGAGTATAGTATGCGATACAGCTTTGGACTGTCTTATTTCACACTTCCAGTAAGTTTGGTTACCATCTCTTCTATCAAGTCGATTTAGAAGTTATCGCCTGCTATTTTAATACTACCCTGTCTGTTCATCACCGTATAGAACATTATGAGGTCTAGCCAATAGTTATATAATGTAACAATGGGAACTGTCAATGGAGAAATGAAACCAAACTGTCAATCAGTCATTCTATCTTTTAGAGCAGAAGTCCTTTTGGTCGATTAGTTGTGCGGTGAAAATGTTTGCGAGTGGAAATGCTGTGGCAGAGACGTACACAGTGAAAATACCCAGACACGCTTTATTTCACCACGCTGAGAGTTGCCTTCAGCTGATGGTAGTTGTTTTGGGTTATGTGCATGGTGCCAGTGCCTATCAGCAGAGGTCAGTTTCAGCTACATCTTTTCACACTTGTTTGCTGAGCAGGGTTTATGTAGCTATTACCAATATTTCATTTTTCTGTGCCATAATTACTTCATAAGAATGAGTAGGAAAGTGAAAAATGAAAGTGAAGATGTATTTTCTATTGTGGTAAAATAGATGCCACATAAAATTTACTATATTAACCCTTTCAAGTGCAATTCAGTGACATTAGGTCAAGTCACCATGTTGTGCAACCATCACCACTGGCCATCTCCAGAACTTTCCCGTCTTCCTAAACAGAAACTCTGCCCATTAAACACTAACTCCCTGTCCTATATCCTCTGTCCTCCCAGATCCTGGGAGCCTTTATTCTACTTTCTGTCTCAGCGAATTTGACTACTCTAGGGACTTCATGTAAGGGGAATCATACAGTGTGTGTTCTTTTGTGTCTGGTGGAAGTGAAGATTTTAAGGAGGAACAGCATAACTCTTACAACCTTAAGGAAATTGAGTTGAAGGTAGAACTCACCATCGGTGATGAAAGCATAAACCTTTAGGGTAATCAGATATAAACCAGTTGGCTAGGTGTTCCGCTGGTAAATAAAATAACAAAACTAAAGATTAAAGAAAATGATAGAAAAGCTGGAACTAAGAATGTGGGTGAGGACTGTGATAAAAGGCGAAGCCCATGATCTGATCTTTGTTTTCAAGTGCTTGACCCCCAGCGACAGCATGCTTATCTGGTTGTCACTGCATGCTTGTCCAGAGGCATGGAGTAAAACCCCTAAAGGAGCACATCCAGATCAAAGGGAAGGTGAAGCGCTTTTCTCTTTATTGTCATTTTTTTCAAATGTTTATTTATTTCAGAGAGAGAGAGAGAGAGCAAGTTGGGGAGGGGCAGAGAGAGGGGGACAGAGGATCTGACGTGGGCTCTGTGCCGGCTGACGGATGCTCAATGGACTAAGCCATCCAGATGCCCCTCTTTACTGCCATTTTGGTCCACTGCTACAACCTATGAGATAATGGGAGGGCAAAATTGAGTAAAACTCGCTACCACCCTGGGAACCTGCTCTAGGGGGTGAAACAGACCCTCAGGTGGGTCTGTGAACTGTAGTGCAGTAAGTAGTCTGTTAACAACATCTGCACAGTGTGACTGTGGACAGAGAGCCATGTGGGTACTCACTGCCCTCTGAAACATTTTGTAAATGTCTTCCAATGAAGAGCATGCCTTTTTCTTCATATCATTGCCTGTGTTGGGTGTTACTACTTGCACTACCTTGAGGTGAATCCAAACTGCTGATGACAAGCCCTAGGACACATTACTGTCACCCTCTCTTGGTTTTCTTGCAGCGCCTCCTATGGGCCACACTTGGTGCCCACACTATTGAGTTTTGCACATGCCATTCCCTCTGCTCAGAAGCCCCTCCCATGCCTCTTGGCTTTGACAGTTCCTACCACTGTTTCCTTAATGAGCCCTTCTCCAATGGGGCAGACAAGATTAAAGACCCTGCAGCGGTTCCACTGTGACTTACATTTCCCTTTCCGTAACAAGCATGGCATTTGTAACCACTTCTTTGGCGTCCTTTGTCCCTGTAGATGGTAAACTTCATGGAGACAAAGACATCTCCATCTTGGTTATTGCGATGTCTCTAGTGCTATGCACGCTTCATGATGGTGAGTGCTTGGAAATGCTTGTGGGTCAATAAATGAAAGAATAAGTAATCATATGAGTTATTTATCAGTTTTTAGGAAGGAAGAATATTTTCTTTGCAATGATTTTCCCATAGCATACATGGTTTCCACCTAATGATTTATAGTCTATTCAGTCATTTCCCAAACGTATGTGTCTTGAGCACCAACTTTGGGGTTTTTTAAGTGAACAGGCCAACCTTTCTGCCAACTAGGCACTTTTTTTGCAGGGTAATTAAAACTTGGCATTTGGAATCAGATGATCTTTATCAAGTTCAGAAAGTTCCTTCTATTAGTAGTTTGCAGAGGGTCTTTATCATAAGCAGATGTTGAATTTTTGCTAAACACTTTTTCTGCATCAGTTGGTATAATCATGTAATTTTTCTTCTTTAGTCTCTTGATATGATGTGTTACACTGATTGGATTTTGAATATTAAGGCACATTTGCCTCCCTGAAATAAGTAAGCCTCCTTTGGTCAAAAGACAACATATGAGTCTTTTTATATATTGCTGAATTCTTTGATAATATTTTGATAAGGATTTTTGCATTTATACCATAATCCCGCATTCAATTTCAGCATCACCAAGGAATTCTTGGATACCAGCTAGGTATCCTACAACTCAATTATGACACTATCTACTGGGAAGCAACGTCAGGTTAGGGCTCAGTCCCACAAGACTGCTCTCTTATCAAACAAAGGTTTTAGGGGCTCTGTAAACCAGAAAAAGGGTTGAAGAACAAATATGTATTTATTATTATAAATTACAATATCACAATGCTCATAAAGGATATTGACCTGTTGCCTTAGTTTTTGTACTCTTTGTTTGGTTTTGATACTAGGGTCTAGTAGTTTCAGAAGTCAACTGAAATGTTCCCTCTTCTTCCAGTTTTTGGAAACAATTATGTAGAATTGGTATTATTTTGTAGAATTCACTAATACGACCATCTGGGCTAAAGAGTTTATTTTTTTAAGAGTTTTAAATCATAAGTTCAGTTTTGTTTTTGTTTTTATTTTTTGCTAGTTGTAGGGCTATATAAATTATCTCCATGTGAGGTAAATTATGGTTGTTTGTGTGTTTTGAGGCATCAGCCTATTTCATCCAGGATGTGAAATGTGTATGTAAATCTGTTCATAGTATTCCCATATCATCCTTTTTATGATGGCAGGGTCTGTAATGGATACCCTTTTTTTATTCCCAAATTATTGGTAAACACTAATACCAGTCTTGCTAAAGATTTGCCAATTTTATTGACCTTTTTGAAGATTCACCCTTTTTTTTTAAACAAGCATTTAAATGTTTATTTATTTATTTTGAGAGAGAGAGCGTGTGCAAGTGAGGAGAGGGACAGAGAGAGAAGAGAGAGACAATCCCAAGCAGGATCCGTGCTGTCAGCGCAGAGTCCGATGCGGGGCTCAGTCTCCCAAACTGTGGAATCATGACCTGAGCCAAAATCAAGAGTCAGATGCTTAACTGACTGAGCCACCCAGGTGACCCAAGATTCAGCTTTTTATTTCACTATTTTTTCCCCTATTTTTCTGTGTTTGATTTCACTGACTTCTGCTCTTTATAATTTCCTTCCTTCTGTTTATTTTGGGTTTATTTTGCTTTCATTATTATTGTTATTTTTAATTTTTAGTGTTTATTTGAGAAAAAAATCTATTCAAATTGGGTGGTGACAAACCAGAAGTCATTAGGAGTACTCAACTGGCAGGAACCAGGGGCAAGACTTTCATAGAGAAGAACTGGAAGTAAAGGAAGAAAATTACTTGATTGGCTCTAGTTTAAACAATTGCCTCTATTTGGGAGAGACTTGTTGGCTGTGTTTAGTTGTTTTGATTTTTAAAATTTCCTTTTTATTCAAGTATAATTAACACATAGTGTTATATTAGTTTCAGGTGTGCAATGTAATGATTCAACAATTCTGTACATGACTCAGTGACTCAGTGCTTATCATGATGAGTATACACCTTTTTTTTTTTTTTTTTTTTTTTTTTAAGAGGGGGGTCAAGTGAGCGAGGGGCAGAGAGAGAGAAGTGGGGCTCACCCGGGGCTCGTGTTTTTTTTTTATCCAAAGCGGGCTCATGCTCACCTGAAGTGGGGCTGGAGCTTACCCGAAGTGGGGCACAAGCTCACCCAATATGGGACTCGAACTCAACAACTGTGAGACTATGACTTGAGCTGAAGTCAGATGCTTAATGATGGAACCACCCAGGTATCTGATGATGAGTGTACGCTTAATCCCCTTTACCTATTTTACCACCTCCCCTCCCTCCTGCCACTTCCCTTCTGGTAACCACCAGTTTGTTCTCTATATTTAAGAGTCTTTGTTTGTTTGTTTGTCTCTTTTTTCTTTGCTCATTTCTTTTGTTTCTTAAATTCCACCCAGAAACAAAATCATATGGTATTTGTCTTTCTCTGATTTATTTCACTTAGCATTATACCCTCTTGATCCATCCATGTTGCTGCAAATGACAACAGTTCATTCTTTTTTATGGCTGAGTAATATTCCAGTGTGTGCATGTGTGCATGTGCTTCCATATCTTGGCTATTATAAATAATGGTACAATAAACGTAGGGTACATCTATCTTTTTGAGTTGGTGTTTTCTTTTTCTTTAGATAAATATCCAGCAGTGGAATTACTGGATCATACGGTAAATCTATTTTTAATTTTTTGAGGAACTTCCATACTGTTTTTGAGAGTGGCTGCACAAGTTTGCATTCCCACCAACAGTGCATGAGTGCTCCTTTTTCTCCACATCCTCGTCAACACTTGTTATTTATTGTGGTTTTTTTTATTTTTGCCATTCTGACAGGTGTAAAGTGGTATCTCCTTCTGGTTGTAATGTGCATTTTCCCGATAATTAGTGATGTTGAACATCTTTCCATGCGCCTGTTGGCCATCTGTGTGTCTTTTTTGGAAAAATGACTACTCATGTTCTCTGCCCATTTTTAAATTGTATTGTTTGTTTTTTGGTTATTGAGTTGTATGGGTTCCTTATATATTTTGGATATCAACCCCTTATCAGATACATCATTAGCTAATATCCCATTCAGTAGGTTGCCTTTTAGTTTTGTTGATGGTTTCCTTCACTGCAAAAGCTTTTTATTTTAGTGTAGTCCTAATAGTTTAATTTTACTTTTGTATTTCCCTTGTCAGAGGATACATATATAGAAAAGTGTTTCTATGGCCGATGTCAGAGAAATTACTGCCTATGTTCTCTTCCGGGAATTTATGGCTTTGGGTCTCACATTTAGGTCTTTAATTCATTCTGCGTTTATTTTTGTGCATGGTGTAAGACAGCAATCCAATTTCATTCTTCTGCATGTAGCTGTTCAGTTTTCTCAATACCGTTTGTTGAAGAGACTCTTCTTCCCATTGCATAGTCTTGACTCCTTTGTCATAGATTAATTGACTGTAAAAGCCTGGGTTTATTTCTGGGCTGTCTATTCTGTTCCATTGATCTGTGTGTTTACTTTTGTTCCGGTTCTGTACTGTTTTGATGACTACAGTTTTGTAGCGTGTCTCAAATTCTGGGGTTGTGATGCTTTCAGCTTCGTTGTTCTGTTTCAAGATTGCTTTGGCTCTGAGGAGTTTTTTGTGGTTCCGTTCAAATTTTTGGATTATTTGTTCTAGTTCTGTGAAACATGTTGTTAGCATTTTGATAGGAATCCCATTCAATCTGTAGATTGCTTTAGGTACTACGGACATTTTAACAATATTCGTTCTTCCAAACCATGAACTCGGAATGTTTCTCCATTTATTTGTGTCATCTTCAGTTTCTTTCATCCGTGCTTTGTAGTTTTTGTACAGATCTTTCACTGCTTTGGTTAAGTTTATTCCTAGATATTTTCTTCTTTTTGATGCATTTGTAAATGGGATTGTTTTCCTTAATTTCTCTTTCTGCTACCTCATTTTTAATGTATAGAAATGAAACCAATTTCTCTATGTTAATTTTGTATCCTGTGACTGCATTCATTTATCAGTTCTAGTAGTTTTTTTTTGGTGGAATCTTTAGGGTTTTCCATATATAGTAGTATGTCACCTGCAAATAGTAAAGCAAAAGGTTAGATTATTAATTTGAGACTTTTCTTACTTTCTAATGAATGCATTTGGTGGTATAAATTTTTTCCTCAGCAAAACTTTAGCTTTTGATATTTTGTATTTTCATTTCCTTTCAGTTCAGAGCACTTTTTGATTTCCCTTGAGACTTCCTTTTTGACCCATCGATTTTTTTTGTAATAGTGTTATTGAGGTATAATTTATATAGTATGTATTGAATCCATTTGGAGTATACAACTTGATGGCCTTCAGTATATTCACAGTTGTGCAACCATCACTCTAGTCAAATTTAGAATATTTTCATTATCTCTAAAAGAAATCCCATATGCTTTAGCTATGTCTGTGTGATTTCCCCATCCTGCCCCACCGTAAGGAAATCCCGAATCTACATTCTGTCTTTGTAGATTTGCCTCTTCTGGATGTATGATATAACTGGAGTCATACCATCTGTGGTTTTGTGACGAGTTTCTTTCAATTAGCGCATGTTTTCAAGGTTTATCTATGTTGTAGCATGTACCATTTTATGGCCAAATAATACCCCCCCCCCCTTTTTTTGCCACATTTTGTTTATCACAGGCGTCAGTTGATGGACATTTGGGTTGTTTTCACCTTTTGGCTATTATGAATAATGCTGCTGTGAACATTCCTGTATAAGTTTTTATGTGGACAGGTTTTCATTTCTTTAGGGTATATACCTGAGAATGAAATTTCTAGGCCCAGGACGTCTGTGTTTAACGTTTCGAGGCACTGCCAGGCTGTTTTATGGTGTGGCTGTATGATTTACATTCCTGGCAGCAGTATATGAGGGCTTCTATTTTTCCATATGCTCATGAACATTTGTGATTACCTGTCTTTTTGAGGAGAGCCACCCTGGTGTCTGTGAAGACCCACAGATTATTTAGAAGAGTATTGAATTTCCAAATTGAGATTTTCCTGTTTTTTTATATGTTACTGATTTCTAGTGTGACTCCTTTGTGATGAGACAATGTATTCTGTATGATTTCCATTCTTTTAAGTGTATTGAGGCATGTTTTCATGGCCCAGGATATGTCTCTCGATGCGTTTCTGTGGATTCTTGAATGTGTATTCTGTTGTAGTTGGCTGGAGTCCACTGTAGAATTAGATCCTATTGGTTGATGGTCTAGTTATTCTATCAATTATTGAGGGAGGGAGGGGTATCAAGATCTTTAACTATAATTGTGTATTTATCTGTTTCTTCTTTTAATGCTATCACTTTTTGTTTCACATATGTTGTAGTTCTGTTATTTGACATATATGCATTTAGGCTTGCCATATCTTGGTGAATTGACCCTTTTATAATTATATAATGGTCTTTCCTGTCTCATAATTTTCTTTGCACTGAAGCTTACATTACTGGGTATTAATATAGCTACTCCCACTTTCTTTTGGTTAATGTTTAATGATATAACTTTCTATTATTTTATTTTTAACCCAGCCTATATCCCTGTATTTGAAGTGAGCTTTTTGAGGACAGCAAATAGTTGGGTCATATTTTTAACCTATTCTATTAACAGCTGCCTTTAATTGATGTGTTTGGGCCATTTACATTTTATGTGATTATTGATATGTTTGTGTTTAAGTCTGTGACTTTGATTTTTTGTTCTCTTTTTCATTTCTCTGTTTTCTTTTCCTGCCCTCCTGTGGGTTATTTGAACATTTTTTTTAAAACTCCATTTTTTATTTATCTATAGTGTTTTTGGGATTACCTCTTTGTATAGCCTCTTTAGTGGTTCCTCTAGGTATTATGTTATATATGTGACTAAATAGAAGTTTAATGGTGTAGTCATTTACCAGTCTGAATGAATGTAGAAACCTTATCTTCCATTACATCTTTTTACTCTCTCCAACTTGTCATATAGTTGGCTTAAACATTACCTCTATATACATTGAGAACCACATCAAACGGTGTTGTAATTTTGGTTTCAGTGGTCAAACTTAATTTAGAAAATTAAAGAGGAGAAGGCAAATGCATAGAATTTGTCCATATTTTTTATTCTATCTGTTTTTCTTTTATGCTTCAGATGTTCTAAGATTCCATTTTTGGGGCACCTGGGTTGCTCAGTTGGTTAAGCATGTGACTTGGGCTTATGTCATGATCTCGCAGTTCAAGAGTTCAAGCCCTACGTCGGGCTCTGTGCTGACAGCTCAGAGCCTGCAGGCTGCTTCAGATTCTGTCTTCTGTCTCCCTCACTCTCTGCCCCTCCCTCACTTGTACTCTGTCTCTCTTTCTCTCTAAAAAACAAACATTAAAATATATGTATGTATGTATGTATGTAAACACACACACACACACACACACACACACACACACACACACACATTAAGGTTACATTGTTTTCTTTTTGAGAATTCCTTTAGCCAAGACAGGTCTACTTGCAACGAATTTACTTAGTTTTTGTTCAGCTGACAAGGTCTTGATTTTCCCTTTATTCCTAAAGGATATTTTCACTGGATACACAATTCTGGGTTGGCAGTTCTTTTTTTCTGTACACGAATGATGTCTTGTTACTTCCTTATAGTCTCCATGGTTTCTGACAAGAAATCTGATGTCATTCTCTTTTCCCTCCTGTAGAGAAGGTGTCCTTTCTCTTTGGCTGTTATCATAATTTTTTTCCAGAAGTTTGACCATCGGGTGTCATGCTGTAGGCTTCTTTGGGCTGGTCACAATTGGGGCTTACTCATCTTGATTCTGTAGGCTTATGTCTTTTGCCAACTTTGGGAAGATTTTAGCCCTTATTTCTTTGAATGCTTTTGTAGCCCTTCTCTCTCTCTCTTCCCTTCCTGGGACTCGGATGATGGGAATGTTAGATCTTTTGCTATAGATCCACAGGTCCCTAAGCCTCCCCCAATTACTCAGATTGAGTAATTTCTGTCATGCTATCTTAAAGTTGACTAATTCCTTCCTGTCTACTGCTTTCTGCTATTGAGCCTACACAACTGAATTTTTTTATTTCAATTATGTTTTTCAGTTCTAAAATTTATGAAAGGTTCTCCTTCATATCTTCTATTTCTTTGCGCAGACTGCCTATATTTTTTTCATTTGTTTCAAGTGTGTTTGTAATTGCTTATGAAACATGTTTATCATGGCGGTATTCACATTTTTGTCAAATAAATCTGACATCTCAGTCATCAGGATAGTGGTATCTGTTAATTTTTTTTCTTTATCATTCGGTTTGACATCTTCTTGATTCCTGGTATAATGAGTGGCTTTCTGCTGCAACATGAACATTTGGCGTATTAGTTATGAGACTCTGGATCTTATTTATACCTTCTGTTTTAGATGACTTCTTACGATGAGCAGTTTGGTGGTGGGAGAGAAAGGCACTATATCGTTACTGACAGGTGGGGATGGACTTTCAGGTCTCCGCTTTGCTTGCTTTGATTACCTGGGGAGGATGCTTCTCATTACTGTATGGGGCTGGCGGTTCCGGATCCTTACTAGTGCTCCCCTGATCCTTCCTTGGCTGGGAGGGATTAGGAGTACCTCCTTGCTGTTCCTCTGGTGGCCTCCACTTACACCACAGGGGTGCGGTGGCTTCATTTCGGTTGGATGGAAGTGACCTAGTCTTGACTCCACTAGGTCTTCTTTGACCCACCTCAGTGGAGAGGGTCTGGGGTGCCTCATTACTGCAGATGGCAGAGGTCCAGGCTCTCCACATAGCCTTTAATGGCACCATGGAAGAGAGTTACCATTCCATGATGAAGAAAGTCCTACCTCCCTCCTTTTTCTTTTCTGACACCATCTCAATAGGGAGGCTGGGGTTTTCCTTACAGTCTAGTAGGCACATAATCTAGGCTCCCCACTCAGACTTTGCCAAGACTGGGGCCACAGTTTCTTTTGACGTGTTGGCAGGAGTAGAGCAGCTACGATCTAAAAGTTTTCTGTTTTGCTATACTGCTTCTTTCCTGGTCCGTAGTATAGATAGGGCAGACTTTTGCTGGGACTTTTGTCGTCTGTGATTGTTGGCATTTCCAGGCTAGTGGCTTCTTCAGGTCTGGGATATGAGAGGCAAAAAGAAAACCCAAAAAACTCTCAGCCATGTTGTTCTTCAGATCTCAAGGTCCCTAGCTGGTTTTCCTTCTTCTGTCCACTTTTCAGAATATCCTTATGCTTGTTTTGTATATAATGTCTAGGGATTTTAGGGTTTTTTACTTAGTTGGAAGAATAAAGAAACGTTCATACTCCATCTTTCCAGAGGCCGAAGTTAGTTCTTTTTCCTTAATCTTTATTTTCTTACTTTTTTCAAAGTCTTTAAAAGTTGAATTTGTCTATTTATTTAAAGTTTACCCATTTATTTTAAGAGAGAAAGAGAGGGAGGGAAGGAGAGAGAGAGAGAGCACCTGAGCATGAGTGGGGAAGGGGCAGAGAGAGAGGGTGAGAGAAAGAATCCCAAGCAGGCCCTGCACTGCCAGCACAGAGCTAAAAGGTGAATTTAAAAGGATATTAAGTTCTAGCTTAATATCCTCTACTTTGGGGTCATTGATTACAATATGTCACTGCTTTTTAAGAGAGATAATTGCAGCATAGAATTTTATTGTGTGTTTTATAGATTCTTCTTTTTTTCTAATGCTAAACTATTTAACCTATATGGAATTTTCCAAAATGCTCAGATTCATCTTTGATTCATCAGTCTCACTAAGAGAAAAACATCTAGACTTACGGAATACCCAGATGTGTGGGTTTTCCACACCAAGCAATGCTCCAATTCTCTGAGGACACTAACTGGGTGTACTACAGTTCAATTCACTTCTGACATTATCTACCTGGAGTTCGCGTCAGAGCCCACTCGTTAAAGGCTCAGCGTCATAAGACTGTTCATGGCAGTTGTGAGTGCCTGTGCTTCTTACTGACCAGCTATAAATCGAGGTTCTCATGATGCCCTCCGTGAGTTCAGTCATTTGCTAGATCCGCTCACAGAACTCAAGGAAACAGTTATGCTTACTGGTGTATTACATAAGAAAGGATATGATAAAGGATACAGATGAATAGCCAGATAAAGTGATATAAAGCAAGATCTGGAAGGATCCCCCAGTGCAGGAGCTTCTGTCCCTGTGGAGTTGCAGTGTACAACTCTCCTGCCAGGTAGACTTGTTCATCAGTCTGGAAGCTCTCTGAATACCACAGTTGAGGGATTTTTATGGAGCCTTTATCACATAGGCAGGATGGACTATTAACTCTGTCTCCAGCCATTTTCCTTCTCCAGAGGATGAGGAAGGAGAGCTGAAAGTTACAAGTTTCTACTCATGGCTTGGTCTTCCTGGTGACCTGACCTCATCTTGAAGTTATCCAGGAGCCCACCTTGAGTTGCCTTATTAGAACCAAAGACACTCCTATCACCTAGGAAATTCCAAGGAATTTAAGAGCTCTGTGTCAAGAAGTGGGGTCAAAGATCAAATATTAGAACAAAAGATGCCCCTAGCACCATTATCACTTGGAAAATTACAAAGGTTTTAGGAGCTCTGGCCAGGAGCTTGGGATGAAGACCAAATATATATATTTGTCTCATATCACAATATGACAGTCACATCCCTCCTCCAGGCCAGCAACATGCCCTCTTGGAGCACTTATCAAAATACGTTCAGCATTTGGCCTCCTCTTATACACACCACCACTTTAATGGAAACCATCATCTCCTTCCTGAATTCCTGAGAGACTGGTGTTCTTGCTTCCATTCTTCAACAGCGGTCATAATGACCCTATAAAACTGTGAATCTGATCATGACATTCCTCTGCTCAGATGCTCCCAGTGGCTCCCATTGCACTAATAAAATATCCAAAGCCTTTCCCATGGCCACAGGCTCTGAGTGTTCTATTATTTTGCTGCTCTCCATGTCATTTCCTACCCTGTTCTCCTGACTTCCCCTGTTCCAACCACAGTGGTTTTCTTGCTCAGGTGCCCTCAACGCAGAGCCCTTGTTCTTCTCTGTTCTGGAAAGTTCTTCCACCATGTTTCACATACTCAGTTCACGCAGGGTGTTGTTCAGATGTCACCCATCAGAGAGGCTCTCTTTGACCAGACTGATGCCAGATACCACCTTGTCCCGTCACTTTGGATGCCTCACCTTTCTCTGGCTTTCTTTGTAGCGCTCATCACTACTTGCCGCTCTGAATTTACCGGCTGATTTATTCATTTCCTGTTTCCCTCCATTAAACTGCAGCCTTCCAGCACAGGGGCTTTCTTTCTTTCACTGCTGCAGTCCGAGTGCCTCATATGGTACCCGGCACATAGGAGAGTCCCGGTAAACGTATATTGAATGAAAAATATGATCGGATGGTATTGATAATTTTTATTGCTCCTGATTTTTCCCTGGCACATATAATGTTGCAATATAGTTTTGTTCTGTTATGTATGTGTTCTTTTTACATTACAACATGGTTGTGCTGAGTGGCTCTCCTCTCAGACTTTTCCTCTATAAGATTATTCATACATCCCTTTGGAGTTTGGGCTCTTCTTAAACTTTTTAGTCACATGTTTGCATCATCGTCTTCTTTATTTTCACTGATGGTTAATCACATCCATCTGGTGTAAAACTCTAGGCAGCTTTCATCCCTCATTTTTAAATTCCAGTCTCTAGTCTCTTAGGAGGGGCTCATCCCTGTTCACTCCATGCGTGGAAGACAAGGATGGTTCTGAGACACCCTCAATATCTCCCTCTGAGAACAGAGAACAGAGGCAGATCTTCAAAGATCGGCTCTCCAGGCCTTCTGTAGTGTGGCCATTCCTTGTTTGGCTCATCTCTTCTTTGCTGTTCACGCTTTGTATCTAGGTCAGGTGTGTTGCCCCTCCCTCATGGCACCCAGTCTTTCTCGTGCCTTCTTTGTGCTTCATTCCCCTTAAAACCTACATATCCACAGCTAGTTATCTTAACACCACCTCCTCCAATTTCTTCCTGAGTCTCCTCCTCTGTGATTTTCTTCCCTTCCTTATGTCTCTAGAACTTCTACAGCTCTTCTTTCTTCACGTTTATCACTCTCTGTCTTGTGTTATAATTACTTATGTTCGTGTCTTATCTTCTGTGCCAAATCCAAGCTCACTGAAGGTAGCCCATTCATGATCCATGATACTGGTTCCCTCACAGCCTCGTGCAGGGAAGGGACTCAACAGTCTGATTAAGGGTTTAACTCCTCCTTCCTTTTCGAAATTCTTCATGGACTGACTGTACTCATTGTGCTTTTCTTTTCTTTTCTTTGCAAGTGGTCATGTCATTTGGAAAAATTAAATACCATCTAAGTTCTGCTTTGGAATAATCCCAATAAATTTTTAATGTTTCATTTATATTTTATTTGTTTTCAATTATTTTATTATTATAAGTCCTTTGCAGACCTCCTAAGTGGGGCATTTTTAAAACCTCTATGGAGATACTTCAGGTTCAGCTCCTGACCACTGCAATAAAGTAAATATTGCAATAAAGCAAGTCAAATGGATTGTTTGGTTTCCCAGCGTCTATAAAAGCTATGTTTACACCATCCTGCAGTCTACTAAATGTTCTAAAAAAAGTGTACATACCTTAATTAAAAAATACTTTATTGCTTCAAAAAGCTGACCATCATCTGAGCTTTCAGCAAGTTGTAATCACTGATCAGAGATCACCATAATGAATATAATAATAATGTAAAGGTTGAAATGTTGGGAGAATTACCAAAATGTGATACAGTGACATGAAGTGAGCAGATGCTCTTGGAAAAATGGTGCTAGTCGACTTGCTCAAGGACACAGAGCTGCCACAAAACTTCAAGTTGTAAAAACCAAAACGAACAAAAAAGAAGTGCAGTATCTGCAAAGCACAGTAACGCAAAGTGCAATACAACAAGAGTTGGCTATATATTCATAGTTGCACTATTTTTTGGTGGGGAGAAATTAAATGTACCTTTTGGCCCTGGCATCCATGTGTCAATAAGTTACTGACATAAATCAGTTAATTCTGTTTTATTTATTGAATTTCATTGTTTATTTTATGTGTTTATTTATTTCCATACTTTTATTGTTTGTTTTTATTTACGAATGCAGTTTGATTCTATTTTTAAGATAGTTTTTTTTTTAATGTTTATTTATTTTTGACAGAGAGAGAGACAGAGCATGAGCAGGGGAGGGGCAGAGAGAGAGGGAGACACAGAATCCGAGGCAGGCTCCAGGCTCTGAGCGGTCAGCCCAGAGCCCGATACGGGGCTCGAACTCACAGACCACGAGATCATGACCTGAGCTGAAGTCGGACGCTTAAACAACTGAGCCACCCAGGCGCCCCAATTCTATTTTTAGAATTAAAATCTGTCACTCAGTCTTTGTCCACTGGCATCAATCTGGCAGTGACAGCAGCCTGTTGCTGTATCAGATCAAAATGATTCGCATTATTTCCAGTTTCTCAATGTTTAGTGCTTACTGCCATTTTGGTTTTGAAATTGTGCCTTTGCTTGCTTGCTATGTGAATTGGGATACATAAAACCAGCATTTTTAGCTTTGAATGAACTTGCTTATTTCTCTTAATAATTAAAAACAAGTTTAATATACTCTATATTTGCCTATTTATCCCCCAGCCAAGAAGGCATGGCTTATTTTAGACTATTTATGTTAAATCCAATGTTTCCCAGCGTTGCTTCAAGAAGGATGACCCTGGGACACGAATTCGGAGTCAGGCTGCCTATGCTGACTTTGTTTCCAAGGGTACCTGTCCCCTACTTAACACGAGCTTGGAAAATATTTGTGGATCCAATAAATGTCATTATTTTTTCTTTAAGCTCTCGTAAAATATGGAACATTAATTGGATAGTTTTGTTTGTCTGGGCCTGGAGGGTAGGCTTTCTCTCCTGTAGGCTTTGTCCCTGCTCACCTATGCTAGTTGCCTCTTTCCCTCCTGGCCGTGTCACTTGCTAATTAGAACTGTGGGTAATTTTGGGGGTGCCTGGGTGGCTCAGTCAGTTAAGCGTTGACTCTGAATTTCAGCTCAAGTCATGACCTCGCAGTTTGTGAATTTGAGCCCTGTATCGGGCACTGCCCTGGCAGTATGAAGCCTGCTTCGGATTTTCTGTCTCTCTCTCTCTCTCTCTGTCTCTCTCTCTCTCTCTTTCTTTCTGCCCCTCCCCAGCTCACATTTATTTACTTTTTCTCTCAAAGTAAATAAATAAAAAAAAAAGAACTGTATGTAATTTTTGAAACTTATTTTGTATGGTTTTTTGTTGGTGATGGTTCTCTGGGATTTAGATTTTTACATTGTTGCTCTTCTGTGGATCCTGCTATCTGGAAGCTTCCTGTGTTCTCTTCCCAGGATTTGACAAATAGCTTATAACCATAATGAGAAAATACAGTGAATTAATTGCATTGTACTTCTTTCTACATAGATCTTTAGCTCTTAAAAAAAGCTCAGTTAATTTCAACACTTGTATGCAAAGAGAAATTAAAATAGATTCACTCCAAGAGAGGATTGTCTTAACTATGCATTTTGTATGAGACCCTAATCCTGTTCCCCTTCTTGCTAAGTGAATTTTGAAAATTTAAAGCATCCACCCTCACAGACTCTTATGTGCTAGTGATAAAAAGTGAATGACACAATTACAATGCCCCATACATTACTAAGTAGAACTTAGCAGGAAATACAAAGAACAAACTAAAACAGGGACAGGTAAACCACAGCCTAAGGGCCCAGCATGGCTCCTGCCCTGGTTTTGTATGGCCTGTGGGTCAAGAAAGGCTGTTGTATTTTTAAACAAAATCAAAAGAAGAATGACATTTCGTGACATAAAAACTAGTAGGACATGTCCACAAAGAAAGCCTCCCTAGAACATACTCCTGCACTTAGGTATCATCTCTGGCTTCCTTTGTACCACAACGGCAGAGTAAAATATGGCCTGCAAGCTGAAAATATTTGCTATCTGGCCCTTTGTGGAAAAAAATTAGCTGACCCCTAGACTGAGCAGTAGATTGTACTTGGAGTAGCACACGTTCAGCCTCGTGAAAATCATCAGAAAGTTCATTTGTTTTCCTTTTTTTTGTTTTCCTGATTACTGATCTGTTTCTCCACAGCATTTGATGAGATAATGACTCTGCAGAGCAAATTCTGTCCATTCAAATTCATGTACCCTCCAAAGAATTGAGGGTGGGGAGAGCCACAAATGAATTCACATTGGCAAGTGTTGATTTATTTGTTTTATTCTGTGAACAGTGAAATTTAAGATGACTTTTGTTTTGATTAGTTATTTTGGTGATAGGTGTCTTGACTCTTGTCATTCATAAACCATAGACGCTTAACACCCAAAACCTTCTGTGCCCACAGAGAGTGTCTTAGAAAATACAGTGTCTCTGCTTGTGTTTACCCAGAAGCACAGAACGAAGATGTCTTATGGCCACCCTTCATTTAATCCCCCCTTGCTTATGGAACAACTGGGCAGATTCGGGACTACTGTCCAGTTTCAAGCAAGGGTCACTCAGACCAATTCGGAATGACCAAAACATTCGTAAAAGAAAGGGAAACAGTGTTTTAAAAATATAAACACAGGCTCTTTTATTTTTATTTATTTATTTTTAAATGTTTATTTTTGAGGAAGAGAGCATGAGCACAGGAGGGGGAGGGGTAGAGAGAGAGGGACAGAGGAGCCACGCTAATAGCAGCGAGCTCCATGCGTGGCACTCACAAACTGAGAGATCACGACCTGAGCTGAAGTCGGACGCTCAACTGACTGAGCTACTCAGATGCCCCTAAAGGCAGGACCTTTTAAACAACAGTTCTTGATGTTTGCTGTTCTTTTCTGATGTTTGCAGCTACCAGACTTCCCCCTCCTCATCCCCCAGCCCCATCTCTTTTAGCCCCCTCTCCCAGTGGCCCTTTCATCTAATGGTATTCTGCTGCCTTTCTCTGGCATCTGCTTGGTCATTTTCTGCTCCCCACGTTCCTGGTTAGGATCCATCATGGCGCCAGAGCATGGCAGCTGTTGGCCTGCAAAATGCATACAAGCAGCCTCTGTTTCTTCCTTTCTTTCATCTGCCTTGTTTCCCACCCTCCATCCTTAGGAGTAAGACCTCCTTTCAATACAGTGAGAGGAGACGACACTCCACATGGAAACACTGGGTTTTCTGGGATTGAGTGGCAGGAAGAGGAAAGCAAGAGGCCAGAACAAGAGGGAGCCACCACCAGGAAGAGGCCTTGCATCTGTAGAGGATCGTAGTCCTTCTGTGCATTTCTTTAGAACTTTTTTCTCTTGTGTTTTGATGTAGAAGACGGGGAGGAAGCCAAAATTGGGGGGCATGTGTGATATCATAGGCACAGTGGTGACTCCATGCAGCCATCAACTCATGATTGTTCCAGTCCTTAAGGTGGCAGGTACGTTTGTCACTAGATAACCAAACAGGCCTGGGCCTGGTTGTGACCTATCCACAGCCGCAGGCAGAGTGGGAGCACTAGATGTGAAGCCACGGGCCATTGTCAGACAGCAGCCATTAAGGCTCACAGCACACACGGCGCCTTCAAGTTGGATCTTCCTGTCCTGCATTCCAGAAAGGAGCTGGTTTCCCTTAGAATCAAGGGGGCCAGCAGGGCTATTGTGGGCACATCCTTATCACACAGGGGGAAGTTGAATGTAGAAGCAGGAGTCATTGTGAAGAGAGGTTACAAAGATACGGTTTTCAGGGGCGCCTGGGTGGTTCAGTTGGTTAAGTGTGCAACTTCAGCTCAGGTCATGGTCTCACGATTTGTGGGTTCAAGCCCCGTGGTCGGGCTCTGTGCTGACAGTTCAGAGCCTGGGGCCTGCTTCAGATTCTGTGTGTGTGTCTCTCTCTGCCCCTCCCCACTCATGTTCCATCTCTGTCTCTCTCAAAAATAAATAAACGTTTAAAAAAAATTTTTTTTTAATTAAAAAAAAACAAAGATACGGTTTTCAGGGGACTTTCTTAAAATTCTCTGTTCAGCAGAGGGGTCAGCAGGATAGAGGTTATGGGTAAAGAGTGGCTGAACCAGTTGAATACATTTATTCACCAATTATTGGAGCCTGCTAGAATATGAATAATAAAATGATCAATGCTGGAAGAATGATTTGAATCCCAGTGTAAAGATGTTTACTTCATTATTTAGAAATTAGTTCTTTACATCTCTTCAAGTTGTTCATTTAGTGTTTTGCTGTCGTGTAGAAGCTATTTCGTGCTATGACTTTAGTACGGTTTGTACTAAGGGATTTCTTGTTAAAATTTTTGTGATTCAGAGCTTCTAAGGACTCATTCTGTCATTTCCGTATTGCGTTCCTATAACAGATTACTTCCACGTGCCGCGTTAATTCTACAGTGTGTGAGATGTCTTCAGGATGGCTCGTTGTTGCCTCGTAAATAAGGGCTGCCCTTTCATGTGTGAACTTGCTCCTCATGTTACCCCATGTACTGGTACAATTCACATTCCTCTCCTTTTACTGCTTGCAGGCCTCCCCCCGACATAGTCTTTGCAATAAAGCTACACTGGGCTCCACCATGAATTAGGAGATGGGTATTTCCCTCCATTTCTTCTCTTCCTGGGAGACTCTTCACGCTTCCTCTGTGTATTTAAAGTCTGTCCTTTAAGGAAGCCCTGCCTGATGTTGCTTCCTCCATGATGTCCTTCTCTGCTGCTCCCCTAGTGGCTGTTTGGGGCCTTATCACACAGTGTCTTACATCAGAGGAGGTCATAAACGTATCTCTTCCTCTGCCTCAATTGGAGACTCTCTGAGACTGGAGATCGTGGTGTGTTTACACCCTCGTGTCGTAACTACCTGATGTGCCTTTGGAGGGTTGATTTGGTTGTTTCAGACCTCTGAAAAATGAAACATACTTAGCATTCCAAGAGATAATCAGACATTAAAAATATTAAGTAAGTTAAAGCTCTTCTCAGTACCAGAGGGCACAGTGGTAACCCAAAAGCTGCCATGTGATGTGGCCACCGTGGCAAGACCCTGTATCTCTGTGAGCCTCGGTTTCCACGGAAATGAATACATTTAAAACGGTGAAAATAACTGCCCTACCTCCTCCTTGAAGTTTTATTTTTTTATTTTTATTAAAAAATTTTTTTTAATGTTTTACTTATTTTTGACAGAGGGGGAGAGAGAGAGAGAGAGAGAGAGAGAGAGAGAGAAAGCGCGTGCATGAGTAGGGGAGGGGCAGAGAGAATGGGAGACACAGAATCTGAAGCAGGCTCCAGGCTCTGAGTTGTCAGCACAGAGCCCGACGCGGGGCTCAAACTCATAGACCGAGAGATCATGACCTGAGCTGAAGTCGGACGCTCAACCGACTGAGCCACCCAGGCGCCCCATTGAAGTTTTTTTGAAATGACCTGTCACATTTGAAAATGTGTTGGAAATCGCAAAATTGCTTCAAATGTAAAATTGCGTGATCTCGTTTAAGAAAACCTAATTGGAATTTAGACAAAGCCGTGCTGTGTATTATGTATGTATCTCATTCAACTTCTAATGTAAAGTTGCATCTGTGCCTCCATGTACTTTGTGAATAGTTTTAAGGAGATCATCTGACTTTGTACATCATAATCTGTAAAGCCAGTCTGTAGCCAATTATGCTGACCTGGGAGGTTTTGAAATAGAACCTGTTGGTTCTGGCAGAGAGAACCAGTATACCTTCTCCCTAATTTATGCACAACCCAAATGCCTTGTCTTTATTTTTTCCTTCACAGGCTTCCATCTGTATCACAAGTTGCCCACAATAGTGCCTGAGAGCTGCCTCCTTATAATGGTTGGCCTGCTGCTAGGAGGGATTATTTTTGGGGTCGATGAAAAGTCCCCCCCTGCCATGAAGACCGATGTGTTTTTCTTGTATCTTCTCCCACCCATTGTGCTTGATGCGGGCTATTTCATGCCCACTCGCCCATTCTTTGAGAACATTGGCACCATTTTCTGGTATGCTGTGGTAGGGACCCTCTGGAATTCCATTGGCATTGGGGTGTCTTTGTTTGGTATCTGCCAAATTGAAGCCTTTGGCCTGAGTGACATCACTCTGCTCCAGAATCTACTCTTCGGCAGCTTAATCTCAGCGGTGGACCCCGTGGCTGTGCTCGCTGTCTTCGAGAACATCCAGGTCAACGAGCAGCTCTACATCCTGGTCTTTGGAGAGTCCCTGCTGAATGACGCAGTGACAGTGGTGAGTAACAGGTTCATGCTGTGTCGCTCCAACACGCTGGTCTATCTGTGTCTGGTAGTGACAGCTGAGGTGAGACCCCGAAGGTGCAGCCTGCCTGCACACTTGTACGGTCCTGTGCTTAGGAAGGCCCCGCGCTTGGTTTCATGCTGTTCCTGCTGTCTTGAAATACCTTGTAAAGATTTTTATTGATTAATGACTTTTTTTATTTGTTTTTATACAGCGGGCCCCTCATTTTCACTTTGCACTGGGTTGTACAAACTGTGTTGCGGGTCCCTGCTTGGAACAGAGGAGCGTAAGAGTGATTGTGACCTCCCTATCTCTGAGGATTTCTCATTTGGCATTTTCCAAAAAAAACTTTTTGAGGTTTATTGATTTTGAGAGAGAGGCAAAGAGAGAGAGGAAGTGGGGGAGGGGCAGAGAGAGGAGGAGAGAGAATCCCAAACAGGCTCCACACTAACTAAGTTGAGTGTGGGGCTCAAACTTAAAAACCGTGAGATCGTGACCTGAGCCGAAACCAAGAGTCGAACGCTCAACTCACTGAGCCACCCAGGCACCCCTCATGTGCCATTTTTAAAAGTGATGGTTTTTGAATAGAATTTAAGGACTTCAAGTCCCAGAATTCTTTGTGAGATGCGACGCTGCCAGTATACGATACACGCGATAGAAGTGAAACGATAATACCTGCTGTGTACCGTTCTGTATCTGGGCATGGTTTATTTGTCATTTCATGATTTTAGGCCAACTTTTCATCACAAATCACTCAGCCAGCTTATTTCTGGTCCTCGCCACTTTCCTGCAAGTGGGTATTTGTTCTGAAAATCCTAGTTATTTTTTATTGTCACTAATTACCCCATAATTAGAGTCCGAGGCTGTTGGGATCTTCATGGTAGCACAATTTACCTCCGCCCTGCTTTCGGAGCCCAGGCAAAACACGGAGAAGTGACCGGGAAGTGTCTCTGTCCACCCAGCAAAAGGCCTACAAAATGCCCCTTTGGCAGCAAAAGGCACTCAGGTGTCCCTGTATCGGTAAACCTGTTACTGGGCACCAGTGAGGCCGTTTTATGTCAGCCACCAATCTGTAGTGGTGATGGTGACAGTTGTCAATGTAGCTGTTACCCTTTTGTGGATATCTGCTTTGTGCTTGGGTCTTTATGACAACCTATGCAGTAATTATTTCTTTACCTTTGATAGGGAAGAAAGTTGAGGCAGAGAAGGATTAAATCCTTTGAAGTGACTTGCGTAATTTATATCACTCTCTTCATTAGGTCCTTTCATTAAAATATTATTCCTGATTCATTTAAAAGTCACTACAGAAACCTACATCACTCGCCATTAGCCTATATTCAGACCCCTGAACTGAGTAAAATATCATTTTTAAGGATATCCGCTAACTCCATGTGGACATTATTAGGTAGAAGGTAATTTATTGAGAAGGGAATCCCATTTTTTAAAATGTTTATTTATTTTAGAGACAGAGATAGAGAGCGAGTAGGGGAGGGGCAGGGAGAGAGGGAGACAGAGAATCCCAAGCAGGCTCTGCACTGTCAGCAAAGAGCCCGATGTGGGGCTTGAACTCACGAGACATGAGATCATGACCTGAGCTGAAATCAAGAGTCAGACGCTCAACTGACTGAGCCACTGGGGTGCCCCAGGAAATCCCGTCCTTTAGAATGGCTGCTAAGATGTGTATTTTAAGGCAGCTAAGTTGCCTCACGCAAGTAACAAAATACACTTCCTTTATTCCATTGTTCATTAACAGTGATCAGTCATTAACTTACCAATATAAATTGTAATTGGGAAGGTGCCATAGCAATGAAGACATTTTGTGATTTATTCTAACTTCTAGTTTGATATGTACACGTTACCCTTGTTGAGATAGATTGTGGACATTTTAATGAGGATTTCTTGGATCTCTTTTGCATATAGAAAATTTTATAAAGAAATAATAACACCTTGCTGTACTCATTCTTGGGCAGTATAGCAATGTCAGCTCAGTTTCAGAGTGATACTACACTGCTTTCTCTTCTCTTATAAAATCTGTCATTCAGACAACTCAGTGTCCATTCTTTGAGTTTGTCGAGAATCAGATATGAGGAAACAATCTGGCTAAACCACCATTCAAAGTGTGCGAAGGCCCCAGGCTTTCCAGAGGCACATCCCGTGCTTCCTGTCAAGAGGCACCAAGCCATCAAATGTGATTTTATGGACAGAGAGGGCAGTGGGCCAAATTGAGGACGTCATTCCACTACAGGAAGGAGGGCAAGGACAGAGAAAGGGCATGACTGCTCTTTAGATGTGAAAGCCCTTGTTACAAAGCCAACACCTGTAAGTCAGGATGACTATAATGGTTTCCCATGAATGAGCCTTCCTCAGGTTATATACCCGGGCTCCAAGCTGAGGACCCTTAAAGCCACACCCACAGGATAGCAGGGCATGCCCAAGGGTTTTGCCTACCTAAAGCCGAAGAATAAACTACCAGGTATTATTTTCACTGAAGTGGCTGAATAGTGGACTGCACTGATGTGGTGTTAGGAATGATTAGAACAACGTTGTAAAAATGATCATTTTGCCTCCCAGTGAGGTACCCTCAGAGTATAGAAGTGGAGATGTTTTATGGAAGATTCTTTGACATTTAGTCTTATCTCCAGGAGTGTTTTAAGGACTCTTAGGGTAGGGAAAGGCATGAAAAGTATGAATCCTGCTGAGTACAGTGAAAATGATGAGTCACTAGGAGTTGCAACTAGAAGGGTAAAGATTAAACAGAGAGAACTCGTGTTAAAAAGGTAGTCTGGTTGATGAGTGAAATTATAGGTCAGTGCAATTAATCCCTTCCCCAAATCACGGTAGGTTCACTACTGAGGTGGCAGAGATGAGGGGAGAAAACCTACCCTAAAAATGTCCCCATTCAAAGAGAAATTGATGATAACATATGTTGCAGTCCAACTGTGCCACTGTCTAAGGCTATAGTAGATTGGAATCAGCTGGAGAAATGACAGCCAAAGGAACAAAGGTGAGATTTTTCATTGGGAACTTTGTACTTTCCCTTATGGTAAATATTTTAGGAAAATCTGTCAACATTTTCCTTATTAGGCAAAGACAGCTCAGGCTGTCAGTTACCAGATCATTCCTGCCATTCCTAGTAGTCCATAATCCAATGACTTGTGCTCAAATGGTAATTTCCAATATCACCTCTAGACCGTGTTAATGCACCCATTGAATAACCTAATACATTTTTCAAGAACACTTAAAGAATTTCCTTAATCAACCATAACAAGGCTTGGATAAGGATAGCTGGTTCTTTGGAACGAGGCTGGGGATGGGCTTTAATGGCCCAGTCGTTATGTGCAGCGCCCTGGAATTTAACTTCAGGAAGCTAGAAGGTAAACAGCAACCACTTGGTACTCATTGTTGCTCTTGCGAGTAACAGACTGTATTTCAAATTCCTTATGCAAAAATGATTATTTCTTGCATTTCACATAAAAAAAAGTGACCTGGAAACTATTTTTCCAGAACAGAGCTATTCTGGTAAAGGATCCATATTTGCATCTTTGTGTTCTGTGATTTCACTGAATTATTGCACATTTTAAATCAAAGGTCACAATAGATCATTTCTAATTCTTCTATATGTAAGTATTTTAGGAGTCTCCTGCTCTAACAGCTGAGCTAGCAGGGTGCTTATGTAAGAATTTTTAAAACCCCAGTATCAAGTAGAAAGATTGGAAAGTACTCAGCTGTCAGATTAGCCCACTACAAAATACAGGCAACACCCGTATTTCAGTCTTCGAAAAGTACAGTTGTCAGATTGAGGTCAGCTTTGCACAGACCAACCAGCGACATAATTGTAGCCATCATATTTATATATATGTTTATATATTTTACATACACGTATAACATATATATAAATATAGTATATAATAAAATCTCCAAAAGCACTTTTCTACATAGATTCCCCTGTGATACAACTAAAGTATTTAACTGGAATGAACTAACTACGGGTTATGGCCAGTGGTGACTAAAAGAATTTTATCTTGTGCTGATCACTAGGTATCAGGTTCAGTGTAAAGCAGGTGGGAGGTTATGGAAAGCTTTCTGGTTGTCAAGGCAACGTCTCTACCTAAGACATTTCCCTGTAACATTGCCCTGGTATCTGAGGCAGTAGATTGATCCAACTGGAGCTTCTGCCCGGGTGCAGAACGTACAGTGCCTGTGACTCAGCTTTGTTCTCTGCAAAACCTAAAAAGCTATTGAAACCAGAATGTCCCTTGGATGGATTTGATGGATTGAAATGGAGGAAAATGCCTCTGGAAAAACTGTGACTATATGCTGGTCATGGGCCTGCACCTCCTTTGGAGGCCTCATAAATGTGCTCGATGGGGTGGGGAGGGGAGATGTGAGAGAGGAGGAGAAGGAGATTCGGGTTCTGTGTGCAAGGACTCTCTGCTTTTGCTGGGGAAATGAGGTAGGCACCAAGAGGCAACACCTACAATGCAAGATGGTGCATCACCAAAGCCCAACTGGTTTGGAGCTCATCTTAGTTGTAGGAGGGCAGAGGATAAGGTGATTTGCAGGGGCTGTAGACGTACAGGAAGGCTCTGGAGAGGAGTAGCAGCTTCAGCTGGGCCATGGAAGATAGATAAAGATTGCCCTGGGTTTACTTGGTAGGTTTCTGCCAAGAGAAACCACAAGAAGGAAACCAGGGGCAGTAATGGATAAATATGGTATGTTTTGTGGAGCTGTGATGAGACCCCCTTCCAGACTGAAGGGTGTTGGAAAGTGGTAAAAAAAGAAAAAAAATTGTTGTCAGGTGTATTGAGCCTTCCCCAAAGTCAGGAAGTCAAGGATTTGATTCGATTTGATTATTACTACTTTTTTTTTAATTTTTCTTTTTTTGAGAGAGAGAGAGACAGAGTGTGAGTGGGGGACAGGCAGAGAGAGGGAGACATAGAATTCAAAGTAAGCTCCAGGCCCCAAGCTGTCAGCACAGAGCCTGACGTGGGGCTCGAAGTCACAAATTGCGACATCATGACCTGAACTGAAATTGGACTCTTAACCAACTGAGCCACCCAGGCACCCCAGGAAGTCAAGGATTTTTTTTTTTTAATTTTTTTTTAACGTTTATTTATTTTTGAGATAGAGAGAGAGACAGAGCATGAATGGGGGAGGAGCAGAGAGAGAGGGAGACACAGAATCGGAAGCAGGCTCCAGGCTCTGAGCCATCAGCCCAGAGCCCGACGCAGGGCTCGAACTCACGGACCGCGAGATCGCGAGATCGTGACCTGAGCTGAAGTCGGACGCTCAACTGACTGAGCCACCCAGGCACCCCAGGAAGTCAAGGATTTTAAACTTGAGAGTGACAAATAGAATAACAGTATTTAAAGGAAGTGAGTCTTGGGGCCCCTGGGTGGCTCAGTAGGTTAAGCATCTCACTTTGGCTCAGGTCACAATCCCATGTTTCTTGAGTTCAAGCCCCACATCAGGCTCTGTACTGACAGCTCGGAGCCTGGAGCCTGCCCTGGATTCTGTGTCTCCCTTTCTCTCTGACCCTCCTCCACTTGCACACACTCTCTCTCTCTCTCTCTCTCTCTCTCTCTCTCTCTCAAAACTAAATAACGTTAAACAAATTTTTTTTAAAAATAAAGGAAGTGAGTCTTGTGTTGGCTTGGCTGTATGGGGCATTTGAGCAAGGGAGAGCTGAGATTTGCTGGTGTAGGCGGGAGACAAGGAGAGCAGAAGTCATGGAGCCTGGGGATAGAAGTACAGTGACCAAGTGGCCTGGGGAGCTTGTCTATGCAGAGATGGCTGGCCAGGAAACCTACCTCTCTCCTCAGGAAGCAGGTGACCGTCACCCTTCAGTCTTGGCTGTTTGGAGACATGGGGTATATATAGCACATCTCTGAACCTGCCTCAGGAAGCAACCGTGGCATGTTGATGCTGATGGAATCCTGTATGCAGCAAGCCTCTGGTTGAAAGTAGGAAGCAGCCACTGCTTGAAGTCAGTTTCTTTTTCAGCAAATGATGATACTCTACATATTCAAATCTTTGGGGGCATAAGTTGCTTTTTTTTTTTTCTTCTTACTCAAGTCATTTCTTGGTGGTCCAAGACCAAATGCTCTTGAGTGTCATACCTGTGAATGAGCAAAGCTCCTAATTTCTTAGTAATCTGCTTTCTTCAAAACCAGCAGACATTTATTGTCCCCCTCCAGGCAGCATGGAAGAAGCAAATTATAATAAGGAATGAACCCTGACCACAAGGAGTGTATGATCCAGCGGAAAAGAGGGAAAAATTACACAAAACCTGTAACACGGTAGACTAAAAAAGGACCTTAAGTGAGGTGAAGAGTGGAATAGACTTTTTTCCAGATCACACTCTGGTTCGCTGGGTCAGAACTTGACTCACTCTCCCATGGTTGAAGCTTGAAAAACTTACCAGGAAGGTCAGAAGACCTAGATTCTCATATTGCCTGTGACATTTTGTGTGACCATGGACAAATGGGTTCAATTTTAGCTTCTCAGAAACCAAATAAGGGGATAGTACGGCCTGCACTGTAAAAGGCCTTCATCCCAATGTCCTGACAGCCAGCTTCCCTGGAGATTCTGGCTGTAAATAACGCAATGAAAAGAAGCAGGGCACCTGCTGGAGTATTTTACTTGCTGGCTTTGTAAAAAGTGTGGCAGGGCGTAAGCCATCACTTCCTGTTTCATTTGGCCCAGTGACCCTTAGAAACATGTTTGCAAGCATATTCCCTAGCAGACATGAAGTGCCTGGCATTTTTGAAGCTTAATTAAACTGAGACTATGTAAAGACTGGATTTTTCAGAAGCCAAGTAACTGGGTAAGCTCATTACTTTAGAAAAGGGATAAAATATATATGAAATTACAGTGTGCACACACACACGCACACACACACACACATGACACAGGTGCCTCTTGACTTCAAGAAAGTTCCTTTGGGTCTCCTCTAGCTGATGTGCATGTGTGGGCGGGGTGAGGAGGAGGGGTGAGAAGGGAGGACCTCAGTGCCCTGGGAGGAAGATACCTTTAGATGGGGTACCTGGACTGCTGGGTGGGGCCCCTTCCAGGGCAGGGCTTCACCAGAGAGCCTCACAAAGTAACTAAATTCACAGCAACACGGACAAGCTTTCTCTGTGACGTACTACTTGTCCAGCATCGGTAATACAAGCAGAGCCTCTTGGATGGCAACCACATCTCATAAAATTATCTTTTAGATGGTATCTTAAAAAATAACATTTTAGGAGCAAGTCACATCATAATTGTGAAGTCTCCTCTCCCTCACTTTTAGAAATCTCTTTCCTGACAATACACTTTTACATGGCTTTCTGTTCAAAGCTATTCAACACAATATTAAAACATGACATAGAGAAATATAGTTATTGCCACTGGTCAGCAACTTTGGTACATAGAAGGAATGTCCTTGTTGCAAGGCCAGGTGGATTTTTCTGTGGCTGCAGTTAAACGGGGAAGTTGGAAGGGTCTTGACCATGCGCTCTCTTTCTCCCACAGGTCCTGTACAACTTGTTCAAGTCTTTTTGCCAGATGAAAACCATTGAGACCATTGACGTGTTTGCTGGAATTGCAAACTTCTTTGTTGTGGGAATTGGTGGGGTGTTGATTGGCATCTTCCTGGGATTTATAGCGGCATTTACTACTCGGTTCACGCATAACATCCGGGTGATTGAACCACTCTTTGTCTTCCTGTACAGTTATTTGTCCTATATAACAGCCGAAATGTTTCACCTCTCAGGTATCATGGCGTAAGTATTTAACTCTTTGTTAAAAGCACTTACTGATGAAGTTTCATTAAATTTATGTATTCTAAGCCAAGAGGCAAAGGTTGAATCCATTTTATAAAACAGGGTTCCTTAAATTCTTTCCAGAAAGATTAAAAATAGAGTCTCCTTACTCTTAGTTTCAAAGAAATGAAGAAATTCAGCCAATTTTATACTAAAGCGATCTGGTGCTAGAATGGAAAACGACTAAAGAATTCTCTTTTGGGTCTCATATGAAACATGACAATAAACTGTTGGGGTTGATTGTCAAGCACCAAGAATTTTCCCAGTTTGATGCTCACTCAGAGGTTGTCCACGTGGGAGGCTCTAAACTTACTCCAGCAAGGTCAGATTGCCCAAACTGCATCTGGAGTTCTGGAATTGCGTATGTATATTCATACGAATGGTATTGGCAGGAGGGAACTTTCACTTTGCGTGCTCCATTCGATTTGAAGTAATAGGTTTAAGTCATTCAAAGCAAAATTCAATGTGGAAAGCATGTAATCAGGTCATTTTAGCTTAGCTTTTTAAAAAAGAGGTATGTTTATAAGGCAAGAAATGTATAAAGCAAGAAGTTCTTTATTAAAGATACAGTTGGTGTATCATTCACCGACAAATTCTGAAGGACTTTTCTCAAGAAGCCTTGCATGCGGGCTAGAGAAGGGTGGTGTTTGGATCAGGTTCTAGCCTTCACAGGGTCACTTTGAAGGAGGCTCCCTGTTGAGTGTGGATATTTTTGTAATTTCCAAAAACAAGCCTACTATGGTCACACCCCTGTATAGGGTTGGTGAGAAATGCTTAGTAATGGAATGGCTCTATATGGTTTCATTTTGATAAATACTTATTTATAGCTAGACATGTGCTGGGCTCTGTGCTTGGCCCTGCTACATTTTGAGGTTTGTAGACCCGAGACTGGTTCTTGAAGTTTCATCTTGCAGCCGGATTTAGATGTTGCTTTGATTAAGGACTGTTTGTTTTTCACCTCCTATCACCGCTGCTATATTGGAAGCAGACTAGGTTTGTGGTGGAAGAAGTCAGGTGCCTCTCCCCGAGGAGAGTGGAATCCATTATAATGCAAGCCATGAGTTAAAGGTTGTGTGGTTTTCTGTTTCACAGAGAGCCTAAATAAAGCAACATATTAATCCAGTTTGACCCAGTAATGAAATGTTCTGTATCTTCCTGGTTGCTATTCATATCATTTGTATGACTTCCAGTTTCCTCACTGTTCTTTGACCAGTGTCATTGAAAGTGTGTGATCAGCTAGTTACAAGGTCTCTAAAGAATGATGGGGGTGGAACTCTGTGTCTAGTATCCCAACAGTGTGCTAACAGCAGTTTGTGTCAGAACCTTGAATATCGTTTGCCCACGTGCACAAGTGAAAGTTCTAGAACACCCACACAATTATCTAAATATGTTTGACATTGGCAGGGACTGAGATGGGAAGATCCAGGGTGCTGGGGGGATAGTTGACGTGTTGCAAGGGGTTGGGGTCCTGGTGCATCTTGCCTAGAAATGTCCGTGAGGCCCAGGGTCCACGGTGGTTGGTTGGTTCTCCACCAAGGTCCCGACCTCCTGCGAAGATGCGATTAGGGGTTTACTTGCTCTGGGAATTAGGAAATCAGGGACAAATAGGGCCACATATCCCTGGGAGATAGCACAGGGAATCCTCTGCATGGTTTGTTGGTGGAGGAAAAACATCACCTCTGTTTCCAGCTTCAGTGTGGAAACAGCTTACTGTACAGAAAGGTCCTTTATTACATTTAAACAAATTTTGTCATTGCGTGTAGTGCACTAACATAATAAGTTAACTGTTAAATAAGACATGGCAGGAGATTTAAACATTTTTGGATCTGGAATTACCATACACACCCGTTACCCTATGATAGCCAATGAAGTGACAGATTGATGTTGGAGTGTGTTTGTTTTCAGAAGGACCACCCTGTTTTCTAATGTGGGGTATTAGTATGCTATTCAGGACTCGCCCATGCGTGATGCTTCTGTATGGTGTACATCCAAGGTGTGCGTGTCGCCCCTTTGAAAAGTGCACTGTGTGCTCTTCCCCATTGTAAGTACTACCCTTACCTTGGGACGTCGGTCCAGGGGATCCCCTCTAATGATGCAGTTAAAATTGCATATCCATGTGTGCTGCTTCTATAGAACTAGGGATTTTTTTTCCTGCATTTAAATTGCACGGAGTTTAAGAATTCCCATCATACTTCATGCTAATTGCACTCTTCTGCCATTTAAAAACAAATTTTAAGGTTAATGGGAGTGAAGGCATGTGACATGCTGAGCATGCTCAGTGATTTCCCCTGTTTTCTTGAGAGAAGTGCGCAGCCACGTAGAAAGGAAAATAGGCACTGAGGTTAGGCAGCTGGGGAGCAGAGAGGAAGGTTAAAGCCCCTGTCAGTATCTGTAACACAGTGTAGCAAAGTGCATCTGTCCTGCTTGAGTTTCGCCTGGTTTCCTCCCTCTCTCCCTCTCTCCCTTCCTTCCATCTATCTCTCCTTTCTCTTCCTTCCCCTTCTGATTGCCTTCCAGATGCTGTAACCCTCTGTGCTTGCACTTTGTCTTGGGTGGGCTGTTAGGCAGCAGCCTGTCCAAGATTGAGATCACTCGGTGAGCAGGAAGTTAACACAAAAGTTTGATTAAAAAGAAACATCCTTCCACAGAACAGAAGACTTGGGTCTGAGCTCAAAATGCAGTCAGTCTTTTAGGTAGGAAGGCCCTGGATAGGAATTCAGCACCTTGGTTTCTTTGGAGAGATGTTGGGAGTGATGTACCATGGGCATTCAAAAGCTCCCCTTGCAGCTGTTTGTTTTGTCATGGAATTGTGGAGATATCTGATTTTCACTGACAACAAGTACGTGAAATAACACGAGGTGGAGTTCTATCTGCCTTCTCCTCCTCTGTCTGACAGAAGCTATTTGGAGAACTGATTTCTAGGCATCCCTAGGTCTGGTTTCCCCTTTGTGGTCTCTTCATACTTTCATGAAGCTAATTTAATGTTAAGCAATTAATGATAGTCCTGTCTTCCTGTGTGTTCGGGAGGGTTTTCGCTGCAACCCCTAGGAGGGTAAATGAAATTCCTTCTTTCCTAATATTCTCTTGTTCATTTCTACACCGGAACAGATTGTTGCAGTAGGAAAAGTGCACGTGCGTGTGTGTTTCATAGGCAGCTCCACAGCACTGCAGCTAAAGTTAAGAGGAAGTATCCGTAGTCCCTTGAACTGGGAATTTCATGTCTCAGGAGCACTGGACACCTTTGAGAATCACAGCAGCATGGTAGGGCATATAGAGGAAGCGGAATAGCTATTGGCTTTAGAAATGCGTGTCTTGGTTTGTATGTTTTGGGCTTTATGTTCAGAAAAATGCTCAGAGATAAGACACTGACAATTCCATGTTGTCCCCTTCCCCTTATCCAAAGACACAAACGGATGTGTAAGATGATTCCACAGATCAGATCCACAAAGAAGTGAACTGAAGTAGGACTTTGTTCTCTTCCTGTGGACATCAAGCACCTCTTTCGGTCCTCACCTCGTGCCCGCCACGTCCCCCGTGCTCCAGTCCATGAGATGCTAAAAACACACAGTCACAAAGGAAGGGATGTTAGTCTCCACAGCAGCTTGCAGCCTGCGGGGAAGTGCTGGTTTCTCTTTGAGGTGCTCCAGGAATTTCAAAAAATGGCTAAATCCTCCTTCAGATAGGAGAATAAGCACCCAGTATTTCTTAGTTGATTTTTTCTTTCATGGATTCATAATTCCTTAGTCTTCCTTCTCTTGAGGGTACTTAAAATGTTTTCCATTTGGGGGCACCTGGGTGGCTCCGTCGGGTAAGCGTCCAACTTCGGCTTGGGTCTGATCTCACCATTCATGAGTTCAAGCCCCACATCTGGCTCTGTGCTGACAGCTCAGAGCTTGGAGCCTGCTACGGTTTCTGTGTCTCCCTCTGTCTCTGACCCTCTCCTGCTCACACTCTGTGTGTGTCTCTCTCAAAAATAAACATTTAAAAAATTTTTTTTAACGTTTTCCATTTGTTGTTTCACTCATTCTAGCAGCATTGTGGCAGACTGTAGGCAATAGTAAATATAAGTCCTGTCTTATGAATGAGTAAACTGAGACTCAGGTGGTGAAAAAACATGGCTGCAGGTGAGTCTTTGTAAGCTGGTCCTGGACCCTTGGACTCCAGTTACCAGGCCAGTCCAGCATATGTCCCAGTATACACTTAAAAAAACTGCACATTTGTATGACAATTTTTAAGTGAGACTTTAACAGGGAATTTCCAGAATGATAAGCTCAGAAATGAAGTCTAGGAGTGGGCCAAGCTAGCTGGACTGAGGAGTCATTGCTGAAGATGTGAAGGCCGTTTTTTCTCTCCTCATTTCTCTGTGTATGAGTTGGTAATTGTCATTTTTTTCAAACATTGAGAAAAATAGGAAAGCATGCCTTTGTTTGCCATTTTATAGCGACTGTCCTGGTTTCTCTTGACCAGCCTACCATTGGTAGCATTTAGAAGACCGTCTCTTTAAGATACAGTCATATGGAATCATAGGCCAGTGTGCCAGAATGTTCCTGCTTGCAGAATATTCATGTATTCTGCTCTTCTCCAAATATGGGGCAAAAATGAACTCTTGACATTGCAGGACATTCATAAAACCTTACATATGTACGTATATACATATATTTGTATGTATGTGGAAGACAAGCTCCTTTTATTAATTTTCCTAGACTTGTCTCATGTTAGTGAATGTTTTCCTTAGTGTAAGAAGGTGACTTGGAGCTTTAATAAATCAATCTGGATAATGCAACCAGGATAAATAGTGCCCCCAAGTAATCTGTTATTACACACCCTCCGGCCTGGCCTCCATGCAAATCCATTTGGTCTTAAAGCCTGTCTAAACAGAGAGCAAGCAGATCACATCAGCTTATTTCTAGTTTGAACTTCAAATCCACTCCCATCCCAGCGCTCATACCTTTCCCTGCGCACACTCAAAGAAGAAATGGCCTTTAAGAATTGACTTCATCCTACAGCCGGCACTTTGAGTCAGTTATTGGTTTCAGTGCAGGCCAGCTGGAGCTCTTGAAGCATCACAAGTAAAGAATGGGTAGGGGATGCTCTAAGGACAGCCCCAGGTCCCGGTGCCCTGTGGCTCCCATGCGTGCATACTGCAACGCATGTCTGCCTCCTCCTTAAGTTGTGTTGTTCCATAGCACTTTCCATCTTGCATCCCTCTAACATTTCGGAGTATAGAGACGGACAGAGACTCATTCTGCAGCGCCTGGGTGGCTCGGTCGGTTAAGCGTCTGACTTCGGCTCAGGTCATGATCTTGTGGTCCGTGGGTTCGCGCCCCACTTAGGGCTCTGTGCCGATAGCTCAGAGCCTGGAGCCTGCTTTGGATTCTGTGTCTCCCTTCCTCCCTCTGCCCGTCCCCTGCTTGCATTCTGTCTCTCGAAAATAAACATTAGAAAAAACTTATTCTAAATAAGCAAGGTCTGGCTACAGTCACCCTGCTGTACGCTAGATCCCCTAACTTACTCATCTTATAAGGGAAGTTTGTACCCTTTGGCCACCATCACCCATTTCCCTCACTCCCTCCACCTGCTCCCCACCCCCTCTGCTCTCCACTCCTGCTAACTACTAGTCTGCTCTCAGTTTCTATGACCTTGGTTTTTTTTTTTTTTTCAATTCCACACATGAGTGAGATCGTGCAGTATTTATCCAGAGTAGTGTAAGTGCTTCATGAAATTGCTTGGATTTATTTTTATAGTTTAAACTGTTTCACAAAACAGAGTCAAACTGACGAACTGCAGAGTTTGCTTGGTTTTTCAGAAGAAGGGGCAGAACCAGTGGGCTGTCACATTTTCCCTGAGTGCTGTCCAGTGTGGTGACCACCAGCCACATGTGGCTTTTTGAGCACTTAAAATGTGGCTAGTCTAAATTGAGATGTGCTCTAAGTTTAAACTAGACACCAGATTTTTAAAATTTAGTGGAAAAAAAATTGTAGAAACTCTCATTAATGATTTGTATATTGATTTCAGCTTGAAGCAACAATAAATAATATAAATAATTGTTGAGTGAAATCAATATATTATGAAAATTAATCGCACCGATTTCTTTTTGCATTTTTAAAATATTTATTTTTGAGAGAGAGAGAGCATGCACACGAGTGGGGGAGGGGGCAGAGAGAGAGGGGGACAGAGGATCCAAAGCAGGCTCTGCGCTGACAGCAGGGAGCCTGATGTGGGGCTCGAACTCACGAATGGTGGGATCATGACCTGAGCTGAAGTCTGACTCTCAACTGACAGAGCTACCCAGGCGCCCTTCGTTTTACAGTTTTAATCATGGCTACTAGGAAATTTAAGCTCGCATTATATTTCTATTAGGTAACAGTGTTCTCTAGTGCTCGCCATTAGTTTTTGCTGTTTGGATATTTGAAGACGTTGAAATATATTTTTCTTCCGTCTGATACAGTAGAATAAAAAAAAAAAAAACAGGGCAAGAAAAGATGGAGGTAAGAAACAGAATGGAAATGCATTCCCTTCATGGATGTTTATAAATCATGCTGTTTATAAAGAAGATTTCTTTGAGAGCAAGGAAGGTCAGAAAGCAAGAGAGGAATAACAGAAGAGAGGGCAGAGGGTTCTCCTGAGGTGGCTTGTGATGATTAAGAAGTCAACTTAAAGCCCCTGTGAGGAAAGGAAAATTGTTACCCTAAGGTCCACATTTAGAGGCTTTGAATAAACTCTTCAAAACATGGCCAAGGGGAGTGACTGTTCCTGAGAAAAAGTTGTTATCGCTCTAGGAATGAGCGAAGTCCATTAAAACAGATTCCCTGGGGTTGGGTACTTTATGTTTTTCACAAACTGAAATTGTAAAATTCAGTGTTCAGAATAATGTGTTTTCACGCCTCATCTTCTTATACGTAGAAACATTAAAAACATTATCATAATCATCTGTATGGGGAATATCATTCATAGAGGCCATGAGTTCTCAACTACAAGAGTGGTATATGATTTTGGTCACACAGTTTGTCATTCGGCATGTTCAGGGAGGGTAAGAATGCAGCAAGTGGCCCAGGGGAATATTTCGTGGCAGTTCCTGAAAAGAGTATAAAAATTAAAAAAGAGGGGTCACAGTGAATGTCACCATAAGTGTGTTTCGTTTTGTGAAGTGCACTTTATGGATTTCTCTTTTGAGAGCAACTGAATAGAGTGATAGAATTTGAGGCCTGCCTTCCTCACTGGAGGGCTTTGGTGGCTCCTTTAGGCGTGTTGTTTTCACACATCTTTATTTTAGGGAACGTGGTTGGTGTTTGCCTGCTACATTTATTTACATTACATGAAACTTTAACAGTTGGCTCCTGAATTAAGAACCCCATTCCCTGAGATCTCTGATGAATAGAGGTTCTCGATAATAACCAGTGATCGGGTAGTACTGGGGTTACTGTCACTTTGCTCTTTGGACTCTTTAAGTCTTGTTTGTGTTTATGTCAAAACAATCACAGCACCACATCGCTGGGTTACTCTTGGTCCAGAGCTCGCTACTTCACGTGGTGCTTTCCGCTTCCATATTCTCAGGTATAAGTAAATTGCAATAGTAAGGCTAAAATTATTATTATTTTTTTTAAGTTTATATATTATTAAGAGACAGAGAGAGACAGAGCATGAGCATGGGAGGGACAGAGAGAGGAGGAGACACAGAATCCGAGGCAGGCTCCAGGCTCCGAGCTGTCAGCACAGAGCCTGATGCGAGGCTCGAACTCACCAACCGTGAGATCATGACCCGAGCCGAAGTCAGACGCTTAACCGACTGAGCCACCCAGGCGCCCCTAAAATTGTTTTCTAGTAATATGTAGGCCAAAATGTAAATGTAAGATGATAAATCAGAAACGTAAATGTTGTATAATTGCTGAGAAGCAATTGCCTTCTCTGTTTTAATGAAAAATGAAAATGTTGCAGCAAACTGATGCTGAAGGAAAGCATGCAGTTACTTCCCAGCTAGTACTTCTGAGTAGGACACCAGCCTTTGGCCACATGGCTCGAATCAATGTCCCGTTCCCTTCATGAGGGAATTCAGCAATGGGGGTCAACATTTGCTCTTTCAAGAACAGGACAGGTGCCCTAAGGAAAACCTGTTTCTCTTTCACCTTGCTTTAACAAACCTCAGTGTACTTCTTTTTTTTTTTTTTTTAATTTTTTTTTTAACGTTTATTTATTTTTGAGACAGAGAGAGACAGAGCATGAACAGGGGAGGGGCAGAGAGAGAGGGAGACACAGAATCTGAAGCAGGCTCCAGGCTCTGAGCTGTCAGCACAGAGCCCGACGCGGGGCTCGAACTCACGGACCGTGAGATCATGACCTGAGCCGAAGTCGGACGCTTAACAGACCAAGCCACCCAGGCGCCCCAAACCTTAGTGTACTACTTAGCAGTTGGCTGTGTGGGGGAGGAAGCTAGCCTGAAATGAACCCAGAGACTTCCTCTCTTGGTGCCCTTGGCATGGGGCAGCTGTGAGTAGCTCCTCTTGATGCTCTAGTATTTTCTGTCAGTGTGCCCTGTCCCTCTGTTGCCACTTCCTTTATGCCAGTCAGACATGAGGGCGTTTGATTCCAGGGGATCTGGAAAAGTGGCCAAGAATCTTTTTCCCACATGCACCCTCGCAGTTAATCCCCGGCTATTTAAGGTAAATAGAGTCACTTGGGGTCCTTGTAAGCAGGAGCCCAGCTCAGACAGTAGAGGGAGGCTCTGTGTGAGCAAGGGAAACCCAGATCAAACCAGATTATTGGTCACCCAGTGAAACCCAAAATCAAACCAGATTTATTTGAATAGAGGTTCTTGTAAATCACCTCTTGATGAGGGCAGGTGTAGATTTGCTTTGGGTTGATGGGACCCCAGGCCAGAAGCCCCTCTCTCTCTTTTTCATCTTACTCTGTGTGATGGCTTCCTTCTGATAGGCTAGCCATCTCTAAAGCATCAAGCAGGGGTTACAGACAGATCGGGCTTTATTGCTCTGCGACTCTTGTCACTAAAGCGTTCAGGGAGTTCTACTCTGCCAGCTCCTGTTAGAAGACATTTCAAAGCAAGGACCATGATTGGATCAGACTGTGTCACATGACCAGCCCTGTGGTGGGAGAAGTACCGGACGAAGGTGTCGTGAAGTTAAACTTAATTCCAGTGCGACCTGCCTCTCGGTCTGTGTTGACCACAAGTTATCCAGGAAAGCTCAGTCCTTTGTAGTATAGTGAGGGTTGGACTGGTGACGTATTGAGGTGAGGCCTCAGTGATGAAGAGAAGGGCATTATGTGCCAAGGGTGATGCGCAGCAGAGAGCTCCAAGGCGAAAAGCTTTGCTGCCTCCAGGGAATGGAACCCCGGGGTGATGAGAAAGGCGGTAGGTGCTTGGTCTCACCCTGCTTTGTGCTGTAGGCAGTTGGGAACCTTTGGAAGCTTTGAGCAAAGAGGTGACGCAATTGTGTTTCTGTTTCATAGTGAAGACTGGAGTGCCTCCAAAGCTTTCTTAGGCCATCACACATCAAACTAGTAGTATTTTCATAGCACTCTGGGGTGAAAGCTGGCAGGCAGTCATGGCCTCAGGCTCACTGGATGCCCCCCCCCCCCCGGGGCAGAGGATTCGCATTCTGGGTGGGAGGAGAGGGAACAGCTTCTGGCAGCAGAGTGAAGGTGCCTAGGTGGAGGCTTGCCAGGACAAGAATGTGTGCCGTCCTCCAGGCAAGAGAAGATAGAACCTACACCCAGAACCGAGTAATGGAAATTGGGAGAAAGGAAGGAGAGAATAGGTGGTGAGGTTTAATTCAGTCCATACATCTCATGTTGGCCCTTATTTTCACTCTCCAATAACACTGTAAATAAAATGATTCAAGTTTAAATGCTTTTTCTCGTTCATTCTTACTCGACTGAACCCTCCGCCTGTAACCCCTCCTGCTTTCCTCAAACTTTGATGTATTTAGGAATCACCTGGAAAGTTGTCTTACATGTCTACAGAATCCCAGGCCCCAGCTAGAGATTCTGAATCTGTATAGGTCTGGGATGGGGCCCAGCCATTTATGTTTGTCCCAGGCTTTCTAGTCATTACAGAGAAGCTATATTTTTATGAAAGAAACGCAAGGCCTTTGCCAACACTCCCCAACTAGAGTCAGTGGACTCCATGGGTCCCTTGATGCCTTGTATGTCACTATACTATTGATAATGATTCTTTATATGTTCTCTCCACAAAATCAACCCTCACTCAGTGAGTGACCTATAAATGTTAGTTGACCTGAGTTGAAAGCCTATAAAGGAGAAGAAACAAAAGACGTGGAAAATACACGAAATGGGCAAGACTACACGAATAACCAGACATTTGCAATAGTTTAAGTTTGCTTTTCTTTGGTATTTGAAGAAAGATTGTTCCGTTCTTAGACTCGGATCCTTCTTTAAAAACAAATTTTGCTTGCATTTTCTCATATGTCAAACTCTCTCTCTCTCTCTCTCTCTCTCTCGGTTGTCAGGTTTTGTAGAAGAGGCAATCCATTATATAGTAATTCATGCCCTGGAATAATTAATTTACCTCACATGAGTGAGTACTTTATTCTGAGAACATGCAGTGTACCCTGAGTCACCACGAGACCTGGCTTTAATCAATACAGAGAAAGCTTTTTAATTGTCCTTTGTCACTGCTAATGCTTGACACTGATTAGTGGAGTATGCTTTCCTATCTGGCAAAGTCTTTATTGAGAATATGCAGTTATAATTTGGACCGTATTTTTCTGCAACTGAATCCATACGTTTTAAGTTCACATGTGGAGATAGAACAGGGGCCAAGAACTTTGCAACATTATTTTTATTTGTTTAACTCCAATAAGCAGTTCAGATTACAGAAGAAGTCTCCTAATCTGGGAATGGAAATTTAGAGAATTGGCCACTCTTCAGAAACATACAAGTGGGGTACCTGGGTGGCTCAGTTGGTTAAGCATCCGGCTCTTGATCTCAGCTCAGGTCATGATCTCACAGTCTGCGAGATCGAGCCCCGCGTCTGGCTCTGCCCTGATAGCACGGAGCCTGGGATTCTCTCTCCTCCTCTCGCTCTGCCCTTCCCCCACTTGTGCTCCTGCACTTGTTTTCTTTCTCACTCTCTCTCAATAAATGAACCTTAAAAAAAAAAAAAAGTAAAAGCACTTGTATTTATAAACTGAAGTCACTGAGGCATGGCATCACCATATGTACATAAACACAGACAGGGTATGCATTCCGTATTGACGCTGGTCCCTTTCGTCCTACAGATCACAGCCATCTAAATGAAGGGTTCTGGACCTTCATTAAACTAAGCTCAGCCAGGATTATTTGAACATGCAACTCAGTACCATAACATGAAGTGAACCATGGTAAGCGTGGTTGAATGCTAGTCCTGCTCTCTCAAAATCTACATTCTGGTAGAAGGAAATGAACGTCCATGGAAGACTGGCTTCGTGGACTGCTGGGATGGAGTCTTGCAGTACAGAGCAAAGGATTTGTTGGAATTTTCTATTCAGGAATAGTCAAATGACAGGTCCTCTAAATACAAAGTTTGTTTTTCCCCCCAAAGACTCTGTTGAGATAGTATTAGCTGGCCTGAATTTTGTGTATGCTGTATTTAGCATGACGTAGTGATGAAGAAAACCTCAATTGCTGGTGAAGGTAAAAACCACTAATTGTAGTGCTTTAGCTTCTCCGCCTCTAAATTGGTGATAATCACCATACATTTATGTTAAAATGTAATGTGAGGTAAGGTAATAACAAAGCAGAAAACACCAGTGAATTCTATACATACCTTACCTCCATGTGGCCCCGCAGAATGGAGGCCAACACCTGTCAAAACACGGACACATTTTGGGATATCGTATGGGCCAGGTAGGGGCTACGATGGATTTTACAAACAAAATGACCAACCATTGTAGGAAATGAGTTGACTCCAGCCTCTAGGTTCCTGTCCCTCCAAATCTGGTCTCCGCATTTCCTTCAGAGTTCTCTTGATAAAACACAAGATCTGTGCACACCACACCAACATCTCTGTGAACAATTCATCCCTGGATCCAAAGTAGTCATTGATTTGAAACACATTAATGACCTGCTGTACACTATGCTAAACATTGATGACACTTTTTATTTATTTTTTTTCATCATGAAACTAACAGTCGGGTTGGGGAAATAGGCATTAAGTATAAGATAAAAGGTAGAATCTCTCATTTTTTCCCCTCCAACCTTTGGAATAAAGTTGAAACTCCTGAGCATAACATATAACCGTGTCATTTATCGTTATCTGGCCCCTAACTCCTTTCTTTTGACATCGTCATCTCTGGCTAACCAAATCATTCCTTGTTCCCTGAATATGCCAACTTTTTTTTTTTTTTTCTTTTTCATGCCTTCGTACATGGCCACTGCTTTTGCTCGGCTTACTTCTTCCTGCTTGGTGAGCTCTTCCCTTAGCCATAGAGATACTGCTCAAATGTCTCCTCCTTTGTGACAGGTAGAGTGATTTCCTTCCCTGCACTCCCAAAGCCTCATTTCCAATCCCCATATCTGGCACTTGCACTGTTGTGTCACGATGCTATCTTTGTGTGGCCCTTTCTCCTCTGAGACTGTGAACCTTTGAAAATAGAAGCTGTGTCTTACTTGCTTTTTATCTTCCTAGACCCCAGCACAGAACTTGACCCAGAGTAAATGCTAAGAAAATGTTGGTTGATCTTAAATTGTGCTTCATAATCATATTAGCTAGCTCTGGAGACTAGGAAAGAGAAATGTGCATGGGAAGGGGGGGGATGACTCAGTGACATAGGCTTATAAAAGTAAGGCTCTATTGCAAATTCTAAAGGCCAATGGTTTTATATTTGATGGAGCTTTAGAGTTAAGAGATTCAACTAGAATTTTCTAAAATGAGCCTGTCGTGGTTATTATTTTGAATTAAAAAAAGTTTAATGTTTATCTTGGAAAGAGAGAGAGACAGAGAGACAGAGAGTGAGTAGGGAAGGGGAAGAGAGAGTGAGAGAGAGGGAGACACAGAATCCAAAGCAGGCTCCAGGCTCTGAGCTGTCAGCACAGGGCCTGACGCAGGGCTTGAACTCACGAGCTACAAGCTCATGACCTGAGCCGAAGTTGGACGCTCAACCGACTGAGCTACCCAGGTGCCTCTGTTTAGGTTATTATTTTGGTGCAGATATTATCTGTCACACTGATGCTCAGAATGAGGATGAGAAGGCATGGATTTCAGGCATGAAATCGTCATGTGATCCCATGCTGATGGAGGAAGAAAATCTTAGTTCTCTGTAAGGACATTGCTACAGTGACATGCTTTGACATGACCCTGTGCCCAAGGACACTCCTGGCCATGCACTTCAGAGCCAGTGAAGCTGAAGACAGTCAGACACCAGCCTGGACCACTACCACCTCGTAAGTTTCTTGTGCCTGCTTTTAGAAAAATGAAGAAGATGCAAATTTATGGTGCCAAGACTGTCAGCTGCACATGATGGTCTTTGCAGCGAGGAGAGAAGGTTTCTATTCTTCTCAGCTGCTGGGAGACTGTATTGTGTTTGCCTCCCTAATGGGTCGTTTTGCGTACTTACGAGATGATTGCAGTGAGGTGGTTTGACTTCAGGTCAGAGCGTAGCGCAACAAAAAACCCCTTTGCGATGAAAACACCACTAGGCCTTTGCTTGAGAGGCCACGTGCATTATTAAGCTGTCCGTGACACGCCAGAACAGGGACACTTGGAACTTTTGTCCCCAGCCTGTAGAGCGCATCAATGTCCTACACGTGCCCACGCTTCCTGAACGGGGAACTACCGGATGCCGAGGCCTCTGGTACCTGCCAGGGCCGTTCTTCTTCCTCCAGTGTCTCACTGTGCAGGTAGGAAGCGGCATTAAGTTACAGTGACATGTCTGGCAGACATGAGCATCACTGTGGTGTCGTGTTAAGGACACAAAGCCATGGAAATTGATACCATGGACATTCATGTAAAATTCATTCATGTCTTTTATTCTTACACCAAAGCTCTATCTCTTTCAATAATTTCTGAATAGAATTTTTGTTCAATTGCTCCCATAATGGACTGGAGCTTATTCTTTGCCTATATATGGTTTACATTTTGCCCAGTGACTGATGGGAACGTGATCTTAGAGGGAAATGTTTATCATATTCACAAAAACAATATTCTCCAGCCTTTTAAAAATCACTTTTGGAATGATTAAAATCCAATGCCAGGAGGGAGAGAGGGAAATAGGGGTAGTAAGAAAAGTATAGGGATTTCAACTCAGTAGCTGATGTTCTATTTAAAAAAAATAAAGCGAGGGGCGCCCGGGTGGCTCAGTCGGTTGGGCATCCGACTTCGGCTCAGGTGGTGATCTCGCGGTCCGTGAGTTCGAGCCCCGCGTCGGGCTCTGTGCTGACAGCTCAGAGCCTGGAGCCCCTTTCAGATTCTGTGTCTCCCTCTCTCTGCCCCTCCCCCATTCATGCTCTGTCTCTCTCTGTCTCAAAAATAAATAAACGTTAAAAAAAAAATTAAAAAAAAAGTGATTAGAAAGAGCTGGGTAGTAAGTACTTTGGTGTTTATTCTGTATATTTGTATCTAAGCTTAAATGCTTTATAATAAAATCATTGTGAAGCACCCTCTGCGTAGCATTAGACCATTTCAGGAAGTAATGGGACCGTTATAATTTATTTTTGTTACAAATTTTCAACTTGACAACAATGAAGAAATGCTCACTAGTGTGTATTGCTGTGTGTATGTCTTTTTTGTATAAAAACATATGCTTTAGATTTTTAATCAGCTTAATCTGGCTTTTGCCTTCATTACTTTCTATTGGGTAAATCTTACTTTTTTAAGTCGGGTTAAAGAAAATCTAAAATATGGAAGCCGAAGATGTTCAGGAGTGTAGTTAACAAGTGGCTTCTATTCGGGGGGAGGGGGGGCGGGGCGCTGGTGAGATGCCCTGTAGACTTGCTCAGAGAGATGCTCCTTGCCATTCTTTCCTCCTCAGGCTCTCTCGCCTGCTAGTGGACATTCCAGCCTTTGATTCAAGTTAGCGTGGCAAAGCTTCTGTTTGCCTCTGTCACCAAGCACACTTGAGCAACTCCGGTCACGCTCATCCAGAAACATGCACTTGACTGTGACCACCACACATCTGCTCAGTGACGGCCCCCTGAAGATTCTCATCCCCAGACTCTCCTTGAGAATATGGTACCTTCCATGGCAGAAGGGACTTTGCAGGCATGATTACGTTAGAGCCTTGAGATGGGGAGATAACACTAGATGGTCTGGGTGGTCAGATCTGATCACATAGAACCTGAGGAGAGGATCGTAGGAGGAGGGTCAGAGTCGGAAGGAGATGGCCAAGGAAGTTGGCATGACCGGCTCGTGAGTCCAGACCTGTGAGCGGCCTCCAGAAACTAGAAAAAGTGAGAGCAGTCTCTCTAAAGAGCCTCCAGAAGGAATACAACCCTATCAGTCAGTACCTTGACTTCAGCCCAGTGAAAGTGGTTTTAGACTGCTGACCTCCAGAAGCATAAGATGATGAGTCTGTGTTGTTGTTGCTAAGTTCTGGCTAATTTCTTACAGCAGCCATACGAAGCTCATACAGAGGGGCTTGTATTTGAGACAGGATGAGCAAGGGCTTGGCAGAGGACTAAGACCTCTTCCCCATCGGAGGTAACCGGGCTCACAGAGAGCAAGGGTTACATCCTCAACAGTGCTGGCTTTGAGTCAGACTGCCTGAGTAAAAATCCTGGCACCACCATTTATTAGCAGTGTCATCTTGAATAAGAGGGCCTCTGTCTGCCTTTGTTTTCTCATCTGTAAAATGGGAATGATAACAGAACTTGCTTGAGAGGCTTGTAATGAGGCTAACTGACATAATCCACACAGGGAGCTTGCATAGCACCTGGCACAGCAGGGGTGCTATAAAGGTTGCTTGTTATTATACAAGCCCTCTGCTATGTCAAAGGCTTTGCTATGTGTTTGTGGTTGCTGAATTTTACTAGGTTATTTAATAAGGCACTCTTTCTTTCGGGAACCATGTGAATTATGCATTCCTCCCACATATAAATCTAAAAGAAGTACCGACTCGTTCTGGGGACAGTAACATTGTAGCTAAATGCATGGTTCTTGACCTGATGGGGTCTTTGTTTTCTTTTAATAAGGGCACAAAAATAAATATACATTTTTTGTGTTTAAAAAACAGGTCTTTTTCTTGCAATGAAATATGTTCATGATTACCCGTTTAGGTCTTGATTCAGAGAGCCCTTAGGTTTGTGTTCTTTACCTATCCTTGTGCTCACAGTAGGAGGATTTTCCTAAAATACCAGCCATCTTCTCAAGGTCAGAAGGACTACATGCGGTGGTTGGGGGCAGGGTGCATTCAGGGTCCTTGTAGCTTTGAAGTTAGAATGTGGAATACTTCACAGATCATGGCCAGCAATTGGTTTATGGCATGGTGGAAGGCGGACAGCTCACTCAAATTCTGTCTTCCTTCATTCTAGAACAGCCTCTCTCATAATGAAGTCATTTGGTACTTTCTAGTCCCCATGTCTCTGTATATTTTTTTTATCACTTAATTTATATCATGATAAGTGTACTCTTTAATGCTCATCCCCTATTACACTACCCCCCCCCCCACCTCCTCTCTGGTAACCATCAGTTCTCTAAAGAGTCTGTTCTTGGTTTTCCTCTTTCTCTCCCCTTTTTTCCTTTGCTTGTGTGTTTTGTTTCTTAAATTTCACATATGAGTGAAATCACAGGTATTTGCCTTTCTCTGACTGACTTAATTCTGCTTAGCATTATACTCTTGTAGCTCTATCCATGTTGTTGCAAATGGCAAGATTTCATTCTTTTTTATGGCCAAATAATATTCTGTTGGATATATACATATCCAACGCACACATATACATACCACATCTTCTTTATCCATTCATCAGTTGATGGATACTTGGGCTGCTCCCATAGTTTGGCTATTGTAAATAACGCTGAAATAAACATAGGGGTGCATGTATCCCTTTGAATTAGTGTTTTTTTAACGTTTATTCATTTTTGAGAGACAGAGCATGAGTGGGAGAAGGGCAGAGACAGAGAGAGGGAGACACAGAATCTGAAGCAAGCTCCAGGCTCTGAGCTGTCAGCACAGAGCCCGATGTGGGGCTTGAACTCAAAAACTGCGAGATCGTGACCTGAGCCGAAGTCAGACGCTTAACTGACTGAGCCACCCAGGCACTCCTGAATTAGTGTTTTTGTATCTTTTGGGTAAATACCAAGTAGTGTGATTGCTGGATCATAGGGTAGTTCTATTTTTAATTTTTGAGGAACCTCCATATAGTCTTCCACGGTGGCTGCACTAGTGTGCATTCCCACCAGTAGGGCACAAGGGTTCCCTTTCTCCACATCTTTGCCAACACATGTTGTTTCTTATGTTTTTGATTTTAGCAATTTCTGACAGGTGTGAGGTGATACCTCATTGTAGTTTTGATTTGCATTTCCCTGATGATGAATGACGTAGAGCATCTTTTCGTGTGTCTGTTGGCCAACTGAGTGCCTTCTTTGGAGAAAGGTCTGTTCATGTCTTCTGCCCATTAAAAAAAATTTTTATGCTTATTTTTGAGAGAGAGGGAGAGAGAGACTGAGCACGAGCCAGGGAGGGGCAGAGAGAGAGGGAGACATAGGATCCAAAGTATGCTCCAGGCTCTGAGCTGTCAGCACAGAGCCTGACATGGGGCTCGGATTCACGGACCATGAGATCATGACCTGAGCTGAAGTCGCGCTCAACTGACTGAGCTGCCTAGGTGTCTTCTGCCCATTTTTTTTTTTTTAAATAGATTGGTTTTTTGGGGTGTTGAGTTGTAGAAGTTCTTAATATATTTTGGATACAAACCCTTTGTCAGATATATAATTTGCAAATCTTATCCCATTCAGTAGGTTGCCATTTAGTTTTGTTGGTTGTTTCCTTTGCTGTGCAGAAACTTTGTATTTTGATGAAGTCCCAATAGTTTATTTTTGCTTTAATTTCCCTTGCCTCAGGAGACATATCTAGAAAAAATGTTGCTACAGCCGATGTCTAGTATCTGTGTCTCTTTAGATGGAACCTGGGATGAGCTGTCATCGGGCTCATACTGAATTTTCCTCTGTGGTTGCCATCTGAGTGGTCAGGGGTAGCATTCCAGACAGAGAGATGAGCTTATGCACACGGTGAGGCAAAAAGACAATAAAGGGCAGGGTGTGGTGGGGAAATTACAGTCGAGCCATATGGTGTATGCTGGGTGGAGAGGCTGTGTGGGAGATGAAACTGGAATTGTCCACTGAGGAAAGAGTGTGAAGAGCTTTCGACGTCCAACTTAGGAGCATGAACTTGACCCTAAAGCCCTGCCCTCACCAGAGTGTGCACAGGTGCTCTATTAAAACAGATATATTCCGAGGGGGAAATAAGGGCTCTGTAGTCCCAGAGTTTTAGAAATGTTGGAAGAAACAAGAAAAAGGGCTTCTTTCCTCTTGGAGTTTCTCTGAGCCTTGGGAATTTTCTAGAAGCGCATACAGTAGATAGGTAGAAACGAGACCCGAAACTAAGGCTTTGGGATAAAAAAGAGTAAGTGGGTCTGGGAAATATTCAGGATGAGGGGTAGAAAACAATTGGTGACCAATTAGGTGGTGGGGTAGGGGGCACCGAGGAGGTGTGGCAGGGGAGAGAAGGCCAATGCCACTGCAGTTTCAAGTTCAGGGTTTTAGGCAATACCTTAGCATTTTAGGCACTGGAGGCATAGAGATGATGAAGCTGGTTTTGTGGGAAGATGACAGGTTTTGAATTTATTGTGGACTTGTTTTTGTGATGCTGGCAGGTGCCCGTGCCCATAGACTACAAAGCTGGGCAGAGCTGAGACGTTCAAGCCATAGATACTGATGAAGACCTCCAGGGACAGTGGGGCTCCGATGATGCACGTCTCGTTCACTTACACCGGTCAATCAATAACACTATAGTGACTGGCAGAAGGGTAGAGCCGCCATTGAGCCCTTAAGTGCTGACACTCAATATTCTGATTAGGATCCATGTCATGTTTCAATAGGAGCTGCATCTTTTCTTGCAGAATCACCGCCTGTGCAATGACTATGAATAAGTATGTTGAAGAAAACGTATCTCAAAAGTCCTACACGACCATCAAGTATTTCATGAAGATGCTGAGCAGCGTCAGCGAGACCCTGATCTTCATCTTCATGGGCGTGTCCACCGTTGGAAAGAACCACGAGTGGAACTGGGCCTTCGTGTGCTTCACTCTTGCCTTCTGTCTCATCTGGCGAGCGCTGGGTAATGGTGCTTGTTTCGCAAATGAACACTCAGACGAATGGGGCTCGCTTCTTCTTATCCTCCCTTTGGCTGCTGTTCCTTCCTCTTCTTCCTTGTCTTCTCCCTCGCCCTCTCCTCCCCCTCTTCCCCATTCCTGATAGATGCTTTCCATCCCCAAGTACCTTCGTGACTATGCCGTAAGTCAGACTGACCTCTCTGGGCCTCTCTCAGTCCACGTTTTCTCCCGTTATCCTGGAACAACGAGGACGTGCGCCTTAGAGCGGAGGTGCAGGGGAAGATCATGGGACTTAGATTAGATACCGTGCCCGTGTGCCACAGAAGCGCAGAAAATGAGTCTTCCTAGTTTCACGCCCCGGCCTCACACAGTCTGCTCTCTTTGGTTTTGCTTTTTGTTCTCAGGTGTCTTTGTCCTGACTCAGGTCATTAACTGGTTCCGGACGATTCCCCTGACCTTTAAGGATCAGTTCATCATTGCCTATGGAGGGCTCCGAGGTGCCATCTGCTTTGCGCTTGTGTTTCTCCTACCTGCTGCTGTGTTTCCTCGGAAAAAGCTGTTCATTACAGCTGCAATCGTTGTCATATTCTTTACTGTCTTCATCCTGGTGAGTAAGTTTCTTTGTTCCGGCACAGTCTGTCTGGTTACCAAGAGGAGACCAGATCTTTCAGGCTATCATAATGTACTCCTTTTGCAGGATACAAAGTGGCAAAGGTGGGTTGGAACTTTGGCAGTCGTGATGTTAGGGAAAGTGCTATCTTCTCATGTCACCTGATGGTACAGGACCCTGGGAGAATCCAGTTTGTTCGCTTGCCCCCCCCCCCCCATAGGAATTCTTATTTAAGGAAACTCAGCTAAGTGATCTAAGCTTACTACTGGAAACTTATGAACTGAGCTTGCTAACCCTTGTCATTTGTCTTACTCTCTAACCTAGTAAATGTGCTCGTTAAATGCTACTTGTGTGATGACCTTCCCACAGCAATTTGACATTAGTTGACTGCATAGCAGTGTGTCCCTGCAAATGATAGGCGGTGTGAATACATGTTTAGTATCAGGAGGCAGAAAGTGTGGTAGGAAGAACACGGGCCCGTGTCAGGATCCTGACTTCGCCAACCAGTCTCTTTAAGTTAATGAGCCAGCCCTTAGGAGATTATATTTCGCAGATACTCACTTAGTAAATATGTATTGGGACTCCTACGATGTGCCAGACAGTGCTCTGGGGGCTTAGGATCCGTGACTGAACAAAACACAGAAATATCTCTGTCCTTGTGAACTTAGCATCCCAGAGGGGATGGCAGAAACTAGACCCCAGACATGGTGAGTGGGTAAATTATAGAGGATGTAAGAAGGTAAAAGGTGCTATATAAGGAGAAGTAAGGGCTCAGGCGAGGGTGGAGTGGTAAATGACAGGGGGTTGCGGCTCTTTTTAAAATTATTTTTAATGTTTATTTTGAAAGAGAGAGAGCGTGTGCGCAAGTGTGGCAGGGTCAGAGAAAGAGGTAAGAGAGAATCCCAGGCAAGGTCCACACTGTCAGCACAGAGCCCGATGTAGGATCAAATTCACAAAACCATGAGCTCGTGACCTGAACCAAGATCAAGAATTGGAGGCTTCACCTACTGAGCCACCCAGACGCCCCAGGGGAGTTGCAGTTCTAAATAGAGTCGTCATGGAAGGCGACACTGGATCAAGTGACACTGGATCAAAGGCTGGTAGGGGGTGAAGGAATTAGCTGAGCTGAAGAACATTCTGGGTAGGTAGGACCGTAGGTCTGCAGGCAATGTGTTCCTGGCCAGTGTGGCTGGAGGGATGGGGGATGAACACAGAGGACGCAAGGTCTTTGGGTCTGAGCAGCTAGGAGGAGCGACTTGCTCTTAAGGTGAGGAGGGAAGGGTGTGGGTGGAAGGGATTGGACTCGATTACATGCAACGCCGGGTTAGGGGTGCTGCGTAAACCTACAAGCAGAGGGATGAGCAGGCAGGGTCCTGAGCCTGGGGTTTAGGAGATAGCTTGGTCATCTGCAGAGAGCTGGTGTTGGAAGCCGTGCAACCGGACCTGTTGCCAAGGGAGTGAACATATATATCAAGGAAGCCAATACACGGGACCAGCAACTGGTCTCTGGGGCAGCCCACCTCTAAGACACTGGGGAGAAGAAGGAGGTAGCCAAGGACACTGAGACCAAGTGATAATGACAAAGGGGGAAACCCAGGAGGTACTTTAAAAAAAAAAACAACTTTGTTCAACAGTTCATCACAGAATACTTCCTAGCTGCCTCACTCAGGTCTAAGCTCTTCTTATAGTATCTCATTCGATCCTCATAACAATTCTATGGCACAAAACTCTAGGACTCACTGTTACCCACCCCATATTACAGAGGGGGAAACCGAGACACTGAGCCTATGCTTAAGTCGCTTTCCTAAATTTACACGCATAGTAAAAGGTGGTGCAGAGACCAATTTGGTCTTGACTCTCAATAAAGTACATAATAAGCATTCAGTATTGTGACTCATTGTGCTCCTTTTCCTCCCGCTGATCAGTTCCCCAAAAAGCAGTTCATCCTTTATCCGTTCATACCTCCCAGTGCTGGGGACAGTGGGTTGTCCTGTCTGAGGAATCCTGGAGAAGAATGCCTCGGGCGACCCTTTCCTAAGTCAAGAAGTAGCCATTTTTTGTTACTGTCTTTGTCCTCAGCACCTTCAGACTGCTGGTACCCATCAGTGATCCTGTGCCAGGTACTCAGACAAGGACTTTCCTCTGTGTATTATCTCATCTGCACAACAAACCTTTGAGCACAAGCCCCATGGGGCTGAAAGAGAGAAAGGAGACTGACTCAAGGACACACATAGGCGAATGACAGAAGCTGAGGTTAAGCCTAGGACTCTGACCCCACAGACGAGCTCAGAATGACTGAACTCCATTGACTTCACTCAGAGAAGACATTACCTATCAGATTATGATTCATAACAGTGCCGGTTATAGTCACACATATTAGTTGTGGTTCAAATATCCCATGTTGGCTTGAGTCCCCTTCTTACACTCAGTGAGTCACCTGGGGGTGTACAGGAGAAGCAAACTGACCTTGTCTTTATCTATTTACTGTGGTGTTTACAGGATTCTTGTAAAAAGTCATCCAATTTGCTACCCCCACAGGTTACCTGAGGCAAAATTGTGTATTGAATGCATTTTGCCTTGAGCATTTTAATCTCTCAGGAGCATCCATCCTGGGGCATCCGGCTCGAGGGGAAAAGTCAGGCGAGAGTGAGTGAACTACTGCCTCTCCTAGGCCAGCTGCCCTGTCCTTAGCACTCCTAGCGAGCCCTGCCAAGGCTTAGTCAGTGCTCTGGACTCCTCCGTGCCCTCAGAACTTAAGGTGTCAAATACAAAAATAGAACCAAGTCAGCCTGGGGTAACTAGGAACTAGGTCATTTGGAGATGAATATATCAGCTGCTATTAATTACCTACACAAGTGCTTCTCAAATACCTATAGTGCAGAACCAGCCCCCTCCCCCGACATCAGGGGCACATGCTTTTGTAAAATATAATGAAAAGGACTAAGGGGCGCCTGACTAAGGTGGCTCAGTCAGTTGAGTGTCCAACTTCAGCTGAGGTCATGATCTCACAGTTTGAGAGTGGGAGCCCCCATCAGGCTGGCTGCTGTCAGCGCAATGCCCGCCTTAGATCCTCTGCCTTGCTCACTCTCTCTGCCCCTCCCCTGCTCACACTACTCTCTCTCTAAAATGAATAAACATTAAAAAAAAATGACTAAATAGGAAGATGTAATTCAGGAGAGGACATACAACATACAACCTCAAATGTTTTAGTTATTAGAGTCAACAGGCAAGATTGCATTTCTACAATCAGAACAAACATAACATAGGGAAAAGGAAAGTATTACAGAAAAGTGTACAGTTATTCAATGAATGTGTGTATATAGGTGATTAATATAGAGTGCCATTATTATGCTTATAGTATCTTGGCTTTTTGGAACTGTAAATCAACCAAAAGATACAGGTGAACTTGACATACCCATATTTAAAGCCTACACACCCAGTTTGAATGAACAGCATGTATATCCAGACTTAACTGCGATTAACAGAGTTTTTGATGCGACAAATGAAAAAACACCGGCCACAAACAGAATAGTTTAGATGTATTTGCTATATTTGGTATAGTAGGTATACCAAATTAACCCTTCAGTGATGGAGATATTTGGGGGTCAACATTTGGGAGTCTGTAAGCATACACCATGGATAGTCTTCTCCTCTGATTCAGCTTAAGGATAACCTGGCAAAGCTCTCTCTGGTGCCCCTGAAGGAGATGAATTTCTATAGTTCCATACTTCCCATAATCTTCCTGTCACTGTTGTTTGCCCACCCTTTTGTGTGGACAGATTGGAGACTAATGTATCTGGCTCTTTTTATTTTTATTTTTTAATTTTTTTTAATGTTTATTCATTTCTGACAGAGTGGGAGGGCAGAGAGAGAGAGGCAGACACAGAAACCAAAGCAGGCTCCAGGCTCTGAGCTGTCAGCATAGAGCCAGATGCGGGGCTTGAACCCACAAACCATGAGATCATGACCTGAGCCAAAGTTGGACGCTTAACCGACTGAGCCACCTAGGCTCCCCTGAATCTAGTTCTTAAGAGCCTCTGGGTTATGAACACACACATGCACACACACACAAATGGCACACACACTTCCTTAAGAGAGGATATTTTTTCCAGAATACATCCATAATTAAGGGACTCGGGGAAAGAAGCCTGGAAGAAAATACTTAAGTGGATTATAAACATACCAGAAATAATTATAATATATGCATAAAATTGTGCCTTCTGATTAAAGGCTATGCATTCTTTCTCAAATGACAACTTTTATGTTGATGGATCTATCATGAAACTTCAAAATGCCTTCCCCCCTTATTTCACTATTTCTTATATGATGAGCGCCTCCGTTCTAATACTGTTGAGTTATCAGCACTATATTCTAAAATAGAATTCCACGTGACATGGTTTATTGTTTGACACCAAGATTTATAATGAGAATTTTAGCATTCCTTGAGTCATGGTGATAATTAGAGAAAGTTGCCTCTTTATGAAACACATTAACATGTTACCAGAGTACAGTCTTGCTTGTGGAATATTGAATGAGTAAACAATCTGATCCCTTGAGCATGTGAATTCATTTTCTTTTAGATAAGATAGGTAATGATACATAAAATATAAGCTGTCTCTCCTGTTTTAAAATTATATTCAAGATTGGGGATGAGGTAGAGTCCAGGCTGTCCTGGCCAGTCTCTTTCAGTCTCCACTGCAGATAAGTGTTGTTGTAAGTCGTTGTTCAGAACTGTAAAGCATCTGAGATTTTACCCTGTTTGCAAGTTAACAAGTTTAACCTGCTTGTCAAATTTCCATGGACACTTGCAGACGATTCCATGAATCAGAGAAGTCAGAGAAGATTCTGACTCGTGACTCAGAGACGAGGGGCTTTCTCACACATGGCCAAAGGAGTAGCCGGAGCTTCGTGTTGGTTTGTGTCAGTGTTCCATCCCCCGGGGTTTCCCCACAGAGGACTCAGAATGGAGGTCTGCACGTGTGGTGCGTGGCAGGAGACGGGACACAGGCACTGAGCGTGAGACTCTATCTCTCTTTGTCTTGAGGGGGATATTACCTCATCCCTCAATGTTGCTTGTTGCAAATGCAACCCTGAAAAATGGCCTGGGTAACAGTGGTTGAGGCCCCGCATTATTGGTACCCCCTGCAAGAATGGGTGGGACACTCAGGACCCGAGGTGGGCTGGCCTTTTTCAACAACAAGTATCTTTGCTGACTTAGCCTCTCAAACTGGGCCAATGATGCCAACTATTTTATAGATATCGCGAGGACCTCCAAGTGTGCTTTGATTTGTTAAATGAATGGTCATATTTAAGATATGTATGTAGTGTAACAGTGACACCTTCCATATTTAATTAACATACATCATTACTAAGTGAGTGGGGAGGGGGCTATGAAATTAACAAAAATTCATTCTGGTCCTACAGTAAAATGACAAGATGATCAGGAATTTTTAAGATAAGAAAAAAAAAAAGTAGGTGAATAATTTAGGATGTGGGAGAAAGCATAAAGATAGTTCCAAGGGTTTGTGACTGAGCAACCAGGTGAGAGAAGGCAATGTTTAAATTAATACCAGGGGTGGGTATTGGGTTTGAAGGGTGGGGAACCAGATGTTCAGTTTTGGGCATGTACATTTTGGATATGAATATTTGCCTATTAGACATCTAAATGGAAATATTGACTAGGCAATTATATATATGGGTCTAGAATTTATGAAAGAAGCTGTCTCCTCACTGGGAGATAGAAATTTGAGACTCTGGTATATACATGGTTTTTAAAGCATGAGTCTGGAAGAAACTATTCAGGAGCAAGCATAGGAGGAATATGGAAGAGGAGGCCTATCCATATTGAGAAGTCAAGAAAATGTTTAGGAACCAGCCTAGGAGAATGAAAAAGGTGAATAGTAAAGTGGGGGAAAGATCAAGAGGGGCTCATCCAGAAGTCAAGTGAAGAAAGTGTTCAGGAAGGAGAGGGTTCTGGTAACTGTGATAAAGGGGGTGCATGGTCAGGTGAGATGGGAGCAGAGAATGGACTGTTGGATGCAGCAAGTCTGTGATGAGTGGACATCTTCACAAGAGTGCTGGGGTTCGATGGTGAGGAAACACCAGTCGATTGGATTGCAGGGAGAAGGATAAAGAGAGATCGAAGACAGGAGACATAAGGCAAGTCTGTTGAGATCTGGGAGAGGAAAGGGGCAGTAGCTAGAAGGGACTGTTTGGGCTTTTGTTTGTGTTTTTCAAAGTAGAAGCTATAGTAGCATGCCTGAATGCTGGTACAGTAGAGAGAAACATTGATGGCACAGTAAAGGGAAAGACTTGGTTTAGGGGAAGAGACAGACAGATGATGGCCAGATACCGGGCAATGTGGTTAAGCTCAGAAAGAAATGTAAACAGAAGCCAGGGGACTGGGGGGTGAAGAGCGTGAGCACCGTGTGAACACTTTTATGGTTCTTGCCCACTTATCCCATTCAAAAATAAATACTGTGTGTGCAACTGGGTTTACAGTCTCTGTGATCAAGTTTGTAATGTGAGCACGGCCTTACATAGGATATGGGCTACGCATAGCAATGATAGCGCCATTTTTTAATAAGAGTTTCCTCAAGTTCTGGAAATTGTCTGCTAAATCAGCAAAGAAATAGAAGGTAGTCCCCCCCCCCCCACCAACCTCCTTTTTTTTTTTTTTTTGGTAAAATTTAATTAAAACCAACCAACCAACTCATTTTCTTCCAAAAGCTTAAACCAAAAGAATGCTCATTACTTAATCAGACAGCAGTTCTTTTTCGTGACTTGTTACTGGGAACAGAAGCAGGCAAGGTGGGTGGAAACAGGGGTGGCACCAGGTAGAAAACAAGGCTCACCTCGCTGTCCTTCTGTTTGCACCTGCTATTAAATATTCCCTTCCATGGGGTCTGGCCCTGCGGTGTTATGTTCGTTGTGCCAAAGCCGAATGAATGGGTGAACATTTTACTCGTACTTTGCAGATGCGCTTTTCAGTGGTTTGATGGAGAACCAAGGGGTTTCTTTATTTTGTTTTTAACCCACACGGATGGTAACAAGCTGATCAGGTTGCTTCCCAAGTGACCTAAATTAGAAATTTTCCAGTGTGGTAAAATAAGGTGACTTCTCAAGGGTTAGTTGTTGTTGTTGTTGTTGTTTTCCCCCTTTGTTTCTCCCAACCCAAGACCCAGGGCTCCTAGAAGAGAGCATCCAGCTTGGGGAACTTAATATGACATATGCAGATGCCACATACTCTGCCTCCAAAATAGATGGACTGAGGAAGGAAGGAAGAAGGGAAGGAGAGGAACCTATCAAATAATTCCTGTTGACATGACATGACAACTGCAAATGCTTCAAAGAGCAAATAGGAGACTCTTAAAGGAGCTGTTTAAGAACAGGTTGTCAAAATATTGTACCAGTGATCCATTGCATATAACCGATAGATTTTATTAATTATAAACTATAAAATAGGTGGTGTTTTTGGAAACTGGATTTGCCCTAAGCACCAGACCGCACTTGCTTCCTGTAGTTGATCAGTTTTCTTTTATTTGTAGCAGTACATTAACTTCTAGATTATATGTCTGGTGGAAGGAGTCCACATGTGGATCGGGGCCCGTGTCCTGTCTTTATTTTTATGTCCCCTATATTACAATGCCTGGGCCCTTGTTTATTTTTTTACTGAATGGATACTGATAGAAAAAAAGCATGCAAAACAACCGCGAGTGTCCTTAGAACACATTAGATAGTTTCTACATGACACTGATTTTGTTGATTTTTTTTTTCCTGGAGTGATTATTAAATCAGTGTTTTCATGGAATCTCAAATTCAATGGAATCACCCATCTCTGTAGCCACGTGTTTACACCTATTTTCATTTATAGAAGTTAAAAATTACAGAATACTTGTTGATTGGAAAACTGTGCATCACCTCTTATATTATTTCAGAGTGACAGACTGAAATGCAAAAGAACATAATGTGTCTTATATACCAAATTTGGTCAAAATCAGTTCACACCCCAGAAAGTTAAACTTAAAAATACCTGAAGCTGGATTGATAGAACACAGTGGATAATAACCTCCTTTAAAAAGTGTATGTGTTTCTCCCTCTCTCTCTGACCCTCCCCCACTCACACTCTGTGTATCTCTCTCTCTCGCAAAAATAAACATTAAAAAATTTTTTAGAAAAGGTGGGGAGCACCTGGGTGGCTCAGTCGGTTAAGGGGCTGACTTCGGCTCAGGTCATGATCTCACGGTTCATGGGTTCAAGCCCCATGTCAAGCTCTGTGCTGACAGCTTAGAGCCTGGAGTCTGCTTCGGATTCTGTGTTTCCCTCTCTCTCTGACCCTCTCCTGCTCATGCTCTGTGTCTCTCTCTCAAAAATAAATAAACATTAAAAAAAAGTTTAAAAAGTGTGTGTGTGTGTGTCACAGTTTATATTATCAAAAACATTCTCAAAGACATGTGGAAAGGCAAGACAAAATCAAATACATGGCAGGGAACATATCTCAATATGTGTATCCACCCCCCCCCCCAAAAAAACCTAGTTACCACCCCCCCATTCATGTGTTCCCCATGCCAAGAAGGGCCACCCATCTGCCTACCATGCAGCAGACTTGGGGATCTTCCTTGACCCCACATTTTCACCACCTGCTTACCTGGCCTGTTTTAGTGCTAGTATCTCATAATTTTAAGTCTATTAACTGATTGTTTTGATATCTGTAACTTCCTCCTCATTCTTCTTTTGCTAAGTTTTCCTGGCTACCTGTACTCTTCCAGACTAATTTAGAGCCAGCCTCTTAAGTTCTGTTAGTAAAAATACTTTAGAGTATGTTACCGGAATTTTATTGCATGTACTGAGATAAAATTGTCAGGATCATACTGTAATGTAATCCCATCTAGGAACTGTGTCTTTTTAAAACTCAAATCTTTTAAATATCCTTTATTAATTTTTATGGTTATTTTTATAAAGGTTTTGTGCATTTCATGATGGGAGCATATATTTCATAATATGCATATATGGAGTATATAATATATATTTAGTATCTATATAGTATACTAGCGTATATTTTATATGTTATTATATACTGGCCCACACTAGTATTATATATATGTGTTCTTTCATGTAAGTGTTGTTTCTTTTTTGAAATTAGGATATGGGATAGATTTGTGTATGTTGATTTTGTGTCTAGTGACTTTATTAAACTTTCTTGGTATTTCTTAATGAAAAAAGATCGTCTTAAGATATTTTAGGACAAAAACTAGATCGCTCACGAGCAACAAAAATCTTGTTATTTCATTTTTATTATCTCTACTTCTACCTGTTTGTCTCTTATTAAATTGGCTGGGACATGTCGAACTGTGTCAAATAGCAGATAAGGAGTATCCTTGTGTTATTTCTAGTTCTAATGGAAAGGCTTTTAATGTTTAATGATTAAGTCAGATGTTCACTACAGATTTCTGGCAGATGTTTTTTTTTTTTTATATTAAGGATATTTTTTTCTTTTCTTAGATTACTAAATACCTTATGGTTCTGTCCATTTTTCAAGTTCGCAAACGTGCCCAAACCCCTCTGTACCCTTTCTCACTGCTGATTCTTTGCTCGTGTTTGGTCCTGCTACGATACGCTTCCGATGTCTTTTAAGACTGTTATCCAGTATTCCCTCTCCAGGAAGCCTTCCTGGATGGGCTTCCTGGGTATCTCTCATTCTTCCTTTTGCCTACTTTATAACTGATTTTGGTGTATCCTTCTCTCTGTAAAATTACAAAGTCCTAGAGCTGAGTGCCTTAACTTTGTCCCAAATGCCCAAGACCCTAACATTTGTGCAGAAGTTCAATAAAGTGGTTTTAATAAAGTAATGAATATAAGAATTACTGAAAAGTTTTCTATGGATACTGCAAGTAGGTGATTCCTCTGACTTGGGTAATACTTTACTATTTCTTAGAATTTCTTTCTTTCTCTGTTTCTTAGAATAACTTACTTAGAGTCTGTTTGCAACGTCTTGTACTTTGTCCATTGTTGTGTTTCTAGTAGAGGAGGGCATCTTTTGTTAGTTATCAAAGCTTGGAAGAATAAAAGTTATTCTTGAATTTTTAACTTAATTTTATAAGAAGATACACTTTTTTTTTTTCCTATGTAGGGAATTACTATCCGACCGCTGGTGGAATTTCTAGATGTGAAGAAGTCCAATAAGAAACAGCAAGCGGTCAGTGAAGAAATCCATTGCCGGGTAAGTGTTAATGTAATGTAATGGTTTAAATGATAAGAGAAAAAATTGTTGGATTCGGTCGACCACTTGATATTAAGGTGTTCATTTCCTGAAGGAGAGGGAAATGGCAAAGGATAAAAGGGAAGGGGGGCCAAGGAAGGCATGAGTAGGGGGAATAGAATGAGCACAACCCCATAGTGGCTTCTCCAAATTGACCCGCTAGACCTCTTGGGAATAGGGGCCCAAGAAATCCCTCTTGTTACTTCATTCAACCTGAAAATGTTTCTGCTGGAAAACTATCACTGTATGTCATTATTTTCCAAAATTATGAGCAAAGTGTTACGATGAGAAAGCTAACCTGAGAATTGCCTAATATTGATATAATACACATCAATTTGTTTGGAGTTGAATTATTGTTTTGTGGCTTGCAGTAAAAACAAAACAAAATGAGCAAACAACCCAACAACAACAACAGCAAACAAAACAAAAAATGATCCGCATCTTCAGAATTTAGAAGTGATAGCAGTAGAGTGGAAATTAGTGATTTCAGGTAACAATTAATCAAGAGCCTGCTTTTTCCGTTTTAGTTTTTTGATCATGTGAAGACTGGGATTGAAGATGTTTGTGGACATTGGGGTCACAACTTTTGGAGAGACAAGTAAGAAGGTCTTGCGCCATTATATTCTGAAGTGGCTCTGGCTCGCTCTGGAAGCAGGGCTTACTGAGCTGTGTTACTTTTCTGAGTTGCACACCTTTCCTGCGCTGTGCCAGCCTCTGTCCTTTAAGATAAAGTTCAACAACCACAGACACCTAGAACAAGATAGAAGCTTACTTTTCTCTTCTGTAAAAAGCCAGAGCTCTGTAGACCATGTAGGCATTAATAGGTGAGCTCCGCTCCACGGACCGCTTGTGGTTCTCGGGACCCTTCTGTCTAGGTGAATCCACCAACAACTTCCGTTTCCAAGGTTGCCTCTTAGACCAGAGTGGCTGCTGCAGCATTAGTCATCATGCACACATTCCAGGCTGCACGTAGGAAGAAAGATAATGAAGAGACAAGGAATATGTACCAGTCCTCTGAAATGGAGCTGTCCGAAGCTTTCACAGAATTCTTCCAGTTAACACACATGGCCTGGCCCTATAGGGCCAGGGCTCCATCACGTGGGCAGTTCTCACTGCACAGGAGGCTGAGGAATGTAGTCCATTTGGTTAAAAACTGAGGGTTCTGTTACTGTCTGTTCTCCCACGCTTGTTGAGGGGCTTTGTCCAGTGCAGAGCTTCAGAGCACCTGAGGATATAAATAGAATAACACGCGTTTTACAAATAGATTTAAAATACAAATAACAAAGGCTTTTAAATCTACACTTACATGAAATATTGTGTGTGCTTATATAAATGTGTCTGTCTCTGTCCGTTTTTGTTTGTTTCTTTGTCCTTGTTTTGTTTTGTTTTAACCTTTAAAGTCTCTGCGGTGGATAAAGAAGATTCAGTGCTTCTCCTCAAGGATCTTAGAGTTGAAATGGACAAGGTACACTAGCCAGGCAGAGTTAGGTACAGAATTAGGTACATGCTTTCATATTAACTGAAAACCGGACTTATGGGATCAGGCAGTAAGGATTAGTGTGACAGCAGGGCTGGGGACCACAGAGTGGAGGAGCCAGCCCACCCGACCACCAGGAGCTGATCGTGCACCTTCACTGCCATCTACATGGGTAGGTTGAGTCAGCCATGGCAGGAGTTTGCCATGGAACTAACAAATGCTCTGAACCAGAGCCTTTTTCTGGTTTGTCATAAAACAATTTGTTAACACTTATCAGCCCATCACTGTTGAGGAAAGCCTTTTGAAAGAGACAGACAGACAGACAGATTTAAACTATATTTTGGTAGATTCCTCTTCTGCTTGCCTTTGCTTGCCTGACTTGCTAGATTCCCTCCCTCTCCCTGCCAACTTACGTGAAGTTGACCAACATACCAATTTATGCAGTTTCACATAAGGGAGTTTTTGCGTGCTTACTCTTTGTTTACATGTTCCGACATGGTATTGGATTACACGAGAAATATAAACCATGAACTCAGGACTTTAAAATTTTGCAATAAAATAAAGGTAACAACACAGACACACAGCAAACCGGTGTGTGTGTACATATGTATGTGTGTGTGTGATATCATTAGGTGATCAAATGAGTTACAGAGACTCTAAGTACGAGAACAACCTTTACAAACCTGGCTACACTTTTCTATTAATGTAGAAAAGTTCCTTGGACCTTTTAGTGGACCTTGGTGGACCTTTCAGTAACCTTTAGTGTTACTTTATTAAGTAAAGAAAAAATATTTTATTTGTCTGGAGAGAGTGCCCAGTTAGCCACATGGGAGCACAAAGTATTAAAGCAAACTGAAATCTCCATCGTAAAAATATGGAGAAAAATGGCCATTTATCTTGGGCAGGATTTTACATTTTTTGCAGGCAGGAGGTAGATGAGAGAACCTACCCATCTCTGTTGTGACTTTCTACGCTACCCTGCTTTACATCCCTGGGACCTTCCTAACAAAGATGGATCCTTGTCTTTGCCGAGCCAGCAGTACAGACTTTTCTGCCTTTCTCTCTCTCTTGTTTTCTCAGCCTGGTCTGTTTTCCACCTGTATCCTCCCTTTCCACCCGACCACTTTTCTCCCTTCTCTAGGCACCCCTTCCTTCCCTGGAGGGACAGGAGAGTGTAGTAGCCCACAACAGTTGGTTCCTTTCCAAAGGGGCGATGCAATTAAAGATTTATACCACTCCTCTGCCTCCCAAACAGGGGGAAGTAGACATGAGTAGATAGATGTAGGCATCAGGTCTGCAGCCGCTGGGACAGTGGTAGGAGGGATTGGTGGACCTTGTGATTCTGTGGGTTTGATCTGGAACAGCAGAGAAAAGTCTGGCTACATCCTGTCTTGGCAGGCAGAGATGCTCTGTCTCTGGGGTACGGGAGTCTGCTCCAGACTGATTTCTACATGCTGCCAGGGTAATTGGACCATAAATACTAAATAGGGCAGAGCCAACTCTGATTTCCTGTCCGAAAGGTGGTATTGCGTTGTGTCTCACATTTTTCTCTGCAGTGTGCATACTTCATTTCAGTCCTGTATATTTCCATGCCTCATATTCTCCAGGTAGATTTCAAATACTTCTCTGGACTGTCAAGTACATTGTATGTCGCAGGTAGAGCAGGGAAGTGGGTGTGGGTGTGGAGGAATTTGGTGCTGACACAGGCCATTTTTAAAATTAGCTCTCCGCAGATCCTATCTCTGGTATGTACATGATTGTTGATGTTAAAGATCACATATAAAGAAGTGGATTGTTTCAGGTATGTTGGGTATCTTTCCATTTCGTCTGGAATCCTTATGCTGTAAATTTCTAGTGGTCTTGCCAGAGAATTCTTGAGGCATTTGATGCTTTGAGGAAGGGTAAAGCGCAATCCTTTGAGTAGGAAAGTTTCTCAGACTTGGTAAAAGTTGCCTAATGATGGCGAAAGGAAGAAAGCACCTAGGCGTGGCTTGGCAGAGAAATGAAAGGTGTGGAAATAAAGAAAAGAAAGTACATATTTCCTATGCTAAATAGATCAGATGTCATTGCCCTTGATGTTAATTCTTCTGTTGATCTCTACTGAAAAGCTAAAGCAATAATAAAAATAACAGAAGTTTAAAAAGAGATGTTGCTGTGGGGCACCTGGGTGGCTCAGTTGGTTAAGAGTCCGACTCTTGATTTTGGCTTTGGTCCTCGTCTCACAGTTTGTGAGATCGAGCCCTGCACTGGGCTCTGCGCTAACGACACAGAGCCTGTTTGGGACTTCTCTGTCTCTGTCTCTCTCTCTCTCTCTTCCCCTACTTGCTCTCTCTCTCTCTCTCTCTCTCTCTCAAAATAAGTAAATAAACGTTAAAAAAAAATACAGTGAAAAGATGTGTTGCTGATGCCAGGAGTCCTGGCCTAATGGGCCTAACATGAAGTTGAGAATAAACGGAGAAAAAAGTTAGCTGTGTGTTTAGTGTTGTGGCCCCAGTGGAAAGGATGGCTCTCTTTAATTATTCATAGCCCTCCAGTATAGAACAAAGGACTAGTACCAAGAATGTGGGTTCACATTGTTTCCTTTCATAGCACAGGTGTACCTATAAACCTCTCTGGGCTTACGGTGATCACTGTAATGCATTTCTTTCTTTCTCAACAAATATTTATTGCATGCTGTTTTGCTTACCTGTTGGCATAATAATGTTACATAATAAACTGCCCTGATATACAGCTGTCCAAACAACAGTCACGTTATGAAAGCATGTGAGTCATGAGTCTGAGAGTCCAGGATCTGGGGCTGTGCCGGGCTGATGCGGACAGGTCTTGCTAATGCTTCAGGGGGTTGGCTAGTTGTCAGCTCATCCTGGCTGGCCTTCTTGTATGTGACTGGAGTAACAGAGCTCTGCTTCATGTGGCATTCACCTTTGTCCTGGGACTCATGAGTCACTCCATGCATGTCCTTCTCATGGTAATTGTGAAAACAAAAGAGATAAGCTTCAATACGCAAGTGCAAGCCAACAAGTCTGTTTTAAGCCTCTGCCCCAATCATCATGTCTGCTGTCGCCCACTGACCAGAGCAAGTAACGTTATTGGGGCCAGTGGCAGGAAACAGGACAGCACAGGTCACCTAGGCCGTGGCGGAAGGACATTGCCAAGTAATATGGCAGAGGGTGTAGATACAGGGAGGAATCGAGGCAAAAGATCTCTTCTACCATCCATGCTTATAGTGTACCAGGCACTGTCCTAGGCACTGGTGATACAGGAAAAAGTGGAAAAAAACCAAAAACAAAAAGAAAAAGTCTCTGCCCATATATACCATTCTAGTGCTAGGGGACAGAAAGCAAGATAAATAAATTATATAGCATGTTAGAAAATGATAAATGGTATGGAGAGAAATCTATCTGGGAGGTAGAATGGGAAGTTAGGAGGGTGGGAGGGAGACAGCATGCATTTCTAATGGGATGGATGGGAAAGCCTTTTGGAAAAATGGCTCTTAAGGGAAGACTTAAAGGGGGGGTCTGCAACTGTGGGGCAGGGGTGCTCCTGGTGGAAGGAATAGTGGCTACCAAGCCCCACAGGTGGGAACAGAACTGCCAGTTTCCAGGGCAGGAAGGACACCAGTGAGGCTGGATGTGAGAAGCACAGTGCTAAGAGGTACAGCTCCAAACTGTGTAGGGCCCCCAGGTCGCTGTACATTTACTCAAGAGAGATGCGGCGTTGTTGTATGGTTTGACTTACATTTTACCAGGTTCGCTCTGGCTTCTGTGTTGAGGGTAGTCTGGAGGAATGCGGTGGTGGAAGCAGGGAGACCAACTGGGTGCCTGTTTCAAGAATCCACCGAGACGTGATGATGTCTGGCATCAGGGTGGATCCAAGAGATAGGATAGAAGTGCCGAGGCATGGTGGGATTGTGTATGTGTTCTGATGGTGGCACTAACAGAAATTTCTGGTAGCGTGGACATGGAGTATTAGTTTGCTAGAGTTGTTAGAGTACCACACATTGGGTGGTTTAAACAGTAGAAATTTAATTTCTCACAGTTCTGGGGCCTAGAAGTCCAAGATCAAAGTTATCAGTAGATTTGGTTCTTTCTGAAGGCTATAAGTAAAGCATCTGTTACAAGCCCCTCTCTTTGGCTTGTAGATGGCCGCCTTCTGCCTCTCTACATGGTCTCCCCTCTGTGTGTGTGTCTGTGTCCAAATTTCCTCTTACTATAGAGACACCAGTCATATTGGATTGAGACCTGACCTAATGACCTCATTTTAACTTAATCACTACTGTAAAGACCCTATCTCCAAAGACAGTCACATTCTGAGGTCCTGGGGGTGAGGACTTCCACCTGTGAACTTTCAGGGGCCCACAATTCAGTCCATAATGTGGAATGTCAGAGAAGGAGAAGAATCAAAATTGACTGGGTGGAGTGGTCATTAACTGAAATGGCGAGAACTATAGGAGAAGATGCATTCGTTGGGAAAGTCAAGTTGGAGAACTAGATATCCAAGTGCAGATGTTGAATAGGCAGCTGAATATTCATTTCTGGGATTTGGGGATGAGGCTACAGCAGGATACAAATATGGGAGTCGCTGGCACAGAGATGCTATTAAAATCACGAGACTGGGCAAGATGGCTAGAGAGCAAGTGGAGGTAGAGAGGACCAAGATGGAACCCTGAGCACTCCTACATCAAGAGGCCAGAAAGGAGAAAAATACCCAACAAAAGAGACTGGGAAAGAGGTAGGAGGGAGCCCAGGGGAATGTGACGTCCCGGAAAATGACCTATTAAGCAGGACAGGTCGGGAAAGGTGAGTGCTAATAACTGGCCATTGGATTTATATTGTAGGGTCACCGATGACCTCAGTACAAGTAGCTTCAATGGAGTGCTGGGGACAAAAGCGTAATTTGTGAATGTGCAAGAGAAAATCCGTGGAGAGGAATTGGAGATAGAAAGCATTAAAAACACTTTTGAGTAATATTATTGAAAGCAGAAGCACTGAAATAGCAATTGTTAAAAAAAAATACGTAGTTTACTCTGTTATTAGTAAATATTAGATACATGTATATCATGGCTGGATACAACAGTGTCATTTATGTATACATATATTATATATGCACATACATTGAGGTCTACACATAAAATACACACACACACACACACACACACACACACATATATAATAATCAGATGAGCTAAACATTGCTACTGAGTTTTTCCCCAAGTATAGTAGAAATGATTTTATTGGTAAAAGCAGGCTTGTTGGTTTTTTTTGTTTGTTTGTTTGGTTTTTTTGTCAGTTTAGTATTAATTACTTGAAGCTCTGATTTCCTTTGTTTCCAGGTTTAAGAAGTTCGATGACAAATACCTGCGGAAGCTTTTGATTCGGGAAAACCAACCCAAGTCAAGCATTGTGTCTTTATATAAAAAGCTTGAAATAAAACATGCCATTGAGATGGCAGAGACGGGGATGATAAGTACTGTTCCTTCTTTTGCATCTCTGAAGTAAGTACTGTTTTGCAAATAAAAGTTAGTATTCCTGTGTATGTCTTTATAGTTTTTGGAAACCGGTAATAATAACAAATTTGACCTCTTTCTGGACACCTCACAGAAGAGTGAGATCCTGGTTAAAATGTGCAGCCTAGAAATGTGTGCCTTGTGTCACATCATGTCAGGTTATTTTAGAATTGACTGGTCAGCAAATACTTTGTCATGTTTAGGATGGGTATGCCTTTATTCTATCTTCTTAATGTAATTCAGTGCTTTTTAAAGGTGCCTCCTTAGCGAGCATTTTGAAATGGAATATCTTAAGGTGTGCTATTATAAATACGCATGTGGATATAGCTATTTCCTCATAGATTATTCATGCATCGTAGTTTAAGGCTTGCAAGGAACATTAGTGATCATACGGTATGACGGTTCTCAACCTAGGCTGCGTATTAAAAATATCTTAGGAGCATTTAAATGATACAAATGTCTGGGCCTCACCCACACCAATAAAACCAGGATCTGTGGTGTTAAGGCCCAGGTATAGGTATATTTATAAGTTCTTCGGATATTTCCAATATGCAGCCAGAATTGAGAGCCACTGACCTAGTCTATCTCCCTAATTTTAAAAATGAGGAAATGAAGACTCAGAATGGTAAAGTGACTTACCCAAAATTTTATAGCAAGTCCATAGCAGAGCAGTAAATTACTACTCAGTTAACAAATGAGGTCATTTTATCATGTAAACATCAGTCCTTCCCTGCCACAAAAATAACAGAAATTACAGGTTCTGCTCATTTCTTCTTTCACCGATGAGCTTGAAGTGCATTTAAAGAACATGTCACGTAATTAGAATGCTATCAATGGGAGAGTTGAAATAAGACAAGGAAACTCCAAATTACACCCAACCATATTAACTAGGGTTTTTACTAAGACTGTACATCCCCTATTAAAATTATGTGAGTTTACCCAATCCAAAATAAAAAGAAATAGTGATCAAGAATGGCTTGGAGGTAAAGGCATTATATTGCACTAGGAACAGTAGTTGACTGAGCGCAGTGACTGATTTATAGTCCTCCGCTGCAGTAACTCACTATGTGACCTTAAGCTGGTCCATCTATTTCCTTGAGATTGAGTTTCTTCAAGTAGAAAATGGGGCTACACTTGATCTTTGTTTCCCTCTAGCTTTACAAATTAATGATCTTTCTTACTCACCATTCCTTTCACAGTTGTGGCAAAGGATAATTCAATTATTCAGCTTCACAAAGGAGAGCCATTATCTTTGCGATCACTAAGAAATCTTAGTTTTCCTCTCTGTGTATAGTTCATTTGGAAGCTGGTAGTAAGCAGAAGAAAGGCAAAGGCTTAAGGTTATGGAAGTAGGTAACAGAATTAATGGTCAGCTGCATGGCTGTGTAAATGAGTAGCATATTGACCATTCCACAGCTCCTGAAACATTTTCTTTAGAGAAAATGAAAAGCAGAAAGGGAGGTAATAAGGAACTGTATTTCTGACAGTAATGGACTCAGTGTTGTAGTCCAAACCATACTATGCAAAGAACTAGAAAAAAAAAAAGCACAAAATGTATTTTTAAAACCTGCTGAAAAGCTGGAAAGCACCAGTGCAAAGAATTTCTTGGCCAAGAGTCAACAGAAAAGGGAAGTCCAAGAAGATGGAATGGGCATTTGGTGCCATTTTTTCCCCTGGATCACAGAGAAGTTATCTGAGAGTCTAAAAGGCTAAAACAGAATACAATTGGAATTCAGTACCTACTAAGAAGGAGGGGTTCTTATACCCAGCTTATAGGCTATTACTTCCAAATTCTACCCTTTAACCCTCAAGGGAAAGAAGTCTAGCCTAGAATTCTCTCAATCCATGATTGTTTAAATCATCTGAAATTGGTAATTACTTCTATCCCAGCTACTTGAGAGAAATAAACTTAAATCTTCTCCAGAGGAAAATAAGATTATAAAGAGTCTTAAACTACTTCCATGATTTTTCCTATATCGTGTCTATCAACCAATCCAAAGCATAAGAGTAGACAAGGAAGTGTTACTGAAAACACTGAGAAAAAGATAAAACAAAAACAGGGAGTAGTAACAGACCATAAAGGGGATTCACATAATTAAGTTATCAGGCAGGGACTTTAAAATAAAAATAATAGTATGTGTAAGGAAAGAAAATGGCATTGATGCTTTTGACATTGTTGTGGGGGATGATATAAATAGAAAAGATCTAAGTGGCATATTTGAGCTAAAGCTAAAACAACTAAATTTAGGATCTCATTTGATAGTGTAAAGGCAGATTAGATACAGCTATCGAGAGAATCGACTGATTGTAAGGTTAAGACAGAAGGAATAACCGGAATGAAGCAGAGAGCTGGTGCGGTGGGGTGGGGGTGGGAGGGGAGCATGGAAAATGTTGAAAATAAAGTAAGAAATATATGGGATTATGTGAAAGTTCCAGGAGAAAATGAGAGAGAAATTAGTAGGAATAGTATTTTAACAGTTAATTACTGGGCATTTCCCAGACAGATCAAAGACAAACCCCAAGCAGATTAGATAAGAAAAATACCAAATGCAGGTGCACGCTAACAAAACTGCTAAAAGTCAAAGACACAGAGAGAATTTTAAATATGATCAGCGGGAAAAAGAGACCTGTTTTCTTCAAGTAAAAAAGAAATGCTGACAACTGATTTTTCAACAAAATTCTGAAAGCAAGCAACTGATAATCTATAGAGTTCCATATCCTGCTAAAATATTCTTCACAAAAAGGAGAATGAAAACATTTTAAGACAATTAAAAACCATCATACTAAATTGAATGATAAAAAATTTCAGGCAGAAGAAAAAAAAAATTCAGACAGAAGGGGAAGAGTCTCCGTAGAGAGAAGGGTTGGAGATTAAGGAAGGAATTAAAACAATGGAAATGAGTACTTATAATAGCTAAATGAATATCAGTTGCATAAAGTAATAATGTCTGTGTGGTTTTGAATGTAAGCAGAATTAAAATGAACAACAAATACAGTTTATAAATTGGGAGGGAGGTAAATGGTGTTAATTGTGTTTTGATAACCTTGTGTTGTCCAGAAAATAGTAAAAATTATTTTGGATTTTAATAAGTCAGTGATTAATGTTGTAATCCCAGGTGACCACCAAAAAAAAAACAAAAACAGTAAAAGAACATAAAAGCCAACCTAACTACAGAAATAAAAGAGCAAAATAAAATAAAATTTAAAAAGGCAGCAAAGTAGAAAAAACAACTATAGACGAGGTAGGACAAATAGAATGCGAATACTAAGATGATAGTCTTGAACCCAAAGGTAATTACATTAAATACAAACATTCCATTTGAAAGGATGAATGATCAAAATGGATAAAAATATACAACTCACTAAGTGTTGCTTATAAGAGATAGCACTTCTAGCTAAAAGTACAGACCGATTGCAAGTGAAAGGTTGATAAAAAGGTATCTTGTTAAAGCACCTAAACAAAAGAAAGTTTGTATAATTATATTATTACCATAAAATGTAAACATTACATTCTGCATAACAGAACCACAAGTAGAAATACACAAATTCATAATCATAGTGGATAACTGTATTGCTCTTCTCCTAGAAAATGATAGAATAAGCAGACAGACTTTCAACAGGGATATAGAAGATTTCAATAACATAATAAATAATCAAGTCTTAAAAAGTTTCATATAGGGTATGTTCCCTTACCAGGCGGGAATCAGAACCAAAATAAAATATAAAAGAGCATAAAAAGTAGAATATCCCTGTAGTTAGAAGTTAAATAAAAATTGGATCAAGTAAGAAATTATGCTATAAATCAGAAAATACTTTGAAAACCAGGATGTATGAAAACTTGTATAAAGCATTTTTAGAGGAAAATTTTTTTTAACCTTTAATGAAAATGTTAGAAATACAGTTAATAGGCAAAAAAAAAAAAAAAAAAAAAAAACAATAACAAAGTTAGGCTGAAAATCAATAAATCATACTAAGCAATTAGAAAAAAGGAATGACAAATTAAACCCATAAAAGAACAGAAAATTTGAATAGTACCGTAAATACTAAGGAAATAAATCTGTACTTGAAATTGTTTCTACAAAGTAAACCCCAAGACCATTTGGCTTTATTTGTAATTCTACAAAATATTTAAGGAGAAAATAAAACCAATCTTCCACAGACTTCTTCAGTAAGTAAGGAAAAATGGAAAGCTTCCCAAATTGCCGTATGGGACTAGCATAATTTTGATACTAAACCTGACAAAGACACTTATAAGAACGGAAAATTATAATAAACCTGTAAAAATTCTAAACATAATATTGGCAAACCAAATCCGGAGATCTATAAACAAGATACACATCACAATAATTTTGGTTTATTCTAGGAATATAAGTATGATTTAAGAGTCAAAATCAATCCATTATTTACCATTTTTACTGAATAAAGGAGAAAAATCAAGGGTTATTATCTATCTGTAATAGAGGCCCAAAAATTATATGACGAAATTCAATATCCTTTATTTTTTTTTAATATATAAATAGACTAACAATAGAAGAAATCCTTTCTCAAGCTAATAAAGTTTGTTCATGAAAAATCTATGGCAAATACGATTTTTAGTGTTGAAATGTGGAAAGATTTATCCTGAGATCAAGAACAAGGATGCCTATTATTACTATTTTTATGAATATTGTACCAATGGTAGGCAAGAAAAAATTTAAAAGTTAAGGATAGGAAAAGAAGTAGAACTGTCACTATTCCCAAACAGCTGGATTGTTTTCAGAGAAAATCCAAAAGAACCTACAGAAAAGTAATTAGACATAATAAGGTAATTTATCTAGGTTTCTTAATACATGGTAAAAAAAAAAAATCGGTGGCTTTATAAGTATCAACAAATAGAAGATGACACTTTAAAAAATGCTTAATTTAGAATGGTATCATGAAACATTCATATACGTCCATGTCAAACATCAAAATGAAATTTAGAGAATATGTGTGAGACCTCTCTGCAGAAAGTCCAAACCAGATAAAGACTATATTAATAAAAAGAAAGACTCAATATTATAAGACTATCAGCTCTTCTCAAATTGATCTGTGGACTCAAAGCAATTTCATTCAAAATTCCAGTGTGTAATTAGACAGTCTGGTCCTAACATTTCTGTGGAAACATAAAGGGCCCAAATTAACCAAGACAAAATTGTCTTTAACATGAAAGAACAAATTTGGAGGATTTATACTATCAGGTAGTAAGATTAAAACTCCTATGATTCAGACAATGTGATTCCTGGGTAAGGATAAAAGAACAAATAGACCAGCGGAACAAAGTAAGAGTTTGGAATAGACCCATTTTCATAGAAGCATTGTTTGTCATATCCAAAAGTTGGAAATAAGCCAAATACCCATCAATAGTAAAATGGGTAGATTGTGCTATATTCATGTAATGAATAAAATGAACCAACAATAGCTACATGCAATAACACAGTTGAATCTCCAACATATAACGCTAAGCAAAAGAGGCTAAATTTAAAAGACTACCTATTATAAAAAATAAATAATAAAATAAAAATAAAAAAACTACCTATTGTATTTAAAACACTCCATTTATATAGAGTTCAGATTCAGGCAAAAGTATTCTGTGAATTCCGAAGTTAGGATTGTGGTTGTTTTTGTCAAAGAGGGAAGGAAGTAGTGATTGTTGGGGGCGTGTAATATGAAGTGGTTTCTGGGGTTCTAGGTCACGTTCTGTTTTTTGACTTGAGTAGCGGTTGTGCAAGTACACTTGCTTTGTGGTAGTTCATTGAGCTGTGCATGTAAGATTCCTGTACTTTTTGTTTTTGTATTACATTCCAGTAGATACTCTTTGGGTATAAACAAGGGAGGTAGTTGGGCACTTACCACTAGAGTTATACAAACATATGTTGGATAAAACTTGGTGGGAACATTGTACAAGAAAATCAGACACCCAAAAGATTGTTACCTCTTGACTGTATTTGTCCTTCTCAAGTCCTGTGAATTAACTTTGCTGATCAAACTCCTGATTAGATACCTGGACAGCTGTCTAAACAACAATGCTTTAGTCTAAGAAGATGCTTCTTAAAAACTCAAGAACAATTGAGGTTGAGGCAAAATTGAATCATTTATATCTAGAGAAGTCTGTCCTGCGGAAGCCTTAAATCTCTGTATCTGTTCCTTTGCTTTTCTCCAGTACCAATGGGCATAGGTAATTAATATTATGGCCGATTTTCAGTAACAGCAAGTTTGCATTTAAAAAAAAAATAAAGGAACTATGACTTCAATTGGTGTGTCCTTAGCCCATCTTCTATAAGACCTGGATTTCTGTATATTAACTTTCTCAGCTTTATTCTCTTAATTTATCTTCTTAGCTATGCATTTTATTTTACCGTATATTTTTGTAGGCCCTCTCAAAGTCTTTTTGAAGGCAGTAGAATAAAACTGTATAAATACAGTTGGTTCTCATTGTTGGCAGTAGTCATGTCTTGTAAAATCGCCATAAACGCTGATTTGCCCATACTGAACAGTTGCTCCTAGGGGAAATACGGGCTTAGGTTCTTGTGAGCTTCTGGTCACAACATTTTCATCAACTGATGATATATAACCTCGTTTTATGTACATTTCTATTTAAAGACTCCTTGTTTCATATATATTACTATTTCATTAACATTCCTCTCACGGCCAGCAGCATTGTACTCATGCCTGAACAAAGCTTACCGAACATGACTTTTCTCTAGAAGGCACATCACAGCTCTCTTTTGTTTAGGAAAATTGGACAGCACTTCAGATCCATGCTTGGGGGCCATTTTAAACAGTGAAGTCACCAAAAGAAAGCACAAAAATGTGAAAAATGTGTCATTAAATAGACCACAAAAAGGACATTTTTTTGCAGTACAAGACCTGAATCAAGAAGGCAGAGTGTTGCAATGTTCAGCCTTATCCAGGAACCTGTGTGTTGGGGCACTCATATTTTCCCCCCACTTTGCACATGTCTGTGAAAAAGTGCCAGGAGTACCGATACTGTGTTTACAAGTAAATTTTAGCAAGTAGGTTACTTTACAAATACGAAATCCTTGAATAATTATGATTGACTGCATATGCATCCATATTATAAGTGGCGTCTTTGCAAATATTTATAATGATGTGTTTAAAGGACTAAGCCCTAATAGTAAAATGTAGCTGATTAAGTTTCTGTTGGAAAAAACTCAATCATGTATTACCTTATTTATGGAGTATTAGAAATACTAAAGTGAGACCATTATAAGCTACTATAGTTTTTCTTCCTTAAAATAATAATTGTATGGAAAAAAATAATTGCATGAACAGACTGTGAAAACTTGTGCATGATTGAACTTGTTTTGAATAATTTTGGTGCTGAACAGTTTTAGAATTTTGAGTTATCTTAAAATACTGAATAATCCCTAAGTGTTATTCTTTAAGCTAAGATTCTACTTAGATGATATTCTATCTCAAAAAAAATTGATGATTCCAACATTTGTCCAATAGTAAAATATATTCTTCTTCTAAACTTTCACAGTGATTGTCGTGAAGAGAAAATAAGGAAGCTCACACCTGGTGAAATGGATGAAATCCGAGAAATATTATCCAGAAATCTCTATCAAATCCGACAGCGAGTGAGAATAATTGATTTAGCCAAGCATTTCCTTGCCTTTGGCTGAGAATATGCCTTCTGATTTCACGCTACCCAGTTGTAGCGGATATTGCCCTACGATTATGCCAGCCTTTTGCGAGTCCCACACCAGACAACTTCTCTTCTCTGGGTCCTATCTTGTTAGGGTGCCATTCCTTCCCAGACACCAGTGGGAAAAGCTTGGAGTCCCCTGGGAGTTCTGCTACTCTGGATTTGGAGATAAAAGAATATGTTTTAACTAATTGTGAAAAAAGAAATTGATGGCTCTCTTCTGATATTTTTTTTTTTTAAGAGAGAGATTGACAGCGTGTGTGGGGAAGGGGCAGAGGGAGAAGAAGAGAGAGAATCTTAAGCAGGCTCCACGCTCAGCGTGGAACCTGACACAGGGCTTGATCTCACAACCATGAGATCATGACTTGAACCCAAATCAAGAGTCAGACGCTTAACTGACTGGGCCACCCAGGCATTAATTTTTTTGATGAAATAGCTTTATAGCTTGTAGAAAACTTACAGCTTTAAGAAAACTTATCCAAATTCGTTTAATCTTCCTTGTTATTCATCAAGTGCTATAGTGTCTTCCTTTAATGTATCTCCCGAGTCACTTCTTTCACAGCTGTCCCATTGTTAACACCTCATTCTAACAGTTGGCTAATAATATAGCTAACATTTCGAGAGTGCATACAATTTGCCGTGCCCCATTTCAGCAGGTATTAACTCATTTCTCCAAGTGGGGTGACTGTCGTTTCCATTCTGTAGATGAATAAATTAAGGTACAGTGAGGCGAGGTGGCACACAGATCACATCGCTTGTCAGGAGCCTTCCTCACCCATGTTGGGGTCATTTCTGCACTTTTTCAGCTGGTCTTCCCCAAAGCAGTCCCCATTCCATCCTGCATTACTATGGCTCCTCCTTTTCCCCTAAAGCACCTTTTAAGCAGCGTTCCCCTGTTTGAATTGAAACAAAACCACAGCTGTGGCTTACAGGCTAAACTATTCTCTCAGAATTTGGGATCTCTTATTCCAAGTTCTACAGTCTCTGACCTTACACCTCCTTCCCCTCCCCAAGCCCCCAGGTTCTGTCTTCCTTCCTTGGACTCTGTTCCTCTCTTCTCTGTCTCCACTTGGGATGTCCCATTGGCTCCTGTCAGCAGATCCACATCCTCCGATGTTTAAGGATTCCTCAACAGCCTCCGTATTATTCCCAACCCTGTCTTCAAGTGGGGTAGCACTAGGAGCTGATAACGTACCACATAGTTTTAGCACTTAATTTCACAATTTTGTATTACTTTGTTAGCCTTTGATGTCCAGCCAGCCAGTAATTTTCTCAAGGCAGGACTTGAGCCTTGTTCTCTCAGTTTTGCATATTTCTTCAAGATTTAATATTTAATAGTTTGGGACACAGGGATATTCCCAAGAAGAATATATTAATACACCAGAAAATGAACTCCATCGCTAATTACAATTTATTTTAGGAAATTTAGAAAACTAACAATGTGTGCCATGTCCAGCCCTGGTTTAGAAATTTTACTGCTTCAAATACTGGCACATGATTATTGCTGGTGATAGCCCCCAGCCTTTTCAGTTTGACCACCCAGTTGTAAAAGTGTTCTTAAGTTTAATCACAAGGACACGGCACCACCAAGTGGCTCAAAGTGGTTTGTTTTTATACCAGTAATTCCTGTTCAATAGAGAATTTATTAAGATGAATTGTATCATTTTCTCCAGCTACTAATGAGGGCTAAAAACATATAAAGCACTTCAAGGTAGACAGAGGCATTTGATGAGTTCCATCATTTTTCTGATTTATGAAGATCACGCTTTTGAATGAAAGATATTTTATTCACACACTTTTATTAGAAAACAAGTGCTTTCAAAATTTGAACGGATGTTAACTTTTTTATGAATGTTAACAACTTTTATGCTTTTTATTCATTTATTTTTCTGCTCTGCACATTAGTTAAGTGCCTCGCTGAGGTGCAGAGCCAAAGAAACACAGCAAAGTTTTGGAATTTCTGGGGCAGCAATCAGGCTTTGTTTGTTTGTTGTTTGTAAAATGTCTCTTTTTTCATTTCAGACTTTGTCCTACAACAGACACAATCTGACGGCTGACACAAGTGAGCGACAAGCCAAGGAAATTCTGATCCGACGAAGGCACAGTTTGCGAGAAAGCATCCGGAAAGACAGCAGCTTGAACCAGGAGCACAGGGTAACTGGCATTTGTTACCATTTGTCTGGGAGGAGGGAAGCTTCCCAGAGCAGAGCCAGCCGCCAGTCTGGAGGCTCTACTGACAGAATGGCTGCTGAGGGTTGAGTCACAGGAATTCTGAGATGGAGTTGATGGTAAAGTCTTTCTAGATATTTCTGGAACACCCATTATGTTCCAGGCACTGTTCTAGGCACTTGGAATATGTTGGTGAACGAAACTGACCAAGCAAGATACCTTCGCTTGTAGAATTCCTATTCTAGTGAGGAGAAGGCAGCCAGCAATGGAATAAATTATCTGTTATGTTAGAGGGCAGTGAGTGCTATGGGGAAAAAAACAAAAAAACAAAAAACGAAAAAACAATGCTGAGGAAGGAGATTGGGAGCACAGAAAGGGTCAGTTAAGTTGCAGATTTAAACAGCATGGCTGGACCAAGCTTCATTTGCAAAGTCCTTTCTGATATCTCCAGGGAGAGGTTGCAGCCCAAAGATGGGCAACGGGCACGTGCTGGAACTGCAAGGTCACAGCCACTGGGGGGACGTGAGTGTTCACCTTTGCCCTTGATGGAGGGCACTGTCAATAGATAAGGAAAGCCATTTTTAAATGACAGTATGATTGATTGATTTAACGTAGCAGACGTTGTATCTTATCACTCTGACACACAAGGTTGCGTTAATTTTCGGATTGCATTTCATTTTTTAATAATATTCTGTATTGGGTCGTCAGAGACCAAAATGGTAATGTGTGAACAAGGTAATTATCTTTTTTTAATGTGTAAAATGTGGCAGCATTGATGTAAAGTTAAGGAAAGTAGAGATTGTGGCATTTGAATGGTCAGCAAATTAGCTATACTAATAACTTTTTGTTCTATCGTTTTCAAGACTTACTAAAGTAATTAAAACTCAAGTAAGCTACATTTTTCATATATTTTCTTCCCATACATATAGGTTCTACATATTTTTAAAGTTTTTTTATTTACTTTGAGAGTGAGAAAGTGCAAGCGGGGAAGAGGGGGTGAGAGAGAGAGAGAGAGAGAGAGAGAGAGAGAGAGAATGAATATGAATGAGAGAATCCCAAGCAGGCTCCCAGCGTGGAGCCTGACACGGGGCTGGGTCCCACAACCCTGGGATCATGACCTGAGCTGAAATCAGGAGTCAGACACTTATCTGACTGAGCCACCCAGGTGCCTTGTTTCTACATATCTTTTGTATATTCTTATACATAGGTGTTTCCTTAGCTTTTCTTTAAAAAGACTCAGTAGTTTGCACATCTTATTGTTAATGGTCCTATTTTATTTTCGTTTTCCTTAATACTGATTTCTATTACATTTTAGAAGAGATTTGGTTATTTTAAGTAAAATAATTATTGCTGGAAGCTTTCTTCCCTATGCCCCCAGCCCCTCACAAGTAATTTTGGAGTAGAAAAGTACAATTTTAATTTTTAACACCAGGGTTTGCCCTAAGAATTTAAACTTCTAAGATACAATAAATGACATCTGCGTAATCTAAACATTTTCTGTGTTTCTCACAGGCGTCCACTTCAGCCTCTCGATATTTATCCTTACCAAAAAATACAAAGCTTCCAGAAAAGCTACAAAAGAAAAAGAATATTTCTAACACAGGTAATGAACTCAGTTGGAGCAGAGTCATGTTACTAATGTTCACAAAATAGAGAAAATTTCCCATTCTTCTTCTTCATTAAGGACAATCTGTTTAATGGTTTGCAAACCTCAAATAATAACATGGTAACTTATTATTAGCATTGTAAGCTTTTTGGATGGAGTTCTGTGTACGTTATAAATAATTTAGCCAATGATTTTCCATAATGATTCCATTTGATACAGCACGAGCCACTATTGTCACCTGTGGTAGTGAACAGATAAATAGAGAGCTGTGAATGTGCGAAGGAGTGTTTAAATTTTTACAACCTGCATATATTTTCATAAGGTCAACCATAAATTTTACTTCTGCCTGTAATCACGAGTCTAATATCTCTTTATTTAATGATAATCTTTGGGTAGACTCCCAGCCATTTTCTATGAACCCCAGAAGAAATATGTTAAGATACCATGTTATTAGAATGTGGGATATAACACTACCACGTCCTTTATTTTTGCTTATTTACTTGATTAACCAAGAAGAGGAAATTCTAATGCTGGCTGGTGGTGATGATCAGTGAGATGAGACCTGAGAAGAGAGGCCAGGCAGCACTGAATATGTAGAGCTGTGGGCCACGTCCACTAAGACCGGGTCTTAGGGTCCCAAGAATCTCAGCTCCTGGGCGAGCTCCCCGTCAGCTCTTCTACCCACAGTTCTCTAGGACCTGAATTTTGACACCAGCTCATTCTGATCGTGTGTCTTCCCACTGTTTGTAAACGGCACATGGGTGTTTCGGCCCTTTTATGAAACTGCAAAGGAGATAAAGAAGGCTGTCTCTGAGATTCCAGATCAAGACAAGAATTTTCATAATAGCAGCCAATTGCCAATCTGCTTTCTGTGTGCCAGACACGTAGCTGAGCCTTTCTGGGATCGTTCTGATGGGGCAGGTGGGAACACAGCTGCTGTTGCCAGATAGTCGCACTGTGACACCCACATGCACTGATTAATAATATCTCTTGAAGCTCGGTTACTTCACCTGCCGAATGGGCGCTTGTGAGGATTAAATGGGTTAATGCATTTCAAAGTGCTTAGGACAGTTGCCTGGCGCACAGTAAGCTCTTCGGCGTTAGTGTGGACAGTCAACATTAACGCCCACAGAGATTATGTATCATGCCCAGGTCTGTGGGCTAGAGGTAGCGAGCCCTCGGACCTCCCCTGCCCAAACCGTGCCTGAGGTGCCTGAGGGCACCGCAAATGCTGGACCCACTGATGCATTGCTGAGTCACTTGAAATTTCTTCCCTCTGAAATGCTTGCCCATGTTGTCCTTCTTTTGCTCTGTGGTAGGTGGCAATAGCAGTGACTCGGACACAGATGTTGGGACTACCGTCCTCAATTTGCAGCCCCGAGCAAGGGGCTTCTTGCCAGAACAGTTCTCAAAGAAAGCCCCACAGCCCTATAAAATGGAATGGAAGAACGAGGTAGACGTCGATTCCGGACAGGGCCAGCCTTGTAACCCCCCAGCACCCCCCAGCAAAGAGGGGGGCACCCAGACCCCAGGCATGCTACGGCAGCCCCTTCTCTCCAAAGGCCAGTTTGGCTCAGTGCGGGAAGACAGTGTGACTGAAGGTGTCTGCCCCAAGCCACCACCCAGGCTGGTCCGGAGGGCATCGGAACCCGGCAGCCGGAAAGCCCGATTTGGAAGTGAGAAGCCTTGATGGAAATGGCCAAAGCAGACCTGGAGTGACTGACCCAGCACAGCTGGGGGTTGTCACTCTGAAACATGACACAGAAGTGGAATCCATTTAATGCCCTCTATGCATCTCAATACTTCTTTGGGTAGCAGAGTCATGCCATTGACTTACAGGATGAATGCTCATCCCAAGAAGAGGAAAATCAAAGAAGAAAGTCCCATAAAATGCCTTTTATGACTTCTTGCTAGCAGTTGTATTCCTTGCAAGCCTAAAGGAAAAAAAAAAGTGTGCCTTTATTGAACTTGAATGACAGAACTTGAAATTTTTAACACACCCTTGTTGGTGAAAATTTTAATATATACATGTATGCCTCAAGTTTTATTTATGAAAACATATGTATATCTGTAATCAGTTTTTAAATGAAGGGCGCTAAACATACTCAACATCTTTCTGGGGTGTAAAAGGCAGTGCCCGGAGGATGGTGGGCCATTTGTTCAGAGTCAAGGTGTTTTGCCATCCTGAGCTGATGACCAGTTGGTACAGGAAGAGCACAGCATGGAGCAGACCATGCTCCATGAACTCAGACCAGGGAGACAACCAGAACATCTAGGCAGGTGAGGTGGCCTGGCTCCCAGAGCGCGGATTCCTATGAAACAATGAGTCAGCAGGACTTACTGTGTTCCTCATTCTGTATGGTTGGGGGTGACATAGGTTCCATCTCTCATTTGTGTTTGGCGCAAACAGGCTGTGTGGGTGACGCAACGTATGACAGACTTGGTGGCAGCTTTTGATGAAGTTCCAGCGTGCAGGCCTCATGTTGAATGTGGGGGAGATAAAGCAGCGCCTGCTTACACCTTGTGGGCAGGTTTTATATTGTGCAATACTGGGAAGAGGATACAGGAGATTCCCTTTCATGCCCATCTAGGACTACCCGCTTCAGAATTTTCTGTAGAATTTTCTAGAACTTTGAGCCTCCAAGCAGTTTATTCAAACAGTATTCCAATATTTAGCAAATTGGTGAGAATTCAGGTCTTGAAATTTATTCAGGAAGCACTTTGGAGAATGTAGTTCTTTTTTTTTTTTTTTTTTTTTTTTGCACTAGTGTGTAATCTGTTACCTCTGGCCCCTCAATAAAGTAGTGACTCAAATTCTTCGTATAAAAATGGATTCTCCTCATCTGAGTACTTTTTAAAAGTACAGCAGAAAGACAAGACAAGAAGTGGAATATAATCATTAAAGATTAATATTTGAATTTCTGTCTCTTAATCTGTAGATTTTATTGCTGTCTTGGTTTTTTGTTTTTGTTTTTTTTTTCTTTCCTGAAAAACTCCCTTTTAAAACTTGACTAGAACAAGACTCTAAATGTCTGGGTTTAGATACAAACCCGGCCACACATTTTGTCCCCTGGGTGCACGTTGGAGATGCAGCAGAGGACACAACGGACCACGGTATTGTTGGTGGAAAAACATGAATAAATTAAACGAAGACTCAGTACTCAGAAATCCTCAGCAACACTTCTCTTACCCCCTTCCTTCCTCCCCATCGACATGGAGAAATGAATCTTCCACCCTTTCTCGAGTGTTCTACAGTCTTGGAATACTGCTAGATTGCTGGGCGTGAGGCGGAGGGAGAGATAAGGACACGAGGTACAAGTTCATCAAGAGCACCATTTCCTTCCCAAACTCTTCCACGTTGGCCAGTGGAAAGTGGCACAGCCACAATTTGGAAACTGTAGGCTGAGGACTCTGTGCCAAATATCTTAATTTTAAGCAAAAATATTTATATAAAAATACATATATTTCATCTGCAGAAAAGAAATTAAAACTGACTTTTAGAATTTTACTATAGGAATATGATTCATGAAGAGATGGGATGAATATTTTTGAGAATGTCCAGAATACATTTTTAGAAGTTAATGAGGACTGAAAAAAAAAAAAGAGGTTAAAATGGAAAATGACCTTAAAAATAAACTTTCGATTTTTCCTGGTGTCCTAGAATAATAAATAGTATAAGGAGTCCAATTTTCTAGAACCGAAGGAGAAAACCTGAAAATTTTTGTTACATTTCTTCCTGTTAAGCAGGTAGACCAAGTTCATCTAGCACTGATTAAAAGTCAATAAAGAATTTGGTTGACATTGTGTAAACTTCCAAAAAACAAAACAAAAAAAGGAGCACTTAATGTCATCATCAATTTAAATTTTTTCTTATTTTTTGAATGACAAAAGCAATGAAAAATAACCTTGACTTCATTTCGCTTTTTTCTATACTTTTTTTTTTCCAAATAAAATTAAGTTCTAGACACTATAGGAGAGAATATGATACCTTTTAAATATCAGAACAGTCTAAATTTTCTGTAGGACAGACCCATCCCAGACCCTTTGTAAATGATTCCCCTATTTCAAGCAATACTTGATCCAACCAAAGTTCCAGTGTAACTGTAGAATTTTGATGGGTGTTTGGTGATTGTTGTAACAGATTTGACTTGAAACCTGTAAAGTGCAAGGTCAAGGCTTGTTTCTTTACATTTAACGTTAAGGGCTGACTGTTGGGAACAGTTAGGCCAGTTAGCAAACAACTAGAAATTGGCTCCAGAGTTCGATACTTTTAAAAAACATGTGTTTTATGTATGAGCCCCCAGAATATCTGGGATGAAATTGCCTTCGGCTTTTTCTGAGCTTTGTAGTGGGGGAAGGGAGTGTTTATTTATATAAAGAGCATAGAGAAGTAGTTATATATTACATGTCTCAGCATGTTTTCCATTTGTTGTCCTGCCCAAATCATGTCTATGTGAAAACTGGCATTTTATAGACAAGTGTGAGAACTGTAATATTTTGTTAGCTCAAAGTTCACACTTGACTTTCTTCTCTGAGGAGTTATTAAAGAGATTTCTTTGTCCAGTTGAAGTAGCTGTTGGCATCACCTGCCAAAGCCTGAACACAGTATGTTGATTTCCCTTTGTTGAGATGAACGAGATTTTGGCTCCTGACTCAACTGTCTCATTATTTGAGATTTTGTGTGTGTGAATGTTTTTTGTTTTTTTTTTTTTTTGTTTCTGTTTTTGTTTTCTTTTAGAGCAAAACAAGTAGCTTGCTGGTACTTTATCTCTGATATTTTAACTAGGCCCTTTCTTCAATCCATTTGTAAGGCAGTGAGAGCCCCTTTTGGGTAACTGCTGCCTGCCAGTGACCACAGCTCTTTGTTCAAGAAAACTGACGCCTCCCTTCAGAACTTTTTACGATGTCATTCACTCCACATGTGGCTGACACCCTCAAACATGGTCGCCCACCGTAGATGTGCAGACCAAGCACCCACGTGGTTAGTTGTGAACGTCTTTAATGTTGCAATGGTACACGGCTTTTTGATCCCTTTTGTTCTCTAATTTTCTACATTTTTTCTCAAAGAAAATTCTATTTTACTACCTCTAAAAAGAGTCATTAAAATGTGGCTAGCTCTCTTAACTGTCTGGTCAGAGAAGTAAGTGTTTCTGTGTGTAGAGTGAATATATCTACTGCAAACGGATTACCAAATTTTCAATCTGCACAGCATATTGATTATTTTGAATGGCTCAGCACCTACTTCAGTGCTCTTATGTCACATAGGTTTCATGGGGATCTTTTATCCTTGTATTGTGCGGTGTTGAACTGTCCCTCCATGAGATGCCCAGTAGACAGAATGCCAGACACATTGGCGGGGACTTTTCTGATTTTCACTACTGTAAAAAAATACCTTGAATTAAATATTCAAATGTACATTTCTCCTTTTTTTTTTTTTTTTTTTTTTTTTTATTATTTCACTGGGTCTTGTCCTCAGTGCAGGTGGTAACAACATTTCTAATTTAAACAAGGCTCTCTGCATCTAGTCATGGTCACTGCTTGCCAAACAAATTTTATAGATGTACACCAACAAAGAAGTTTTCCTGGTGTCTATGAAGTATACAAAAGTCTAAGGGTTAAATCACTATGGAGTGGAAACATTTAATGGAATAAACGTAAATGGAAATACTTAATCACCGTGGAGAAAATCATGCATCACAAGAAACCAGGACAGTTCCCCAAATTCCACTTTTTACATTTATGTATCAAAACCACTCTCATTTGTGCTAAAATGGAGGCATGATAGCTGGAATTAGTGAAAGGTAAGAACTCAAGAGTATTAAAAATTTCAGTTGTTTTAATTTCAAACACACATATCTTAAACAGGACTAACATTGCTACCGTGTTAAAGAACCTGATTAAAGGAATGAAGATTTTAACTGGTCCATTAATTTTTTTTTTTTTTTTTTTGAGAGTGCCAGAGGGCCTGCACCAGTGGGCGAGGGGCAGAGGGAGGGAGAATCTTAAGCAGGCTCCATGCACAGCCTGATGTGGGCCTTGATCTCGACACTGAGATCATGGCTTGAGCCGAAATCAAGAGTCAGATTCTTAACTGACTGAGCCATCCAGGTGCCCCTTAATTTTCTGTGTGTCAACAGACCCTTTTGTAAAGGGCTCGAAGATAATGCATGCTCTGGAATATTGAATGCTGCTTTCCAAACACCAGGAAACACAAGGAAAACAAATTAGGTTAATGCCATCCACTGTCTTAAAGAATGATTTTTAGAGATGATTTATGCAGGGCTGTGTACCAACAGATCACATTTTTAGGTTTTCACTAACGTTTCGTACCCGATCGAAACCACTTAACTGTGGTTTCGCTTGCTACCACAAGTACTTCTTACCGCTGGGCGTCTAGTTCAAGTTCTTACCTTTAGCTGGAAAGTTACTTTGAATGGCGTCACAACTCGGTATACTCTGTTGTGTTACTCATTCCAAAAAGATGGCACAGGGAAGGTGCTTTGAAGGTGCCCAGGAGAAAACGATCACCCTTACCCGTGTCATTACCACCTGGCACTGGTCAGGAGTTGGCTTGATGCCCAGGCGTCATGACCAAGGCAAGCCGGACCATGCACCCATTCACATGCACTCCCACTCACAAGGGCCAGGCCCCAAGTCTGCAGCAAATGCATTTATTACATCAGGTTCATTCTGGATAGTTCATGTGGTCTCAATTTCATTGGGTAAACTCAGGAGAGCTATCACATAAAAAAATAATTCTCAATATGGATAAGAACCTGAGTCCCAGTGATTCAAAATGTAAGAGATTCTTTGATAAGCCTGAAGAAAGGACATCTCCTATTCCATGTTGTAAACTGCAACTATTAATAGGTACTTTAACTACTTTTATCCCCCGCCACAGTGTATATTTTGGAAAAAAGATGTTTATTTATCAGGATGTAGTATAGTTTAAATCAAGACTGATTAAAATACAATTTTTCATTCTAACGAGATCCTTATAGTCCACTTTTATGCTATAGTTTATGCATATAATTATTGGTAATAATTAACACCTCCTTCTTTAATGTTTATAATTATCTTTTCCCCTCAAGGAACAGCACAAGCTGTTTGAGAGTGTCCAATTCCAGATAAAATCCACACTATTTCTTACAATGTACTGAATCACAAAAACAGTAGAAATTGTATTGTTTTCATATGCAGCTGTCTGTAAAGTAGTGGGATTAGACAATCCACTGGGAAAAGTGAGAAATCTAAAGTAAAATAATGTTTTAAAATAAGTTAGCATTTGTGTACCTGATTGATTAAAAATAAATACTATTGATGAAATATCTTAAAACAATTTGCTTACCAACGGTGTGCAGTAAATTTCAGATTATGTGTATATTTGGTATTAGTAGATGGTGTGCAAAGCCAAAAGCTTGTTGTTCTTACTATTAGGGCATGTTTCTACAGTAACTGGAAGTTAACATTTTCAGGTGCTTCTGGATACTGATGTAAAATATGTATCAGGATACAGCAATGGCTCCTAAAAATGACAATTAGAATAAATGACAACACTTCATTACAATTTTAAAGGGGTTGTATGATTAAAGAAAATTATTACATGTAACTGGCAAGTTCTTCAGGAAAAATAAAGTTTTAGGACAGAAAATTATTTTTTCAGTTCATCACCCTGTTCTGAGAGAAGTCACGTTATACATCATCCTGGCTAGATCTGTGGTATCTCTATTGTGGAATCTCTTATTTCAGAGACTTCTTTAAAAAAAAATCTTTTTCTAACACTTATTTTTGAGAGACAGAGCAAGACAGAGCATGAACAGGGGAGGGGCATAGAGAGAGAGGGAGACATAGAATCCTGAGCAGGCTTCAGGCCCTGAGCGGTCAGCACAGAGCCCTATGTGGGGCTTGAACCCAAGGACCAGGAGATCATGACCTGGGCTGAAGTTGGATGCCCAACCGACTGAGCCACCCAGGTGCCCCTATTTCAGAGACTTCTTAAAGGCTTAAGTTTCCAGGAGGAATAGGACATGGAGAATTACCATGCTGGCTACACTCACACTCCAAATAAAAAGCCATTCTCTTGTAGCAGGCGCCCAAATGCCTGAAATTTCTCCTAAGTGGATTGACATTCCCCTTCCCCCACAGATGTCTAAATTTCTTATAGAAATGTCCTCAGGAAAAGACGCCTTCTTAATGTTCTGAACATGCAGAGAACAAACTTCCATAAATGCCCACACGTGTTCTCTGCCAGCTAACATAGGAAGGGGCAGAATGTGCTCAACACTCGTTACCAGACTTTCTAACATTGCCTGACCTCCACCTGGACCAGACACGTGGGTGTTGCCCATGGCCCCTTCCAGAATCTCCCTGGAGGTCACAAGCTGATACTCTCCAGGCCTTTCAGAAAATTTTGTGCCCTACCTGCCTCCCTCAGTGTGCATGACCACTTCTCCCTTATGTTCCTCTTGGATTCCCGCCCTAGAGGGACCTTTAACATAAAGCCTGGGAGCATTCTCCAACATGAATTCTTCAGTGGCTCCCCCCCCCCCCCCCCCCCCCCATCTGTGAGAATGAAGCTCACTCCTGAGCATGGTACACAAGACCCTCCATGATCTAAGCCAGACACTCTCAACTCTGGGGCACTTTGGAGTCTGGTTCTCAAGGTCCAGGGCAAGCTCTGGGCATCAGGTGACTCTAATATGCAGCACCAATTCTAGCCCCTTCTGTGTGCTGGAGACATCACTCTTGACCCACACAGCCTGGGTTTCGGAGCCTTGCACGGGTCACTGCCCTGGTCAGGAATGCCCTGCTCCCTTTGTGAATTTTGCTCATCTCTCTGGACTGGAGGGTGAGGTATACCTTCCTTCTGTGGAGAAGGCCAAGTATTCAGAACCCAAAACCCTGAGGCTGAGTCACAGAACTTATAAGTTGTGGCTGGCATAATGGTGAAAGGGTGCCATTTCCTTTATAAACTTCTCAGGCAAGTTCAATGCCCCTAAAATAAGATTCCATATAATACTAAGTTGAATCATGTGAAACTGCGGTTATTTTTGACTTAGAAAAATGGCAATTTCATGTGGCTCAACCTACATACTTCGGAAATTTTACACAAGTTACTCAAGAGCTTAAAAACAAAACAACGCAAACTTTAACACAAACTTTAATTGAGCAGATTTAATTTCCCTGAGATCATATTCCATTAAGTCATACAAATACTGTCCATTAGACCAGTGGTTTTAAAAATTTACTGTACATACAAAGCAGCTGGGTATCTTGTGAGAGTGGTTCCCAGCAGCTCTGTGGTGGGGCACAAGTTTACACGTCTAACAAACTCCAGGGGATGTGGACGTTGCTGGTTCCTGGAACATACTTTTGAAGAGCAATACATTGGACCGTGTAAGAGGAACTCCAGGCATATATCAGTGGTACTGTGGGTTTGGTCCAGACCATCGCAATACAGTGGATATTGCAATAAAGCGAGTAAAATGCATTTTTTGGTTTCTTATGTATAAAACTTATGTTTATACTATAGTGTAGTCTATTAACTTTACAGTAGCATTATGTCTAAAAAAACAATGTCCATACCTTAGTGAAGAATACTTTATTGCTAAAAAATGCCAACCACCCTCTGAGCTTTCTGTGAGTGGTAATCTTTTTGCTGGTTGGAGGATCTTTTCTCAATGTTGATCAGGGTGGTGGTTGCTGAAGGCTGGGGTGGCTGTGGCAATTTCTTAACGTAAGACAGCAAGGAAGTTTGCCACATCGATTGATTCTTCCTTTGCCTTGAACACTTATGGGCCACGGTAGGGTTGTTAACTGGACCCATTTCAGTACTGTTGGGTCTCAAGAAATAGGGAGGCCCGAGGAGAGGGCGAGAGACAGGCGACCAGCCAATTGGTAAAGCAGTTGGAACACATAACAAGTATTGATTAAATTCACCATCTTATATGGGTGTGGTTCATGGCACCCCAAAACAGTTATGAGAGGAAAACCTAAGATCACTGATCACATATCACCAGACCAAATACAGTGAAAAAACTGGAAATACTGTGAGAATGACCAAAACGTGACACAGAGACACAAAGTGAGCAAATGCTATTGGAAAAAATGGCGCAAACAGACTTGCTTGATGCAGGGTTGCCACAAGCCTTCGGTTTGTAAAAAACACAGTATCTGTGATGCACAATAAAATGAGGTGCAATAAGACAAAGTATGCCTGTATAATATTTCTCTAAAAAAACATAAGTGTGGAGAATAATGAAAATGTTTCTCTACTCTTCTATACTAAGATCAACCCTGGTTTTCGGGATTTCCAGAGATCTGGTTAATTGTAAAGCCTTAATAAATTTGTAGGCTTTATTTAACTTCAAAATTAAAGTCCTATGATTTGAAACATTTAATAATGACTATATTAAAGAGTGCCTAAGAAACTTGTCTATTTCTGAGTGCACAGAAAGGATAATCTTCGGAGAAATTCTACTTCATTGCATAAACCCATGATTACTTCTTGTCTTTTGAGTCTAACCTCTATGATGATTTGGTGTGCTCCTTAAGGGCCAACACCATTGTATATCATATTTTGGTTTCACCAAAAGCACTTAGCGCTTGTATAAAAGTTCACAATTATAACATTTAATAAAAAGTTAATATTTTCTTTGCAGCCAGATAGGAGAAAGGACAACCTTCAAACATCCAATTAATTCTTTCTCATAAAGGTATGAGTTTACCCCACACACAACTTCTAAAAATAGAGAAACATTTTTTTTTCTGCTTTACATACTAGTATTAACGTTACAACTGATTAGTGTACTAAAGTATCATTTACAATTATACATGTGTTAGGCTGAGAACAGGAATAAGTTCCTAGTGGACCACTTAAAAAGAATGAAGGGGATATGAACTGTGGTAGTTTGGGTGAGGAAAATAGAAGAGGCTCCAAAGTAATTTTTATTAATGGCTGACATCATCCAAATAGCAAGAGCCTCGCAGATGCTCTTGGGAGTTTGTACCAACCTTCACTCTGGGCCTCTTGGCTGGACCCTGGGGCTCTACTTTTGGAATGGCAGTTTGGGCCTAGGAAAAGGCACACCAAAACATTTCCCTGTAGATCAGCACAGCTCTTTTGTTCCCAGTCGTGATAGTAAAAAGAGATAAAGGAAATGACTTTTAACATAAGATGCTGTAGAACTAAGATCCCTCTGATGAGGCAGGACACCTGACTCTTACACTGCATGAGATGTCATCTTAAAGGCATTCCTGTGCTTTGGCTTCTCCACTGGGCTCTACCACCATCCAACTGATGCACCTGCTGGACCACTGGCTTCTGGGAGCAGTTCATGCCCGATAATCCAGCGAGAACTGGCCAGACGAACAACAACCAGCTCTCTGCAGAGCGTGGGGCTTCAGAGGCAGTGGACACAGGGGACGGGGCCCAGGAACCTGTTTCTCCTATTATGGAGCATGACTGCCAAGAACTCGGGGAAATGTCACACACTGTGATCGTTTAATTTTAATAGTTCGAACTGGGTTAGCTATTCATAAACACAACCAAGTTTCTGGCTTTTGACTTGACTCAAAACCAGTATGGTCTCTGAAGGATCCTTTTTCTGCCTCCATGAGAAAGTGCAAGCGGTGCTGATAAAATACAGGTTTCTGGGCCTTCCTGAGGCCCCCCGAATCAGTCTCTGGGGCCAGCTATCTGATTTTCCCGGTTTCCCAGGGGGAACTAGAACTCATAACCTTGTTATGACTTGAGAGAGTGACAGGCGAGTTTCAGTAAAGCAGCTTCTTCCATCTCTAGGATTCTCATAGCAGAAAGGCCCCCTCTTAGTTTACGCATTTTGAGATGACACCTGTGTCCCAGTGGATCACTTTATTAACGGGATACCCTAAGTTTTACTTAGCAGGGGAGCATATCACCTTCTGTTAACCTACCACCATTCCCCCTCTCCCAAAGCTGGTAGTGCTTTCCCTGGAAAATTTTAACCCCACTGGTTGGGTGCGAAGAGGAGACTTTTACAGAACGTTTAATACCTTCCCCTTTGACAAAGATGACTTCTGATCATCCAGCAGGATGGACCTGGACGTCTACCGACGCGGCACACCCGCTGGGGAACCATCCCTCCTTCACAGCCTCGGAGTTGGTTTCTTGCCCGTCCACTTCCATTCTACTCGCTTTTTAATTTGTCTCTGCCCCCACGCCCATAGCGGGGTCTGTTCACTGACATTATGAAAATCGCCACGAGGGCCAGGACAGCCCCCAGGCTGGGGGGCCCGCATGGGCTGACCTCCTGCGCGACCCCCGAAAGGAGGGGGGCGACGATCCGGCCCACGGCCGTGACCGACTGCCCCACACCGATGACGGTGCCGCTGGCCTGCGCCCCTCCCGCGGCCAGCTGCAGGTCGGTGATGCAGGTCCTGCCCACGGCGGTGGAGACGGCCAGCAGCGAGGCGCAGAGCACGGCCACGGCCACCGTGTGGGTGGCGGCGTGCAGCAGCAGCAGCACGCAGGTGAGCGCGCTCGAGTGCAGCAGGACCGCGTGGCCGTTGTGCCGGTACAGCCGCAGGATGGGCCCCAGCGCCAGGCCGGCCAGGGCGCCCAGGGCGCTGCTGTAGCTGATGAGGTAGCCGGCCGCCCGCGGCCGCACCCCGAAGCGCTCCTGCAGGCCCACCATGAAGTTACTGTAGTAGAGCATGGCCGCCACGGCCATCAGCAAGCGCACCATAAAGATGTCCCACATTTCGGAAAATATCAGGCTCTTCATGTCCCGCAGGGTGGAAGCGACCTCCACCCAGGGCGGCCTGGCAGGCTTCCCCCTGGCCCTGCTCTGGCAGGGGGCGGCCGCTTCCTGCACTTCGCAGTCTGTCTTCCCCCAAAGTGCGGGGTTCTTACCCACTGGCAGGCCTTTCTCTGTACTGGTGAGCTCGGCATCCCGCCATGGAAACAGCCAAACCAGCCCTGTTAAGACGGCATAGGATCGGTCACAGCAGGCTGCACGCCCTGAATCCCACAGCGCCCCCATGGGGGTAGGGTGAGCAATTGTAAGGGATTGCTACTCTGTATTTCTGTATTAGTATGTTTACCCATCTGTATTTTTGAATCCAGTTTTTAACTATTCCCACAGCTCCTTCTACCCCATTTTGATCGCAGAATTCTGCGATTCACCTAAAAAAACCAAAACCTACACCTACAAAATGTTCACTTTTTTCCCATCTCAAGAGCTGGTTTCCTATATCATGCAATATCTAAGTTCTCATGCTGTATGTTTAAATTCTTCCCATCATTACCTTCTAATTCTCCACCTATCCACTATCTACCTACCCATCCATCCACCCATTCATTCACCACCCGTATTTCATCCGTTCGAATACTGAATATTTATGCTTCCTAAATGCTAAATTCTGTGCTGAATAGTAGGAATATATTAACCAACAAGACCAGGCCTATATAATCCCTGCCCTCAAGGAATTTAAGTCTAAAAGGGGGTTTGGACAAGCAAAGCAACTGGATTACAGGGTAAGTGCTAAGTTAGGGAAAGCACAGGATGCTGTGAACAGAGACAGCCAGGGAGGGACAGCTTGACGCCCAGGACCCATCAGAAAGCACCTGCTTGGATCTGCCCCTAGTCAAGGCCATCATGTGCTTTCGTGAGTCACACCTCAAAATCTCTGGGGGTGCCATTCTCACAGACCGTGATGCATGACCTGACACAGCAGCTCCATTCCTATTCAGATAATCCCACCTCCACCCTTGTGACTGGCACATTCCTGCCATGATTGTTTTATTTATCCCATGCCATCCAAGTAGAATGACCTATTGGCATGGCCAATCCATGCCCCCAAATGTCTTAAAACTGAATCCCAGCTTGCCATTCTAGGATATCTTTTCCAAACTCATGCTGTTGGGTTCTCAGTCTTTCCACACTTAAATTCAACTTGGACCAGTGACCATTCAGGCCACTTCATGCTGTTTTCAGCAGCTACATCTGTGTGTGTGGTTTCTCCAAATATAGTACAGGTGGACTATTACCCAAGGACTAATTTATGACAGGAAACTAACCACACAAGAATGCAGGCCTGGACTTTCCACCTCTTCTGATCTTTAAAAGGGCCCTTAGACATTTCATAGAATCTTGATAAAAATGAGAAAGGCTTGTCCCTGGAAGACTGAGAGGAAGAGTATAATTAAAATAATAATAAGATGATAATCATGACAGCAACTAACATTTACTGAGGGCTTCCCATACTCGACTCAGAGGGGTGAGCTGCTTGTGTGCAAGGCCTATGGTGTTCGTCCTAACAAGCACAGGAGTGTTGTCACCCTGTTTTACGGATGAGGAACTGAGGCAACCCACCCAAGGCCCACGCTAAAAAGTGGCAAAGCAGGAATCTGAATCTAAGTCTGTTAGACTTCTGTCTGAAAACAGAAATCATGGAAAAAAGACATAAAAGGCCTTTCTCAGGCAACGGGGCAGATCAGACAGAGGATACGAGAAGCTGAAGGGGTAAAGAGGGTTGAGGAAAACAGTTGAAGTTGTTGAGGGGAAAAAAAACAAAAACAAAAACAAACACCGTGCACTGAGTTCAATGCACTGTTAGGCCAAAGCCCTGTGTTAGACAGTGTCTGCTCTCCAGCCCCTCACCCCCCCCTTGCTCTCCTCTGCTATTTCCTGCATCAGCTTGGTCCAGCGACCTCCACATTTCTTAAGAGTGTAAGATAAACCCCTATTACTTTTTTTAGCCATTGTGGTTGAGAACGCTTGCAGGTGAATGTATCCCTGACTCAGACCCATTCACAGGCTTAGGTGAGGGCAAAATATTAAACAGCAGCACCGCTGGAGAATCCAAAACAGAACTCCATAATCATGTTCTTCGTTTACACACTGACTTCTGACTTCGAGTGCTATCGCATTCATCACATTCCTTCGTGTGGGAAGGTACCTGGCCACACCAACTGGTCAGGTGCTTAAAGTATTATCTAGATTTACACTAATCCATCAGACCTCGCCTCCTGGTTGAGGTTGCAGGTTAAACTTCTGGCAGGAAATCATAAAGTATTCGTGTGAGGACTGACACTGAACCCACGAACTCTGCTTCCTGAGTGTGAAATCCTAGCTCAACATGGAATTCATCACTCAATGTGGAGCCTTGAATACAAAGACTGAAAATGGTGCAGTAGGTTAGCGTTACACTTAAGAAAAACTGAATAACGTGAATCACTCTTCTTGCTTATAAAGTTGTTCATCTGGGGCGCCTGGGTGGCTCAGTCAGGTAAGCGTCCGACTTCGGCCCAGGTCATGATCTCACGGTCCGTGAGTTCAAGCCCCGCGTCGGGCTCTGTGCTGACAGCCCAGAGCCTGGAGCCTGTTTCAGATTCTGTGTCTCCCTCTCTCTGACCCTCCCCCATTCATGCTCTGTTTCTCTCTGTCTCAAAAATAAAATAAATGTTAAAAAAAAAAAAAATTTAAAGTTGTTCATCTAAGGCTCATCCACGTCCAGTCTCTGGGCAAAGAGGTTCATCTTCTTTGCTTTAGGTAACTGACCCTGTATTCAGGGGCTCACAGTCCAGTCAGTATTCTTTGATTCATCAAATATTATTGAATTCAGCTTTATGCCTGGCATGTTCTGGGCAGGAGTGACAACAATGAGCAAACCCCTATGCCTGTGGTGTTTACTTTCTAATGGTATGTGTGGGGAGGTGGGGAGGAGAGGGACAGAAAGAATAGATGCAAGAAAACAAATTTCTAATATAATTTCAGAAGTGCTGTCAAGAAAATGGGAGTTATTTTAAACAGGATCATCAGGGGAGGCCTTTCCAAGGAAGAAAATATTTGACACCTGAATGATAAGAAGAAAGACCCAGTAAAGATATTTGGGAAGAATGCTGTAGGCGGAGGAAAGAGCAAATTGCAGTGCCCTCCTGTGGGAATGAGCCTGGTGTGTGTGAGGTCGACCAGGAAGCCAGTGTGGCTGATGCATATGGAGGGAGGTGGAGTGAGGGGCAGGGCCAGCTCACCACTACGCTGGCTGTATGAGACACATATGTGCTTTTAGCATGATGGAAAGACATGGGGGGGGAGGTCTGTAGCAGGGGCTGAAGTGGTCCAACTTCAAATTATAAGTCTACTTATTCTAAGGTGAGGGGTGAAGGGGGTTAAGAATATGCTTAACAGGATGAACACGGAGTCATGTACAGAATGGCTGAATCACTGTATTGTACGCCTGACACTAATAGAACACTGTATGTTAACTAGAGTGGAACAACAAAAATCCGCCTATTTTAAGAACAACAAATTGTACGGAGATAAAAGTAAATCAGTGTGAATGCATAAACTAAACAGTCTTCTTATGATGAAATGTCAACTTACCAGCATTGAGAATGAAGACAGAAAAACAGATGAAGGCTGTTAGATAAAATCCACCATCTAACTCAGTAAGATATCCACCAACCATGGGGCCCAAGATGAAGCCCACACCAGAGGCTGCATTGAACTGTCCAATTACTAGGGGTCGTTCCTTCTCTGCAACCAGATCAGAGAGCAGAGCTCTTGAAATGGAGAGTGTGTGTTTAAAAATACCTGTAAGGGGACAAGAAACATGCTCTGTGACATTTTTCAGACCAAAAGTATCTTGCGTTTCATCTCTATCACTGACAAGAGTTCTAGTCTCCACTCTCTTCGAATGTCTAAGCTCTGCAGTTTGATGCCTCCGTGACTGGACTCCCGGTCGAGCCCCACAGTCCTAGTTGGTCAACTTATCCCTGGTGGTGAAGCCCTGGATCCTCAGCTTCCCCACCTCCCACCCTGACATCCCAGTATCTCCGGTCCTCTCTGTTAGCCAAGTGCAATTCATGGTGGCTTCTCTACAGAGATGTATCATTCTTTATTCATTCATTCTGTGAATAAACATTCACTGCATACCTACTATACGTCTAGCATTAACTTTGACCCTTGACACAAATGTATCTATCTTCACAGAGCCTGTGTGTATGTGTGTGTGTGTGTGTGTGTGTGTGTGTGTGTGTGTGTATGTGTATAAAGGTGATAATTGCTACAGAGAGAAACAGAACAGGCAAGAAGGATAGGGAGCAAAAATATAAAAATATGATGACACGGTCATCTAAACAATACCAACTGATTTTCTATTAGCGAGAGGGTTATGAATTGGTTGACTAAACAAACTGAAAGCTGTGACATGGCTTAATAAGAGATTCAATTATATGTTACAACTTCATATTCCTCCTACTTCTGCTGATGTATTTGACTTGTCTGCGTCCATACTTCCATATGCTGAACAGACTGTGCATTCTGGTAACACAGCTTGCCCACAATGTCGATTGATGCATAGCAGGCACTCGATCAATGCTCCTGCAGGGTCTGCCTGAATTTTCTCCCAACTGTGATGTAACACAACAGTTTCCAACGATCTTCTTGAAAGAAGTTTAACTCCGCACATCACTCTGCCAGCACACTGATGGTGAGTTCTATACCCAGCTGTGTCTAAACATCAGAGAGGGTGTTTGCCTGATAACCAGCCTCTCTGGGAAGCAAACTTATAAATCCCTTTGGTAATTAGGTAGAGACTCTCTCTAGACCTATTTCCTTGAATGTGAGAAAGGACGGGGCCGGAAGATGATTCCTAAGAGGCTTGATAGATTATGTTCCTGTGATTATAGTACTGTGTTTATTTTGAAATGATACTGATGTCGGGTTCACCTCACACACCTAAGGAAGGAGGAATGTGGTGAGAGTATGCGGTGAGCAACCCAGACTAGCTTTCTGGTACATTTCAGAGGCTGGGCTAGGGGACAGACGGAGGAGGGGAAAACCAAAGGTCTGCTTCTGGTACTTCAACCTCCCTCAGGTTCACCTTCAGGATACAAGGACCTGAATCTACACAGGACATTGCATGGCACAACCCCGGCAAGGCTTCCCAGGGCTCCCTCACATCCCCGGGCCACCAAGCACTGTAGAGGTTCCCATAGCAAGAAAGAACTTTTATGTATAGCTCTCCTGTTGGCAAAGAGTATGACGTTCACCTAACAGAACTATCATTACTCAAACCAGGCTCACGTCATATTAAATAAAAACATTTTAATGACTGTTCACATCCAAAGCAAAGACCTTCATAAACATTTTTTTTTTTTGGGTCAATAGAAAGGCGCAGCATGAATCCTGGAGGGTAAACTCAAAAGACTTGAAGAGTAAGAATGTATGTGATGGAAATGGGGTGAAAATCCCAAATAAGGTGATCATTAACTGCATGTCAAAAGGACTTATTTTATGCTCTGTTCCTTTGGGGTGTTAGTTAAAAACAAGCAGCTTCACTGAATATGGGCAGAGGTCCAGTGCTGCAAACTCGTCCACAGGGCAGCAGTGTGTCAGTGCTCTATTGAGTAAGGGGAGAAAGAAACACTGAAACTCCAGGGCTCTCACAACTGAGAAAGGCAAAGAGAATAAAAAGCTTCCACAGGAACTGCCTACACACCACACTATGACAGCATTCACAAGTGGTGTCTCAAAGAAAGGACAAAATGTTTCAATGAATGGACAAAATAAAAGCTATTTCGAAAATGCCAGAAACATTCAACGTCAGTTTGGAAACAGAAACCAACCCATGAGCCACTACATTGTCATCCTAGTCTCTCCCTCAAGCAGCAGCCAGATTCACAGAAGGCTGTGGGAAAGCCATAGCCATAAATCTCCACTTGAAGTCAGGAAGCCCAATTTTAAAACCATCAGCTCGCCAAGAGAAAGAACAGTAACCACAGTGCTGGCCAAAGACGTTGAACAAATTCTTACTTATTGAACGCACAGAGATCAGATCGATGGGAAGGAGACAGGTCTGTGCAGCCGCGTGATGATTCACACCGACAGACGGCAAGGGCTTCAGACGGTCATGTGCAAGCTTTGGAGCTCGGCACGAGTTAGCAGAGCCTGGCTGATACGAAGTGCTCCGCCACCAGCAGCGGCTGTTGTTGCACTCATGCTGTTGTCATTATTCCCTTTTTTACATAAGCTCTAATCAAGAAGGGAAGTCTCTTTCTACAGATACATGTAACTGACTTATTTTGAGTGCACACACACACAAAGGCAAGGACTCACCCACAGGGACTCTAGCAAGGACAAACAGGAACACATTGGTGGATGCTCCAAGAATCAGATAACCCAGGGCACTGAACAGAATGCACACCAGCAAGGAAGACCGTCTTCCAACCACATCACTCCAGCAGCCCTGAGGAAAGCAAGGAACACAGCAGGTCCACCACAACTATGGAAATGCCCCCAAAATGTTTTTAATTATTTTTAAAAGTTTATTTATTTTTGAGAGAGAAAGAGAGAGATCATGAGTGGGGAGGGGCAGAGAGCGAGGAGACACAGAATCCGAAGCAGGCTCCAGGCTCCAGGCTCCAAGCGTCAGCACAGAGCCCGAACTCATGAATGGTGAGATCATGACCTGAGTTGAAGTCAGACGCTTACCGACTGAGCCACCCAGGCAGGTGCCCTGAAATACCCCCAAAATGTGACCCAGATATGTTGCCAGATGGGAGATAACTTACCACCAATGTGCTAGAAAAGAGCTGCAAAATGCCATAGGAGGAGCCTACAAAAGACATCCGTAAATCAATAAAATCAGATGGACCCATCACAAAAAATGGATTAATATGGTAACAATTACAAAGAAATTAACAGAGAAACACTGGGGGTGGGGGGAGGACCATTTTTAAAAGGAAATTACCCTTTTTTTTTCAGTTGGAAGAGTAAAGCAATACAATTTTTAATAAAAGACCTTCAAAATAAAACTGAAGGAAGCAAAAGAGAGACTAAAGGTAAGGGCCACCCGCAGGGACTCTGACAGAGCGGCCTTCTCCCACTTTGTGAGGATGTGCACCCCCAGCTGAGAAGACTGAACAGAGAGTACTTGGGGGGAGTAGAAATCTGAAATCAGCAAGAATTCTACTGAGTCTTAATCTGCTGTATTATCTCATATGCCTCCAACATTCCAGTTTTATAAAGAACTGACAATGTTTTACAGAGCGCTTTTACCCCCATTATGTCAAATAACACGTCCCTTCTGCTCTGCATAAATACCTTCGTGCTGCTGTGTGGTCCAGTATGATTCCACCTTCCAAGGAAGTACAAATCAGGGCATGGAGGACTTACCAAACATTTTGTACACAGCTGTCCCCAAACATTTGCTTATCTAGCCTGTGAATTACCAAGGGCTCTCAGTCTTAACAGTTTCTTGTACATTAGCACAATCCCAAGCCCTATTTCCTGTCTCTTGGGTGAGTCAGTAACTTGCAGATGTGCAGTTTTTATGCTGCACAGGTAGAGGGACCCTAACAACCCCCTAAGATATGCCGGTGGTGGTGCAGGAAGCTTACAACCAATCTGTCAGGGCTCACCCCAAATCCCTTTGCCACATGGCTTGATTTCTGTAGGTTGTGTTTCTCTGGTTTCTCGCATTAGGTTACAGGTTCCTGCAGGCAGGAACCTACCCTTTAACATACACAGCCAGCTCCTTGGAGAGGCTCAGGAAGTACCTGTAATGTCACTCGTGGTAAGGGGAAGGGGATAATGCTAAACCTCAAAACCTTTCTGAACACAGGTAATCTAGGAAAAGACGAACTGCATTTGCTCCAGGGCAACATTTTTCAGTATTCTGAAAATCCCTTTTATCCCCTTTTCAATTTACCTTTGGGTAACTGATTTATTTTTTAGGGTCTTAGTCTAGAGGATTAAAAATTCAGCACTCTGAAAATGTGCAATATTAACTACTCACCTACTATTCCAGCAACTGTTGGACTTGCTCCAAGAGACTTGACATGAAGGCTCAATAAAGGCACGACCATGCTTACACCAAACAAATCCTAAACAATAAAACACTAATTACCTCCGATTGAAACTGCAGCTTAGGTGTTCTTGAAGTGGTAATCCTAATAACAAACTGATTAAAAAAAATAAAAACAGGGGTGTCTGGGTGGCACAGTCGGTTGAGTGTCCGACTTTGGCTCAGGTCATGATCTCACGGTTCACGGGTTCGAGCTCCGCGTCAGGCTCTGGCTGACGGCTCAGAGCCTGGAGCCTGCTTTGGATTCTGTGTCTCCCTCTCTCTCTGCCCCTCTGTTGCTCATGCTCTGTCTCTCAAAAATGAATAAATGTTAAAAAAATTAAAAAAGAAATAAAAACAATACCTAAAATTTTCAGCAAACAAGAAATCATAATTGTATCTGTAGCATGCTACACTCATCAGGTTAAAGTTATCAAAGAATCAAAATACAATGATAATGTTATAAGAATTGCTACGTGTAAATGCCTGATCCCCATAACCTAGAATCATTCAACCTCAGCTTCTCTGTAATTGATCCTTAATACTCAAGGAGGCTATGAGACAGAAGTTAAATAAAAAAAATGTTTGTGTGTAATGAAGTGGGAAAGGAAGTAGGGATAATGCATATTCCTTGGCAAAGCATCCCTTGCTTAATAATATGAATTTCCTCCCAAAATTAGGGAAGGCAACTAATCATGGTTTACAGCCTTACAAGGTAGTATCTGAAAAGAAAGTCTCAGCAAAGCAGGAAGGAGAAAGACAGCTGGAGTAGCGGGGAAAGCCAATGTTTCGCAGCTGGGTCAATGAAAGTGCATGGGATTTGGGGTCAGACAGTTTTCAGTTCCAGCTCCAACACTTCCTAAGCATGTGTGCTTGGAAAGTTATTGAATGTCACCAAGCATCAGTGCTGTCATCTGTAAAAAATGGGGATAATTTAATACCTGTCCGGTAGAAATATGATGTACATTAAAAGACATAATGGATGAGAAAGGTCTAACATGCAATAGAAGTTCACACATTTTTTCTCTTCTCTGGGACTGGGGATAAGTACTGATCCTTCCTGCTAGGTATTCTGAGTGAACAGATAGATTGTTAATTTTTCCTTTAAGTTTTGTTCTCATTCCTACTTTACTTGGTTACTTTCTACAACTGGCTTAGAAGGAGGAAAGTACATTGGGCATACACACAGTTTTCTTTATATTCAACCCGAATTCCTTTTGTTATAATCCTGGTTAAATACAAAGAAAGAAATGCATGAAAAATATTTTTTTCTTTGAGCCACAATGAATCTTTTGCCTGCCTCTTCTCCTGGTGGCTATACCTTCACCTAATTTTAGAAACATGAATCTCTAAATGCACTTTTCAGTGGCCCTTTTTCATGGTGACATCTTTAGGTGGCCATATAGTTACTATCCAGTGTTCTTAAATAGCCCATAAATTTATACAAGAACTACGGTTTATTATTTTGATATTAAGATTACTTAAAATTTCTTTTGGGCCTGAGTCAATGCCTTGTGGGGTTTTCTGTCAGCTTTGTGTCATCAGCCTACTGATGTATCGTATCATTTAAAAGACACAAAATACATCAGTTACCTACTGAATTTTCTGATCTGTCAGAAAAGGAAACTCAATTGTCCAACAAGATTTTATTTTCCAAAAACTTCCCAGTGCCCCTTGTCATTTAACTTTCAAAACGTTATTCTAAATAAAGGATGGAAGAGAAATAACTAAGTAGGTTGAGATTTATGGAAGGTAATAAGAAAACATAGGCTCATGTGAGCCTGAAAAATATTATGTTTCCAAGGAGGCTGGTGTTAGCTCTTTTGGGAAGTTGTGTCGTAAAACTGTCTTCCCTTGTACTATAAAAGGCAACCTCTCTCTTCCCGTGAATCCACGCGCTCTTCAAAACCACCCACATTGCATGCGCTTTGAATGTTGCAACTTGTCACGTGCCTGTAACCATTTATAAGGAAATCAGGTGAGTGGGGATCGCTTACACCTTTCATGGGAACAGCTACATCTCTGTCAAAACGGGTGAATACACTGTCCAGGATCTTTTTCAGGGTAGGAACCCTGAAAGTATTTTGTGATGAGTAAATTGCTAATAAGAGAATAAGAGACCTGACTACAGCTGATTAAATAAAATATGAACCTCACCGTGTATCTGGAGGAGAGGGACTGAAATCACAGATCTTAGCACCATCTTAGAATGGTAACCGAAAAGGGTCCAGAGGGCCTTCTTGGTCTTCCTTCTTAAACAAGTTGAAACCCGGAAGCCCAGATGAGAACTAAAAACAGAACACTTTGGCAAATGACTTCTTTAATCTTGTTCCCTTCCTCTCTTATTAATCCAAAACCATTTTCTCGAAAGTCTTAGGGCTCTTTACATCTCTAAATATATTAAAAGTAATAACTAAGTTATGTATAATATTCCTTAGATGTTACATAACAAAGAACCATTAGATCCTTCACGGATACCCAAAGCTGCACATATTTTAATCGCTTACATTTTCCATTAAAAAAAAAATCCCTATTCTCTTTTAACTTTTGGGAAATCTTACATTCTCCCCTGAACATATTAGAGACCTGATGATTCTCTTGAACAAATTATTAAAATTTTACATCAGTCTTGCTAAATGAGACTCACTGTGTGCACAGGGCATACACAACATATGAGAAGCTCTGAATATTCAAATCTGTGTTGGGACGCTGACTGTGATGAATGATCTGTGAATTTATTTAAAAAACTCAAACAATTTTGAATTTTAGTTCTTGCTGGTTTCTCTGAACTCCAATCCGGACTTTCCAGGGGAGGGCCCAAATCCTCTTCCTCTGGCAGAACCAGACGGTAGTACCATATGAGAGAGGGAAGCAGTAGCTTACAGTACCCAGCTCCTACCAGAGGGTGGATGGCAGCCAACTCCCTTTCGAAATCTCCAGAACCACTCACACTCAATAGTTTTGAATTCTGGGTGACTAGAATGGAAAGTGGAAGAGGTATTTACACCCTGAAACTGAACTAAGATTAAGGAATGTCAAGCTGAGGCATTCTGGAACTGGAGGCACTAAGCCTGGGGCGGGGTAGGGTGGGCAAGGTTAACTGTAGGCAGAGTTTCTGTGTGAAGTGCTGCCCTCCTGAGTGCTTCATGGCTCTGTGTTTACAGTGACTTGGTGAAAATGCTTTCATCATTGTCTTAACTATTAATTCAACATTAAAACTGTACAGGCTGATGAACACCTTGCAGTGAGGAGGGGGCAGGGAAACTGCCTTCCTGCTCCTCTCCTAGCTGAGCATGGCTCAGCATCCAGACTCTATCATACTGGGGAGCAGTGGTCTTAACCTGCATCTGGGCAGAAAACGATAATTCCTCTTTGCCAAGACCTAGTGACACTGGGGACTATTCACGGCCGAGGCAGTCTTCTCCCAGGGACGTTTAACCTGACTAGTTCCTTTTGTCATCAAGATACAGACTCAGCAAAGAGGAAATCCTACCGGACCTTTGTCCCAATTCTCCCCTAACATGGATTGGCTCACAACCAGATCAAATGCACCAGGTCTAGACTTGGAAAGAGAGGAGTAAAGAGTTGGATCTCGGGTTCCTGGAGATAATGACCCATGAACTACCAACACAAGCTTACTAGTAAGACAGTTAAATTCTTCCCAGCAGGGACTATGTATTACAATGATTGGAGCTTTAAAGCATCTACCACATAGCAGCTTTTCTGAAATTCTATCAATAATACATGGATGGATGTATGGATGACTTCCTCCATCGATGCTACACTCATCTTTCTAAGCTTTCCATTCTACATTGGAAATCATAACAACCGCCGTTTATTTAACCAGGACACACGCACAAATCATGAAAAAACCAAATCTGCGTTGTCCAATCTTTGTTGAAGGGCAGATGTGTATAATTCACTGTGGTTTGCATTTTTTTTGGTTGGTAATACAGGTGTGCTGTTTCGAAGGGACACATGCACCCCTATGCTTATAGCAGCCCTATCCACAATAGCCAAATATGGAAAGAGCCCAAATGTCCATCAAAGGATGAATGGATAAAGAAGGTGTGTGTGTGTATACACACAATGGAGTATTACTCGGCAATCAAAAAGACTGTGGTTTGCATTTTTAAACACTCAAGTCTACCAGGAATCCTAGTGTAAATGTGCCTAATTCTCTCCAAGTGGGGTCATCAACAGAGACTTCCCCGACCTGGACTGACATAAAGGCCTGTGTATTCCTAGCACATTTACAGACACCAGATCAGCTGGACTTCCTCAAGCTTGCCCACCAGCCCTTACTGTCCACCCTGCATGCGCAGTACCTACCACAGCATCTAACACCTGGGGTCACCTTTGAGCCCGGCTGGATCACAGATCACACTTGAGGCTGGTGCTGGGGGCCTTTCAGAGGGCAAGAGGGGCACAGGAGCTGCGAACTGGGCCCTCCAGAAAGCGCTTAGGGGCAATAAAGCAATATGGCCTGGCAGAGCGAAGGGGTTTAGGAGCAAGAGGAGGCTTGAAAAGTAAGGAAGCACCACCAGGCGGATCGCAGGTTCCCAGCCCTGGCTGAACCTTACCACCGCTCGAGCTTCAAGAAAAAAACCACTCCTAATTGGTTCAAGGTCCAGGACGCAGCCCTTCGACCTCAGCCCCGGAACTCACCAAGAAGCCCACCAGGTAAAGGCAGAGCAGGAAGCGGCGGGCTCTGACGGCACTGGCGCCAGGAGCCCGCGCCTCAGCCCCGGCACCCGGCTCCTGCCTTGGCTTCCGGGTAGCCGAGGCCGACCCCCGGGCGGAGGCCAGGCCGCGGCGACCCCCAGGCTCCATACGAACACTGGCTGGGGGGTGCGGCCACCGCAGCCGCTGCCGGGAACCGCCCCCGCACGCCAGCCCCGCCCCGAGCGGAAGCGAACGGCGTGCGCCTGCGCAGAGGGTAGCTCCACGAGGCTGCGCGGCGGTGGTCCGGGAGAGGCGGGCCCCGTGCGCAGCCGCAGTTTGGGCCCGGGACGCGGAGCTGACGGCGCGAGCCTGTGGAGCGTGAGAGACGCGCCAGCTTTGTTGTGGTAATGATGATGTTTTATGTTTCCAAGGACGGGAGGGTTCAGTAAAGAGCTTCACCAAAGAGTATGCCCCCCTCCGCCCCCCGCCCCCGCCCCGGGTGGCGGCTGCCCAGCCTGGGAGACTCAAGACTTAGGCTCTAGTGGGCTCTGAGTGACGTGGAGTAGGTTCCTCTGGCCCCTCCAAACTTCGGCTTGCCCGTTGGAAAAGCAGCGGAAATAATGTAGATTAATCTCAGAGAGCTGTGAGGATCCTGCAAATGCTTCCTGAGCCCGAGGGGAGGTTACAGTTGCCTGGAATAATTAATAATAAGCATGTAATAAATAAACGTGATAAATCAGAAACATACAATAAACAAGAGAAGAACACGATAAATAAAATAATGTGGTGACAAGTGGTAGAAGAAAGGCCCTGTTTCCAGATGAAAACTAAGGCCGGGAGTGAGCTGCTTTCTTTTGGAAGCTTGGGAGAGGTGGCATGTGTATACGTGTGTGTGTGTATATATGTGTATGTACATATATATGGCGGAAACTTTCTGAACAGAGTAATCAGGGAGATAAGCAGGAGGCAGGATCGATCATTCAGGACCTAAAAGGCCCTGGCAGAGCTTTAAGATTTTATTTTGAGTGCAATGAAAGGAATTAAGCAGTGCATGACGCCAAATAGTGTGTATATCGATCACTTGGCACAGGGACTGACATATGGTAAGTACTTAATATTAATTATGGTTATTAGCCCCTCTTATTAGGAACTTAGTTCCTACTCCTCTCTCGGTCTGAGATTTTGATGAGAAATCTTAATTTAGTTGTGCAGGTTGCTAAATGCCTACATCTGTTGGATTTGATCTTGCAAAGTTTGTCGTGTGAAAGGGCACCGTTTAGGAAAGAATGAGATACTGAAATTTAGAGTGGAGATGTGTGGTTGGAACCAGATGAATCTGACAAGCTTGAGCCCCCCACCCAAGTCACTCTGAGCCTTCTTTGCCTCTAGAAGTAATTTGCCTTCTTGTATCCAAGGAAACTAGCCTTCCTGTGCTTCCTGAAGTTTGCATGGTTAACCCATCCGGGGTAGGTGCTTTGAAGAGGAATACTCCTGTTTCTCAAGACCCATTGAAACCACTCACTTTTCACTAGATAGATAATGAGGGTAAAATCTCAGCATACTCCAGGGGGCAGGTAGACACTGTGACCTCAGAGAAAATTGCTTACACACCAAAAGAATTGAAAGACTGCTAATATATAATCAGCATACCTTGGAAATGTATAGGGTAGGAAATTTTAAGTGTGTCAGATTAAGGAGGGAAAACTATAACACTAGATTAGGCAGAATTCACCAATAGGAATGCACTTACTAGGTTCCAGATGGAATGTGTTTGCTTGGAGAGCCAGAGGTGGCTTTCATAGTTTGACTGGTTGGTTGACTGAAACATGGCCTCAGAGGTTTCTTGGCATAATTTGATTATCTTGGGCTGTCAGAGGTTTCCTGGCATAATATGAAGAAGGGAGTCCGAAGCTTGAGAAAATAAGTGTTATAGTGGATTTATGATGTATGACCTGCATGCCTAACCCCCAAATACATCCCATGAGAATGCCTGGAAGGCACTACCTTAATTAGGCATTGAGGACTATGTTAGTGGGAGAAGCACTTACATTCTTTCTTTCTTTTTTTTTTTTAAGTTTATTTTGAGAAAGAGACAAAGCATGAGTCCGGGAGAGGCAGAGAGAATGAAGGGAGAGAGAATCCGAAGCAAGCTCTGCGTTGTCAGCATGGAGCCTGGCATGGGGCTCGAACCCATGAACCGTGACATCATGACCTGAGCTGGAGTCAGAGGCTTAACTGACTGAGCCACCCAGGAGCCCCACACTTAATATTCTTGAAGAGGCTTGTGATTGCTCTCTTTTGTAGGCTGGGTGTAGCTATGGGTGATACTGCTTTTGAGGTGATATCCCTAGTTTAAACGGAGGTAATAAGATCCCAGATTATTAGAGGCCAGATGGCACCACTTTGACATCAAAGACAAGGTGGGCATATTTACTGTAAGAGGTAACATGTACCAGTGATCAGAATGCCTTGGCCTTCAGGAATCTTTTACTATGGCTAGTTGACTGTAATATCCCTAGGAATGAAATAACCTACTAGAGTATTGCTTGTGTTATATAACAGAAAAAACTCTAGATTTGGTACCCAAAATCCTAACTTGATTTGCTATAGGAGAATCACAGCCTCTTACCCAATACTAGACACAAATCAATTCACAAACAGAGCCCCTTGACTCAAGGGGAGTCTAGGTAACCTTAGGTGGAATGTTGAAGCATTCACATGAGTATATACCATAAGTCTTCCTCCAGACTTTCCCTTGTGGAGCCTGCAGCCGTTATTAGAATGGGAATTATGAAAAAGGAAATACCCAGATCTTTGGAGAATTATTAGACACTGGCTTCAGATTGACACTAATTCATAGGAGCTCAAAATGCCACTGTGCACCATCAGTAAAAATGGAGCTGTACTGGTAATCCTGAGTACTATATACTTGATGCAGTGATTTTCTAGGACAACTCACCAGACTCAGTATATAGTCATACACCTATAGCTGAGATTTATTACAGGAAAATGACACAAAGCAAAATCAGCAAAGTGACTTGCATGGGACAAAGTCTAAAGGAAAATAGTAATGAACCTCCAAGTGTCCTATCCCAGTGGAGTCACACAGGATATAATTAATTTCTCCAGCTATGAGTTATGACACGTATGAAATGTGTACCAGGGGAGATCGTTAGAGACTTAGTGCCCATCTATCACCTAACTACCCTAACTACTGTGCAGAGAAGAGTTAACATAGCAGGCCTGTTATCCTTTGAAAGGTCTGCTTAAAATGTTGTCCCTTGGGACAGCTGCATGCAGAAGAATGAGACAGGATCATTTTCTTACACTACATACAAAAATAAACTCAAAATGGATTAAGGATCTAAATGTGAGACATGAAACCATAAAAACCCTAGAAGAAAGAGTCCATGACAAAGTAGCAAGAGTTGCAGAGATGGAGGCTATACACAGGCTCAGTAGCATGGCTTTACTCTTCAATGCATCTTCAATGCCTGATATGCCAACGGCAAAGACCAACATTTAATTCCCGCTATGCTACCATTCCATGGGGGATCAGTCTGCTGTAAGATTGACCGTATCAGAACTCTCTTATTATGGAAGGTGCAGAGATTGATCCTTAGTAGAATAAACATATTCTACGTACGTATTTGCCTTCTCTGTTCATGATGCTTCTGACAACACCACTGTCCATGGCCTCACAGCATATCTTCTCTTCCTTTGTGGTATTTCACATAGTATTGCTCCTGATCAGTGTACTTGTTTCACTACCAAGGAAGTAAAGCAATGGTGTCATCCTTATTGAATTCACTGATCTTAGCACATATCACATCGCCAAGAAGAGGCTGGCCTAATTTAATAAATAATGTCTTATTGAAGGTTCAATTACAGTGTTAGATACCCTAAAAGAATGGAGTTCTGTCTTAAAGCATATAGTATATGCTTTGAATTAGAGACCATTATATGGTGCTGTCTCCCCCATATCCAGAAGACATAGTTTAGGAATCAAATTGTGAAAGTGGGAATAACTCCTCTCACTTGCACCTAGTAACTCACTTAGTCCATTAGTGCCATCTCAGCTACTTTGAACCCTGTGTTTTGAGGTCTTTGATCCTAAGAGGGCAATGCTTCCACTATGGGACCTCACAAAGGTTCTGTTGAATTAGAAGATGTGACCACCACCTGGCCACTTTGGCCTTATGCCACTAACCCAGGAAGAAGAAGGGGTTATTCTACTGGCTAGAGTGATTGACCAATTCTGATTACCAAGGAGAAATTATTGTACAACATTGTTGTACAATGGCATGAAGAAAGACTGTATGTAGAAAACCACACAACATACAAACAAACAAAAATAGAACTATTACAGAATCAGACCCTTCACTGATAAAGACTTGCATCATTCCATGAGGTGAATAACTCTGACCAGTTGATGTTTTAGCAGAGGGCAAGTGAAATTCAGCTCAGGCCATGGTCTCATGGTTCATAGAATCGAGCCCTGTGTTAGACTCTACGCTGACAGTGTGGAGCCTGCTCGGGATTCTCTCTCTTCTCTCTCTCTGCCCCTTCCCCACTTGTGCCCTCCCTCTCTCTCAAAATAAATAAACTTTAAAAAATATTTTCAAAGTTAAAAAAAAAAAGATATAGGACACAAGAAAGCCATAGATACCATATCAACTATGACCTTATGTCCAGTTACAGATGTGAGGACTGTTATGATTATTTGTATATGCTATCCTTCTGTCTTCTTCTTCCAAGGATAATTATATATGTGAGTGATGGAGGTTAACCTTGCAATTTAGTCTTTAGGTAACATAATATTCAGTGTGATTGTGACTAAAATCGGGGAGCAATTAATATAGTCAGTAATAGATACAGTGAATATTGAGACTGTGTCCTTTTTGTTAGGTGGAAAATTATATGGAAACTGAAATATGAATAGAAGGATGTATTTGGACAAAGGATGGACAAAATTATTGATTGATCTCAGTTCCAAATCCAAATATACATATAATTGTCCTGCTCTGTGATACTGGAGCAGAACCCTGTCAAAATTTCTCCTTTACTAGATGGTCTAATGTTAATCTCTTTTAGTAGAAGGTGCTGAGGGACTAATGTGCTTTTCTCTCTTCTTGTTCCTGTGGTATGTGGCAGCCAAAATAGTGTGAAATACCTACTGGTGCTTAGCCCCAGCAAGTTTCAGTGCCACCCAATGCAAGCAGAAAATTCCACTGACATCCCAGCTGGTTTCCAGGTGAACCTCCCAGGTGTCATAGCAAGTAATTTCCTAGGCATTTCCACAGACACACTGGCTGGTGGCTTCCCAGTGAGTTTCATCAGTGTCTCAACCAAGGGCAATAGGTAAGTAGAAGATATAAAGACATCGAAATTTGTTATAGAGAGAAATAAAACTGTCTATATTTCATAGACCACCTGCTCATCTATATAGAAAATACTAAGAGGTCTGTAAGAAATCTACTAGAACTAAAAGATTACAAAATACAAGGTCAATGTACAAATAAGGAATTTTCTTTATATATCCTAGCAATGAATAATTAGAAACTAGAGTTTAAGAAGAAAATCGTTAGGAAAACATTAAATATGAAATAAGGATAAAGTTGACTAAAAATGTGCAGAGAGAAATCCTCTTTGGACCTGTTGAATTCCTGTGCTTCTTAGTGGGCACACCAAGGTGGTAAACCTCTAACCATTCTTTTCTTTCTTTTATTTTTTTTATTTTTTTATTTTTAAAAATGCTTTATTTATTTTGAAGAGACAGAGAGAGAACGAGCAGGGGAGGGCAGATAGACAGGGAGACAGAGGATCTGAAGCAGGCTCCATGCTGACAGCAGCAAGCCTGATGTAGGGCTTGAACTCACGAACCACAAGATCATGACCTGAGCCAAGGTCAGACACTCAGCCGACTGGACCACCTGGGCGCCTCACCATTCCTTCATTTGTGTCATTTTCTCAGAGCTGATTATACAGTTGGTAACCTTGAAAGATGAGGTAATGTCCTTTCACTTATCAAAGGTAAAGCTTACTTTGTCCTTACCAACAAGCTGAGTGTTTCTGAGTTGTGATTAAAAAACACTATCTGTGCAGAATCCATATGGGTCTGCTGCATCACTCTCCTGGAATATGGAAGCAAGAGAAATTGGCATAAACATGCTGGTGTTTTTGCTATTTGTTGCGTCATGAGTAATAAAGTATTTTGTCTCTTATGCAGGGGTCTCATGTCTTTTGTTGGCATCTGTGAAATGGTAATAGGCTAACTTAATTTTTAAATGGCGTAAGATCAAACTTAACACCCAGCAAAGACCTATACACTGAGAGATATGAAAATGGACCTAAATAAATGGAGAGATATACCATGAACATGAACTGGAAGACTGAATATTGTTAAGATATTACTCTCATTTGTAGTATACTACATTGAAACACAACTGCTTGTCATTAGAATGGCTACAGATGAAAAGAGTCGGAGGGATATGGAATAATAATTCCAATGGGAATATGAAATGCCACATCCATTTTGGAAAAGAGATGGGCAATTTCTTTAAAAAGTTAAACAGTTAAACATACACCTACCATGTATACTTCAATTATACTCTGAGATATTTACACAGTATATATGAGAGCATATATCCAAATGAGTTTTGTACACAGATGTCCATACAAACTTTATTTGTAGTAGCCACAAACTGGAAACAATCTATCCATCAAAAGGTGAACTTGCTAAACAAATGATGGTAAATCCATACAGTAGAGTTCTGCTTAGCAATAAGGTACTATGAATTCATACCACAATATGGATGAATCTCAAAATAATTATGCTGACTGAAGAGATAAGATGAAAAGGAATACATGTAGGATTCCATTCATGTAAAGATTTCACAGAACTCTTGTTTCACCTCCCAACATGTAAAGAGCTTGGAAGTTGACTCTTCCATTCTTACCATAAGTAAAAAAATATGGAGAAATTGAAACAAATAACTTTTAATGGAGGCATCTGAAAATTGATGTCACAGGGTAAGCCATCACCTGGGAATCTGGAGAGAGCCTAATACAGACACAGTCAGCCTAATACCAGCAGAAGTTGCTGGAACTAGTAACCCGCAGGAACACTTCCATTGTAATTTTGATGAATTATTGGAGGTTGACAGTTGACTGGCATGAGACTTAAATCTTGGGGGCCCAGTCTCAGGGATACCCATACTCTCATGGTATTTACCAACAGAAGCTCCACACCAGATTTTTATGGTGAGGATTTGAGAAAAGTCCCTGTATGTTTTCAACAGGGAGAGGAGAAAATTTAAAAATTAACACAGGAAAATTAACCATTTTGAAATACACTGAGGGCATTGTCTATAACAAAGGTAAGCTACCAGAGCCTTATCTGACTTGAAAAAGGACAATTAAACAACTCTAGCACCCTCTAACATTTTATTTCACACAAAAGGAGGGGGAAAAGAAGGGGGCCAACATATGCTTCCAAAAGTCATAATCCAAAGACTCAAACCCACTAAAGCATTGAGATTTAATCATAAGGTTATAGAATGTTTTCCCTCTCCTACACCTTATGAAAATATCAACAAACCTTCAGTAAGAGTGCATTACAACTGAGAAACATGTAAGACATACACCCTATTTAAGGACTTTCTAAGGAAACCCGAATACAGCAGGAAAAACAAAAAACACGGGAACTGGAGAAAACTGAAGCCTCTGGAACTTACAGCCATAAACACATTAAATACAGCCTAATTCCTAGCAATATTAATATAAAACCTCACTTTAAAAGCCTAATCACTTGAGCTTCTATTCCCCAATACGTACATGCCTGGCTTTTGACAAAAATTTAAAATGCATGCTAAAGGGCAAGAATGAACAGTCTGAAGAGACAAGCGTCAGAACTAGGCTCACATACGACACAGGCCTTATAATTATCAGAGGACTTAAAGTGACTATGATTAATACATTAAGGGCTCTTATGGAAAGTAGACAACATGCAAGAACAGAGGGACAATGCAAGCAGAGATGAAAACTCTAAAAAGGAATTGAAAGGAAATGATAGAAATCAAGAACATTATAATAGAAATGAAGATTGCCTTTGATGTGCTTATCAGTAGACTGAGCTCAGGAAAGAATCCTTGAGTTTGAAGATAGGTCAATAAAAAATGCCCTAAGTGAAAAGCAAAGATAAAAAAATGAATTTTAAAAATATATCAGAATATTGAAGACCGTTGGGACAATTTCAAAAAGTATGTGATATGCATAATTGGAATACCAGATGAAGAAGAAAGAGAATTATTATTTGAAGTAACAATGGTCTAGAATTTCCCAAAATGGATGACAGAGACCATACCACAAAAGACTCAGAGAACACCAAGCAGGATAAATACTAAAAACCCTACATGAGCTGTATATTAAAAATGCAGAAAACCAAAGAACAACAACGACATTCAAGGGAATCTAATTGACATTTATGAAATACTTCATCTAGCATTGCAGAATACCCATTCATCTCAGGTTTGCATTGACATTCACCAAGAGACCACGTTCTGGGCCTTAATATATACCTTAACAACTTTAGAAAAATAAAAAAGTATGCACAATGGATTTAAACTAGAAATTGATAACAAAATTACCAGATTTTCAACACCCTTGAAAATAAACAACATACATTTTTTTAAGTTTATTTATTTATTTTGAGGGAGTGGGGGCAGAGAGAGAAGGAGAGAGAGAGAATCCCAAGTAGGCTCCATACTGTCAGTGCAGATCCTGACATGGCTCAAACCCACGAACTGTGAGATCAGGATCTGAGCCAAAGTTAAGAGATGCTTAACTGACTGAGCCACCCAGGCGCCCCTAACAACATACTTTTAAGTAGCACGTGGGTCAAAGATGAAGTCTTACAAGATATTAAAAAATATTTTCAACTAAATAAAAATGCAACTTCTCAGAATTGTGAAATAGAACAATTGTGGCACTCAGAGGGAAATTTATAACATTGAATGCATGTATCAGAAGAAAGATCTAAAATCAACAATCTAAGCTTAACATTTTAGGACACTAAAGGAAGAACAATTTTAATTTCTTTCTTTGGAACCAATTTTCTAATCCATATCACATTCTCTTTTCTTGAAGAACTTCCTTTCACATTTCTTATAAATGTAGGTCTGCTGGCACTGAATTCTCTATATTGTATGAAAAGGCTTGATTTTCCTTCCTTTTATTTATTTGTTAAACTTTTTAAAACTTTCCTTCCTTTTACTTATTTTTTAAACTTTTTAAAAAGTTTATTATTTTGAGAGAGAGAGAGGGAAAGAGAGCACTGTCAGTACAAAGCCCAATGTGGGACTTGAACCCACAAACTGCAAGATCATGACCTGAGCTGAAGTTGGATGCTTAACTGACAGCTATCCGGGTGCCCCATTATCACTTTACTGTATTTTAAATGATCCTCTTCTGAATTTATCTCCTACATATTCTCAAGGTGCTTCTTGACATTTGTTACCTTTAGATCAATCATACCCTGAGGAATTTAGCCAAGGAGATTTCTGGTAACTTCTCACATACTTCACCTTTTAGCCAAATGCCCTTTAAGTAGACCTGTTGCCAGTGGATTTCTAACTCTGAACATATTCAAGGAGTAGAACTTGTTTGTTTGTTTCACCTTTAAAATTTTACTTCATCCCTTAGAATCCTGTTTATAGGTTTTTGAGAAACCCTATTGAATGGATTTCACAGTACATTCCCGTGTTTGTTTGCTTGTTTCTTTCTTTCATGTTTGTTTATTTATGTATTTATTTATTTTGAGAGAGAGAGCACGCAAGCAGGGGAGGGGAAGAGAGAGAGAATCCCAAGCAGCTCTGCACTGTCAGCACAGATGTAGGGCTCAAACTCAAGAACTGTGAAATCATGACCTGAGCCAAAATCAAGAGTCAGAGGCTCAACCGACTGAGCCACCTGGGGGCCCCCTTCCCTTCACTTTTAAAAAGTATAGAATTCTGGTATGGCATGTGGGTTTTTTTTCTTCCAGCACTTAAAAGATTTCACCCCATGTTTTTTCATCCCTTGTGTTTTCTAATGAAAAGTTGTTGTAACTCTTAAACCTCTGGGTAATTTGCCTTCTTTTCTGTGGCTGCCTTTAGGATTTTTATCTTTGTCTTTTATGTTCAGCAGTTTGAATACGGTAGGTCTATTTTTTTTTTCTATTTTGGTATTAATATTGCTTGATATTCTCTGAGTTTCTTGGATCTGTTGTTTGGTGTATCTCCAATTTAGGAAAATTCTCAGCCATTATTTTTCAAATATTTCTTCTGCCCCATTCTCTGTCTTCTACTGCTGGGACTCCAGTGATACATAGACCCATTTATTACTGCCCATCAGACTTTGAATGGTGTGTTCTGTTTATTTTTATTTTTTTCTCTTTTTTCTTTTTGCGTTTCAACTTGGGTAATCTCTATTGATCTGTCTTTAAGTTCAGTGTTTCTTTCCTTGGCTGTGTTTCGTATGCTGATGAATTTGATAAAGGCAATCTTCATCTACTGTGTTTTGATGTCTAGATTTGCATTCAATTCTGTCTTATAGTTTACATATCTCTGCTGAAGATGTAAATCAAGTCTTAAATGTCTACCTTTTCCATTATAATCTTTAACATATTTATCTGTTATTTTAATTCCATATTATGATAGATTCAACATCTGGGTTATGTCTGGGCTTGGTTATGATGATTATTTTGTCTCTTCAGACTTTGTTTTTTCTTTTACAACAACATTCTTAAAAGGTAATTCACATATTATACCATTCACCTATTTAACACCTACAATTCGAGAGCTTTTAGAATACTCATGGGATAGTGCAATCATCACCACAATCAATTTTAGGTTAGGGATGTCTGGGTGGCTCAATTGGTTAAGAGGTCAACTCGATTTCAGCTCATGTCATGATCTCAGTGGCTCGTGGGACGATCTCCACACTGACAGAAAGGAGCCTGCTTGGGATTCTTTCTCTCCTCTCTTTCTGCTCCTCCCCTGCTCTTCCTTCTATCAAAATAAATACATAAACTTAAAAACACAAAACTTACTTTTAGAATATTGTAGTCACTCTGAAAAGACAACCTGTACATCTTAGACATCACCCTGCAAACCCCAACCCTCCTAGGCCCCAGGAGGCTACTAATCTACTTTTTGCCTCTATGTATTTGCCTATTCTGGACATTTCATAATAAATAGAATTATGCAATATGTGTTCCATTGTGACTAGCTTCTATTAATATTGATTTCAAGGTTTGTCCTTATGGTAGCATAGATGCCAATAACATTCATTGTGTGGATAGACCACATTTTATTTATTCATTCATTGATTAATAGACATTTGGGTTTGTTCTAATTCGGGGATAATACAGGTTTAATACTGCTATGAACATTTGTGTACAAATTTTTGTGTATATACATGTTTCTATTTTTCTTGAAGTAGAATTGCTTGTGGTAACTCTATGTTTAAACATCGGAAGAACTGTCAAAACTGTTTTCAGGGGCGCCTGGGTGGCGCAGTCGGTTAAGCATCCGACTTCAGCCAGGTCACGATCTCGCGGTCCGTGAGTTCGAGCCCCGCGTCAGGCTCTGGGCTGGTGGCTCAGAGCCTGGAGCCTGTTTCCGATTCTGTGTCTCCCTCTCTCTCTGCCCCTCCCCTGTTCATGCTCTGTCTTTCTCTGTCCCAAAAATAAATAAAAAACGTTGAAAACTGTTTTCAAAAGTGGCTATATTGTTTTATATTACCACCTGCAGTGGATGGAAGTTCTAATTTCTCCATGTCCTCAAACATTTATTAGTTAATGGTAGTTGTGTGGATTTACATTTTCCTGATGGTCAACACTGTTGAGCATCTTTTTATGTGCCTTTTTGCTATTTGCGTATCTTGTTTAGAGAAATGTCTGTTCAGGTACTTTGTCCATTTTTAAATTGGGTTGTCTTTTTATCATTGAATTGTAAAATTTCCTTATATATTCTAGATGTAAATCTCTTATATGGATTATTATTATTATTATTAAATCTCCATATGGATATGTGTATTATTAATATCTATCCTATTCTGCAGGTTGTCTTTTCACTTTCTTGATAGTGTTCTTTGATGAACAATAGTTTTTAACTTTGAGGATGTCCAGTTTATTTTTTGTCTCTTAATTGCTTGTGCTTTTGTTGTAATATCTAAAATGACATTGCCTAATCCATGGTTATGAATATTTATGCTCACTTTTTTTCTAAGAACTTTATAGTTCAGCTCTTCAGTTTAGGCCTTTGATCCATAGTGAATTAAATTTTTGTGTATTTTGTGAGAAGGGGAGGAAGAGGGTGGGCCATGTCTCAAATGTCAAGAACTCTTGCTGTTTGTATCAAATTTTTAGTAGATTTTTGACTAAATGTTTCTACATTGGTTTATGTAATTGTCCTTTAGGACAATTTGCTCAGACTGTAAATGGTTGAGTGTTTTAAATAGCTTTTACCAGTTATGCTTGTGTTATTGGGGAATGGGTGCATCGAGTTCCTCAAGCTGCCACTTTGGAAGTGGAACTTAGGCTCCATTTTCTTCTTGCTTTTCACATGTTCTGTAATATTTTTGTTAAATGCTTGGCATGTTGTATAGGACACTAGTTAGTGAGATAAATATAAATATATATGTGTATTTTGCTTATATACTTGGAGGTGAGCACAACTTTCCTTCCGCTGATCCTTCAGTGTGAAGGTGTGTGTTAATCTAGTCAGGAGCTTGACTGAGCTGGAAGTTTGTTGTTGCCCAGTTACCCTCAGTAATTACTTTGCTGGTTACCCTCTCTGTACCATAGACTTCATGGTCTTGAGTGCAGGGGTTCTCACTTGAGGATGATTTTGCTTTCTGGGGGACATTTGGGACTGCCTGGGAGTATTGCTACTAGCATCTGGCGAGTAGAGACCAGAGATAATGCTGAACATCTTGCACCTCACAGGACGGCACCCACAACAAAAAATGATCCAGCACATAATGTCAGTAGTGCCCAAGTTAGGAAACACTACTCTAGAGCTACCTGAAATTCCACATAGTTTGCTAGAGGGTTTTCCTATTATATCTGCTGTCCTCTTGGCCAGCTTTGCACGGTCCCTCAGAGAGCATATTTCTCTTGGAATTCCTAGGTATATTCCACTGTTATTTCTACTTGGACGCATGTTAGCTTGTGGGTAGCTGGCAGGGGAGGGGAGCATTCTCTGATGTTCTGACTATGTCTTAGCCAGGCTCTGTGAACCTGAGGCTTGGGGTGTGGCCTTCACAAGTGTTCACATTTTCATTCTGCTGTATGCTAGGCCTGACACCACATATTCTAGTTCCTCACTTAGGGAGAGAGATTTCTTTAATAGACTTTATTTTTCAGATCAGTTTTAGGTTAATAGAAAAAATAAATGGAACATAAAGAGTTCCTACATATCCCCTGCCTCCACACACGCAGAGCCTGCCCTATTATCAGTATCCTGTGCCACAGTTTATATTTGTTATAATCAATGAACTTGCATTGACCCATCATGGTCACACGAAGCCCATGGTTTACATTTTGTGTTGTACAGTCTGCGGGTTTGGACAAATGCATAAAGGCATGTATCCAGCATTATACTATCATGTAGAATATCCTCACTGTTCTATCAATCCTGCACACTCTACTTACTCCTGCTTCTCTCTTGGGGTAAAGTTTCTTCTTTGCTTCCTTCTTTCCTTCCTTTCTTTTTACCTCCTTTTTTTTCTTGCTTAAAACACACACACACACACACACACACACACACACACACACAAAACACACACAAAAGAAACCCTTTTGTTTTTCTCAGCTACAAAGGGTTTTCTCTAATGCCCTAAGGTGACAATTTTGTTTCTCTTCTCCATTCGGATTTAGGCTTTTGTTCCACGGGAGAGTTGTCAGTAGAGTTTGGCAGTGGCTACTTTTCTGATGCCTCAGGCAATACTGAGGTAGGAGAGGATGGAGATTCTCCCCAGTCTTTGGAAATACCTGGAAGAGTTTGTTGATGCAAACAAATTGATATGAATCCCCCTGTGTATGGGTAGATCTTTATGCTAGCCACACTTGGCCTGTAGCAATTCATAAGGAATTTGTAGCTAACTTACATGCCACTCAGCATGATCCACTATATATGCATGGGTCCTTTTTCTTCCTGGAGGCACATGTCTTTCCCAAGAGATACAGATTGGTTAGTTGTTTACCTGAGATCTCAATTCTCTCATGGGTTCAAGAAAAGTTATTCATTTAAAGTTTGTCTAACCTTTTGTTTGTAGAAAGGGTGGCAGAATGTTCCTTCCAGTTTCTACACTTCCAAGATGAAAATGGAACTTACTCCTTTTTTTTTTTTTTTTTTTTACATTGCTATAATTCTTTGACAGCTGCTATTGAACTGCAATCTGCAAAGAGCATCTAACTCCTGACTTTAGTTTTATGTTCTGGGGTAACACTTTAGGGTCCCACCCTTATGACCTCATTTTATCCTAATTACCTCCTAACAAGTACTATATCCAAAGAAAGTCACAATGGGGTTAAGGATTCAACATATGAATTTTGGGGGGCACACAAACTAGCATAATAAGAAACCCTGCCATGGAGAGATGCCTCAGTTTCCTTATTGATAAAATAGGGGAAATCATAGCACTTATTACAGTGGGTTATTGTGAAGTTTAAATGCGTTAATAAGCACTTAGAACAGTGCTTAGAACAGAGCCAGCGCTACGTAAGTGCTGGGTGCTATTAATTTGTCACTGTGGTCATTTTTGTTATTTAGCTGTTGTGTTGAGTATCCTGATATGTCCTGATTTTCAAGTGCTTACCCCATACTTCCTATGGAATTAAATCTACAGAACTTAAAGGACTTGGCTGAGCAAAACATGAAGAGAAGTCTGTGTAGCCCTTCATACAGAAACCACCAGCACCTTTAACAGTGCTGCAGACAGCGGCCTCTCCCTGGACAGCTTCTGACTGTATTTTCACACCAATGCAACACCAACTATTTCTCCTCTTTGAGACTTGGTAGCACAAAGGTCACATGGATGTGTCTCTCCACCCTGCACTCTCTTACTCCTGGATTGGATTGTCTTTCCTTTGGGGCACAGAACTGGCTTGCAGACGCTGAGCCCATTTGAGCCTCTTGCTTTGGGAAAATCATCTGAAGTGGGAATGAAAAGACCATCTTCATTTTTACTGAGAAAGAAGACCAGTGGCCAAGGTGTGGAAGGACAAGGCAACACACCCCAGAGCCAAGACAAACATGTCTTTCTCTATATGAAGATTCAAATCATGACACACAAGATTCATGGAAAGCACTTTCACAACTGAGGGACAGGAGAAGGAAACTTTTTATTCACAGGTTTCTGGCATGTGGAGTGTAGCATGTACCCTCAAGAGAGAATTGCAAGGAAACAAAGGGATGAGTAAATTCAAAGTAGCAATTCTTTAAGATGTATATTTGTATAATAGATACATTCTGATAAGTTATATCTGTTTGATTTCTAGTTTTACAAATCAAAAATATTTCCCCTTTAGTCCACTGTTTTGTTTTTGAAATTGTTTATTATGTTTTGATTGCAGTTGAAGGCAGGTTTTTAACAAATAAGTTCTCAGTTTTTTACCTCTTTCAGGAGCTGATGCACTTAAGTTCACTAATAGAGTTCCTTATGGAGCTCTATGAAGCTAGATAGTGAACTCCCTTTCAAAGTAAAAGATGTCATTGTAATATAATCCCCTTTGTGTGAGTTACTTGTATAAGTAGCTCTCAATTTAATGGAATACTAACTGCCTAAATTATTGAGGTGAGTGAGGCAGTGGATCTTGCTACAGTTGTGTTCAGTGTAGGCTGTTCATCAGGGCCTTGGTACTTTGGTGGAGCCATCTTAGTAAAGGCTGATCAGCATCAAATACTATTGTGAAAATAGCAAATCTTGTATTTGTATTTTAGAATATTTGTATTATATAAAAATTCCCACAACTGACCATAGTGGACCAGAGAATGCAAATTTTACCTGTGGCCAGCAGATGGCAGTGTTCAACCCAGTTCAGTTCACCTCCATAAGATTGCTGGCTTACTTATTCGGTTAGTTAAGTTTTTCCCGAGCACCTACCTCAAGCTGGTAGGGGTGTAGCAGTAAACAAAAACAGAACCACTAATAATGTCCAGTGAGTTTATTTGTTGTTACATACTATGTGTAAGATGATAAGGCCTGTGAATAATCTCTTAAAACTACAGGATGTGGTCCTGTTGTCATCTTGGTGGATGGGAGAGTAGTCAGGAGGAACACACACAAGAACCAAGAACCATTATAAAAACAGAACTTAAAGAAGTCAGTAGAGTCACAGAGACAGATGGCAATGTTTCACTGGCAGTAACAATCTGTTTCAATAATGATCATAGGGAAGCAATTGATGTTTCAGGTCTGTTGTCTTATGTTTAGGGCTGTGGTCCCACAGTCCCTTACTGTAACCCTTAGGGCCAGATGTGTTTAGAAGTCAGAATTTTGGGGATTTTGGAAAAGTAATATGTTATATATTACCTAATACCCCCATTGTAAGCTGGGGAGCCCTGTAATCAAACACATTCATACTTCTGCAATAAAATACATGAGAAATTCACACTATAATTTATATATACCCTTATGCCCATTAGGTCTGTTTTACCAACAGCTTTTGGTTTTCAGAGGTTTTTGAATGGCAGATAAATATTGTGGATCTATATTATTCCATGACAAAAAAGAATTCAACCCCAACTCTCTAGAAAACCGTTCCAGTTTTTTTTTGGAAAATGGATTCTCAGTCTATAGAAGTTTGTGAGAGTTTGATTTATATACAGGCATACTTTGTTTTATTGGAGTATACTTTATTGTGCTTTACCGACATGGTGGTTTTTTACAAATTGGTGCTTTGTGGCAACCCTACATCGAATAAGTCTGTTGGTGCCATTTTTCCAATAATATTTGCTCACTGCATGTCTCTGTGTTAGATTTTGGTAATTCTCACAATCTTTCAAACTTTTTCATTATTATTATACTTGAATTGTATATCAGTGATAAAACTTTGCAATATCATGATATCATGATAAAACTTTGATGGATGAGGAGTTGCTTCTTATGGATGAACTAAGAAAGTGTTTTGTTTTGTTTTGTTTTGTTTTGTTGTTTTTTCCAGATGAATCTACTCCTGGTGAAGATACTGTGAAGATGGTTGAAATGACAACAAAGGACTTAGAATATCACATAAAATTAGTTGATAAAACAACAGCCGCAGTTTGAGAAGCTGGACTCCAGTTTTGAAAGAAGTTCTACTCTGGATGAAATACTATCAAATAGCATCGCCTGCTACAGAGAAATCACTTGTGAGAGGAAGAATCAATCCCAGTGGCAAACTTTATTGTTGTCTTATTTTAAGAAATTGCCTTCAGCAAACCACCCTGATCAGTCAGCAGCCATCAACATGGGGACAAGACCCTCCAACACACTTAAAAGATAACCACGATGTGAAATCTCAGATAATGATCAGCATATCTTAGCATATTTTTTTAATGTTTTATTTATTTTTGAGAGAGTGTGAGCAGGGGAGGGGGAAAGAGCAAGAGAGGGGCAAAGGATCTGAAGCGGGGCTGGAACTCGCCAACTGTGAGTTCATGACCTGAGCTGAAGTCAAATGCTCAACCAACTGAGCCACCTAAGCACCCTGCAATGAAGTATCTTTTAATTAAGGTATGTACATTGTATTTTTAGACATGATGCTCTTGCGCATTTACAAGACCACGAACTGGGAAACCAAAAAGTTCATTTGGCTTGCTTTAATGTGTTATTTGTTCATTTCATTGCCATGGTCTAGAACCAAACTCACAATATCTCTGAAGTAGGCCCATATTTCTTTACAAATTTGTTTACCATTTTTAGGTCCTGGGTATTGTCATTCTTGAATATTTTTAAGCTAAAGTGAACCAGAATTAATTTTGTTTTCAAAATGCTTAGTTTAATTAGATATTTTGAGATAATTAAGAGTATTACAGTATCAGGATTAGAAATTATGACTGTAGAAAAAAGAATGTTTGCTCATTATCATGACTTGAGATTTCTGCTAAGTTTCAGTGTATTTACCAATTAAAAAAAAAAAAACACAGTTGACTTAAAAAAAAAAAAAAAGACATTGGATCAAAATAGTGGATCAAAGCCTTCCATTGTTTAGTTGTCCAGTCTTTGGTTGTCAAGTTTTATTTAACTTGTAAAAAACAAGAAGGAAACTTACCACCCTAACTTGGAGTGCTAATGATCTTCCTATACTCTAGATTTTAGAAGGTTGATTTTTAAACTTTTTTTTAATTAAAAAAATTAAAAAGGTTTTTGTCAATTTCTTTAAGTGACAAAAGACTCTAAAAGGAAAGTTATTTCCACGAAGTCAGGAGGCTCTCCAAATGAAATTGTGACAGTAGAATGATCAGGATGAGAGGAAAAAGGCAGGGATGACCAAAGAGTTCAGGGAGCTTTTAGAATGGAACAATAAAACCAGACCAGCTTTCTTGGCTGGGGCAGTTACATCATGTTTTCTAATATCTGATTTCACAAAGTGTCTATGTTTGTTTCCTTGTTTATTCTTTATGTTGTTCTCAAAAGTACTTGAAGCAGCTTACATAAACATATATAAAATTACATGTTAAACAAGTGTGTGTGGGAGAGAAAGTCGGGGGCACACAGGAAGGAAACTAAGGAAGGCACCTTGGGAAGAGTGTGGGAAGCTGGGACATCACCTTTGTACATTTGTCTCTGAGCTTTCCAGGTACCCGGGTGGAGACAGAAGTACTCTTGGTGTCATAAGAATATAAGCTCATTGAGGTTAGAGAGCACATTTTATTCACTACCATCATTCTGGGACACAGCAATCTGCCTTAAAACAGGCATTTGATAAATATTTATCAAAAGGATACAATTTATAGTGTCTCTAAGATTAAAAATAACAGCAGTGGTCTATGGAAACACAACTTCTTTCAGTATTCAGAAATTTCCTCCTGGTCTTCATAAGAAGGCACTGTAGATACAGGGGCTAACATTCTTGATAACATTTTGAAGAATAATGGGGCATATTTTATGGGGGGGGCTTTCATTTATTTGTTTATTCATTATTAATTTGTTCATTGAGCAAACATGTCTTGACCCAAGTTTTCCCAAGACGCAGGGATTCAAAAAGTGTCTATAGAAGACAAGAGTGTAATTAAATACAGGAAAGTGTTATAGGTTGTACAATACAGTCTTCTTGGAGAGTACTGCTAGTACTCAACACCCACAAGAACATGTAATACAGAGTAGGGACTTGCTATGTATTTGTTGAGTGGATTAAGGAAGAGTTCATCAGACAGGTGGAAGAGAAGAGAGTTCTAATCAGAAGGGAACAGGATAGGCAAGGATTTGGGAAAATGCTGCAGGTGGCCTAGGGGAGAGAATGTGTATATGGGTGTGGGGAGGGCTAGGGGCACTTGCTGAGAGGTTAGTCTGTTGAAATAAACCCAAGTACTATCTGGAATGCTAGCAGAGGGAATTTTATCTTGTATTATGATTTTTTAAAAAAAATTTCATCAAAAAATGGTCTTCAGCTAAAGGCAGGATAGAAGAGAAACCTAATGTGGGTATTCCACCGACTCATTTGACACGTCCTCTTTCCTAATATCCCCAATTATCCTCTGAAGCGTTGTTCCTGTTTTTCCATATGGGAAGCCAAAGCTCAGAGATTTGAGTGATTTGCCCAAGCACAGATCATCTTCTATGAAAGACAATTCCCACTCTTCTTAATTCAATGAAATCCTCATTCTGAAAACTGCCAGTGGGGGAGAGCTGGTACCTGTACCTCTTGCTCTTGTGTCCAGGTTTGTTGTATTCTGGAGGACCGGTCCTAAGTCTGCACTCAGCCACCTAGACTCCTCATTTAGCCTTGGGGGCACAGAGAACAATTGAGCATCATAACAAAGGTGTAACCTCTAGGGTCTAAACGTAGAAACATAACCCATTAATTATTGAGAATTGCCTTTGGCAGTGAGACTCCAAGCAGATCTCTCTTGGCTTACCTCTGGCCATCTTTCATGTGACCTAGACCATCTTTGACTCCTACCACCAAAAAGACTTTTAGATGCTAAGATTCCTGCTCAAGAGAGTGGACGCCCATAGAGAAAGTGGTTGTTTCATAGTCTGTCTACTGAAGGTTGTCCTGTATTCAAGGTATTTAATGTGCTTAGGTTTCTATCTGCTACCTGGTAGATGCTCATGGATATCAGCTGTTATTATTGACCTCAGTTCACATTTTTGAAAATCCAGCTTTCCCACAGGATCAAACCTGAGATACCATGCTTAGGTTTGTGGCCTTGCAGATTCAGTGTGATAATCATATCAACATAAAAATAGATTCAATATCCACCAAAGGATAGGCAATGGAGTGGTTTATTACAGGGTATTACAAGTTGGGGTTGGTGCCTGAGTATGTCTGTTTCTCCTCATCTCTTTGCCTTTCACCAGAAAAGAGTGTGAAGGGAAAAAGAGACCCTCTGCCCAAATCCGTGGAGATGATAAGAACCCAGCAGCTTTTTAGGCATCTTCCTGGTGCATGGACAATTGTTCAGGCTGCTGAAAGAACCTGAGGAAGCTGCACGGGGTGCCTGGGTGGCTCAGTCGGTTAAGCATCCGGCTCTTGATTTGGGCTCAGGTCACGATCTTGTGGTTTGTGAGTTCAAGCCCCATGTTGGGCTCTGCACTGACAGCACAGAGCCTTCTTGGGATTCTCTGCCCCTCCGCAGCTCATGCTCTCTCTCAAAATAAATAAACTTAAAAAAAAGTATTTGGAAATATTTTAAGAATCATACACAATTAGGGGAGTGGCAAATGACAAGCAAATGGTCCAGTTTTCTAAAGAAAGGAAACACGTTTTGACCCCTGGAGAGTAAGTTTCATTGCATTTATCAGTAAGAGTCTAATGGAGATTCTCAAAAAGAGGAAACACACACCCCACTAAAATCCATCCCTCCAGGTTTCACAAAGAACAGGCCATGCCAGATCAGGGCGCTTTCTTCTGGGACGGATTATCAGTTGGATGGCTCAGAAGGTCATGGACTTGTATCTCAGCCAAGTGTCCTAATACAAATTGATTTTTATTTTATTTTAGTGCCTGTTGCATGTCAAGCACTGTGATAAGCACTGGGGATAATGGGGCTAAAGCAGTTTAGTTTCATGACATGAGAAGTACTCTGTGATATCAAATAGATGCACACAAATGAATGGTGGAAATAATTAGATTGCCTACTCATAATTGATTTAATAAACACACATTTTTATAATGATGCTTATGCATTTTTGGATAAACCAGAAATGGTGAGAAAATGTCATTAGTTGATGGACCTAACCCAGAAAGATGATTTTTGTGTGTGACAAATACCAAAATTGAGATGAATTATAACAATGACAAAGTTCCACACTCCTTCCTGCTTACTTAAAAAAATCTAGTTGTTTGTATGTGTGTATGTTTGTTAATGTGTGTGTGTTAAAGATTTAGTATTGATGCATAGATGTTTACCATAAACCTTTGGGATATAAATAAATAAAATCTTCATGAAGAAATTCCTCCTCCTCTCCAAAGAGCAGTGTTGGTGTCTACGACCACAACTACACAACCACAACTACACAACCACACTGACGCTGGGAGAGGGGTGGGCTGGGAAGGAGGAGAATGTGTCCAGGTTGGCCCAAAGCTCATTTTTAAACCTCTATGTACTTCATTCTAATGAATCATTTATTTTTTCCCACTAGGGCATGAATTCCTCAAGGTCAGGGCCTATGTACTGTAACCTTAATGTCTGGCAAAAATGTCTCACAAGTTCTCAATAAGCACTTCTTCAAGACGTATTTTCTCCCCCCACCCCCCCAAAACCCTTAATTTGATCTGATATTGCATTAATTACCGAATAGCATCTGTATTAGTCTCTTATTGTTGCTGCAACAAATGAGTAAAAAATTGGTGGCTTAAAAGAATACAAATTTACTATCCCTACAGTTCCAGAGGTCAGAAACCTCCCAAATCAAGGTGTTGGTAAAGCTATGTTTCTTCCTTAGTGGGGGAGGGGCCCAGGGGGAATCTGTTCTTTCCTCTTCCAGGCACTAGAAGCCAGCCACATTACTTGGCTTGTGACCCCTTCACAACTCTTTGTGACCCCAGCAACTCTTTGACTCTTTTTCTTGCCACATTCCTTTCTCTGCCTACTCTGTTAGAAGAGATTCTCTACTTTAAAGGGTTCATGTGATTAGATTAGGCCTACCTGTGTAATCCAGGATATTGCCACATAACCTATTCACAGATTATGTGATTACAGTTAGGATTAGGGTGTGGACATCTTTGGGAGACTATTATTCTGCTTATCACAGCCTCCGAATCAGAAAGGTGGTGGTATTCAGGTGCTAGGCTCTATGCAGAAGATTATACTATGCCTCACTTCAATCAAATCCTTGAAGATTGTAGCCAAGAACCAGAATAACAGGGAAATTTGGAGTTGTGCCAACCTAAGGGATGTTTAAAAGAATAGGATGTTTGGCTTAGAAGAAAAAGACCTCAATTTAGGGGTCCAGTAGCAGTTCTGGTTTGAGGAGGCCTGAGATGATTGCTTCTTCATCAGAAAAATACCAGGAAATTCTGTCACATGACAGAAGATTGCACACCTGTGCTATGCAATCTCAGGGGACCAAATAGGATTAATACTGGAAACTTTAGGAAAGCAGCTTTTGGCAGAACTTAAGGTTGGGCTGTGTGGACATTCCTGACGTCTTTCAAGACAGCAGGCTAGAGACGGCCTGGCTCCATGCTGTGGGGGTTCTTACAAAAGAGATTTGAGCATTAGATAAGGAATCAGCTGAGGTGTTCTGTTGAATTCCATTTAGCCCTCGCAGCCACTGATTCTGTGACCTAGAATTCCATTCATGACCTTCGGGTACCTCTGACTACATACAGCCAGAACTGACGAAGGCCCTACCTCCCTACTGAAGAGTCATCTTTTGCCCTCCGTGACTCTGTATTTAAGGATCTGTCCCATACCAAGCAGAAGTGGTGAAGGAGGCTGGTAGAGCTGATGCCTCTTCAGAAGATGCACTAACTCACATTATTGTTGAGAATATATATTTAAAAGGAAAAACCAAAAACAGTAGCCATAGAGACAGTACCAATTTTAAAATGCTACACAAGTACTTAAAAATACTCTCCTGTATACTCAGACATGAAAAGAAAACAACAATAGAGATAAGGCATGGAGAAAAGTATAGATTCATGAGGTGGTTTGTATCAGAATCCAGGATGTTTTGATGAAGTTGAACATTTAAAACGAAGGAAACAAAAATAAAGAGTAGACCAGATTCTTTCATCTTCATCCAGACAACAATATACTTTGGGACTCTGTTTTTCTTCGGTTCACTTTGGGGATGGTTATTTGGAGTAACTTGTACAAGATATTGGAGCTGCTGTAGAAAGTGCTGTTTTTATGTCAATAGTGTGGGTAGCATGAAGGTACTTTTTTGTACTTTAAATAGCCTATGTTACTTTTTTCTTGATCTTTTAAGTATACATCTGAATGTCTAGGTTATACACTTGAGCTGTACTCCATGATACGTTAGACCACTTGACCCGCAGATTATTTTGTATCCCTAAAGTATCCAAAAGGAATTAAGAAATTAATTACAACTTTAATTATATTCAAGAAAACTCTTTGTGGTTCCTTATAGCTGTTCTTTATCTGTCTTCAAAGAGAGTCTTAAGTGTCTTCGGCTTTGGTGTTGTAATGGTCATTCTAGACCGAGGAGCTTGTTCAGACACTTAAGACTTTGGGCCAATACTGCCAATGACTTCATACCACTTCATCTTCTTCCCACTTCTATGGATTACCCAACAGCAAAAATGGTCATTCTAGCCAGCCCCTGATATTCCTCTCTACAGTCAGGGGAAGGTCAGCTATTTTTTGATCCCCACGGGAGAGAGACAGCTCCTCAATCAGTATCCTAAAATAGCTGGCCATTCTCAGCTGCTGGGCTGGAGTCCCTCCAGGGGAGAGCAAAGGGAATACAAATCCACCCACTGGGTGCGAGTGAGAAGTCACCAAAACATGAGCTAGGAGAGGCTTCTAAAGAAGATCCTGCCTACTCGAAAAATCTTTCTTATTTTTCTTATTTTTTTTTTTTAATTGAGAAGCTACGTGTCTGCCATTTTTTTTTAATTTCTAAGTTTATTTAAAGGGAAACCAGTGGCTTGAAGATGAGACTAAATATTGCCATCTTCTTTGGGGCTCTCTTTGGTGCTTTGGGGGTTTTACTCTTTTTGGTGGCTTTTGGATCAGATTACTGGCTTCTTGCAACTGAAGTGGGGAAGTGTTCAGGTGAACAGAATGTGCGTTTCTTCTTCCAAATACTGATGTACTTGGTAGGGATGAGGGTAGCCTTATGTATCCTCTTGAAATCAGAGAACAGTGGTGGAGTGCCTATTTCTTCACAGAAGAGATAGGTAGCAAGCTACTGACCATCATTATTTGGGATAAAATCCATTGTTTTAATATTTTCCCGGATGTGATAATTTAGGTTATGTGCTTTGTGTTGATGGCAAATTACTTTCTTTGTGTTCTGTACAGATAGAGAATGTCACTTTCCACCATGAAGGATTCTTCTGGAGATGCTGGTTTAATGGGATTGCGGAAGAGAATGATTCCAGTATCTGGAAGTTCTGGTACAGTAAGTGCAATTTAGCTTTATTTCCCCTCGTCATTAAAATAAGAATGAGCAGCTTCTTATTTAGCATAGATCACTTACAAGATAGGATTGGATTCTTACCTGTAGAATCCTGATAGAATGTCTTCAAAAGATTCATGAAGTGATTCTTTTTCAGTAAGTAGAAATGGCTATATGAATAATTATTTTATTTTCTAACCTAAAATAGGGGTCTGAATATTTATGGCAAAACTGAATTATCTTCTGTTTCCTTGCTCATATTTAAAATACACTCACCCTAACAACAACAACAGCAACAAAAAAAACTAGGTATTACCTATAGTATTTTTCTTGTCTATTATTGCTGTGTCTGTTATTGCTGTGTTGCAAATAAATTAGTTTTATTTTTGGCTATCAACCCTTTAAATGTCAAATTTAAAAATTAAGATATAGAGATCAGATATTTTATATTGGTGGCTTTAAAGTTAAAAAATATCTTTTTTTTTTTTTTTTTTTTTTTTTTTTTATAATGAAACTTACTTACCAGCAGCGGTGGATGAAAGCACACTCTGTTTGGGCTTTAACCAAGGTAGTGGGAATTATCAAGAAATGCCTGGCTTCTGATGTCTGTGTTCTCTCATAGAAACTTGAGAGTTCCTTTTTGATGTAGAATAGCTTCTTAAAAATACAGTACATTCTTTTCACTGTATTTCCTATATTATATTAATCTCTGAAAGTAAATTCATTGAAAATAACTAGCTTTTATCTTATTGCATTCAACAATAAAAGAACTATTTATTACCCTCAAGGTTATTGTAGGTTGAAATTATTAGTCTCCTTATCCAATACTCCTGTGATATATCAAAATATGGCATTTACACACTAGTCAAGATTATATGATAAAATAATATATAATAAAGAGATGAGATCTTGGAAGACGTAAGCAAGCTGACAGCAAGTTGGCATATGTGAAAGGAACAAAGTAATGATGAAATGGAATTTTGCAAGAAATAGTTGGTAGGCTATCTTGTAGTCCTTTTGGAGAGGAAAATGAGCATGGAATCTGCCAATGAAAAGCATTCAGACTCTGGCAGAGTAAGTCAGACTGTGCAAGAGGAAGATTTTGCCAAGGACTTAGAGAAAGAAAGAATATTTCACTCCTCCTTAAAGGGTACACAGTGAAAGTTTCAAGTTTTCCAACAACATAAAAGTTTTTTTCTTGTGTTTTCTCCAAATACTAAAAATGCATTTAAATTATTAGCTTGTATGACCTATCATTTCCAGCTTTTCCCTAAAAATAGAATATAGGATACATTTTATATTAATCAGAGCTGACAATGGGTAAATCTAAGTTTATTAGAGTTTTAAAACAATTACTTTTTGAATACTATGTGCTAGGCATCATGTTGGGAACTGGAGAATATGGCTGTGAAAATAAATGAAGTGTAGTGCCTTTAATCTTAAGGTGATATTAGGGGCATTCCCAGCATTGAACTATGTCATGAACTAGATGTTTTGGATGAATCTACTTTCCAGGTTCCCTGAGCTGCTTGATGTGAGTTTCCCCCCCCTCACTCATCAGTTCTCTGAATCTGTTGCTCCCACCCACAGTTTATTTAGCTTATCTATCCCAGGTCCTGTATGTCTCTTGTTAGGAAGTCTTCACTCAGCATCTCAATAACAACTACCATCATTTGCTCTCCTTCCTAGCCAATCAGCCACTGTCCAAGAACTGCATGCACGCTTACCTGTCACCATATCCCTTCACGAGAGGGGAACACAATTCAACCTCCTATGACTCTGCTGTTAGTAAGTACCTTTGTCTAGAGAATGCCTCCAAGAAAGACTTGCTTTTCTGAAAAAAAAAAACTAATTTAACATATATCATTTCAACATTTTCTCTGGAATCAATCTGTTATATATAAATAATAAAATACCATTTTAATACAATATTTATAACTCTAATATAATATAGCTCAGAGTTAAAAGTAAAGCCATTGTAACTTACTTGCTGCTTATAAAGATTTTTTTTTAAGTGTGTCCTCTGGTGTGGAAATAATGATGTTTATTAGGAATAACTGCTTCTAGTGGGTTTAACAGACCTAAAGCTAGTCTTATAATGGAAAATATTATAATCCACACCCTGCTTTAAAAACATTGTTTTTGTAATTGTTACACATAAGAATATGATTATGCTACTGGTTTCCTGCAAAATGACTGGACTTCCTTATATGTGATATCTCAACGAAGAATAGTCAGATGTCATTAACTGAGAGTCGTGATTACCGAGTTTCCTTGGTATTTACATCCTCTTTGTCCTATGGAAGGTACACAAACTCAGTTGGTATGGAAAATATATCATATATACTTAAATGTAGTTTTATACAAAGTACAAAAGCTCAATATGTCAACTTGATTCTCAGCTGGTTTCATGAAGTTTTTAACAAAGGGTGTTTCTTGTAATCTTAAAACTAAGAATTGGTTCATTATTTACCAATGTCATAAATAAAGACAAAAAAATATTTGTTTTTTTTTTCAAAGAGAGTAAGCAGCATATTTACTTTTCTGAATAAACTTATATTAGTAGTCCCCAGAGAATCAATAGGAGATATATAGGTAGGGGTGGGGGTTGGGAAGAGAGAATGATGGATGGATGGATTGATGGAGAGATTTTAAAGAATGGGCTTATGTGATTGTGGAGGCTGGCAAGTCTAAAATCTATAGGGCAAGATTTCAGGCTGGATAAGAGTTGCTGTTTTAGTCTTGAATCTGAAGCCTAGAAACTCTGGTAGAAGTTTTTCTTTAGGTAACCTCAGTCTTTAGTCTTAAGGCCTTCAACTGATTAGATGAGGCCCACCCCCATTATGGGTAGTTTAACCACATTAGTGCATAAAATTAACCATTGCAAATTATATGCCTTATAATTTTAAGTTTGTCAAAGGATGTAGCATTTGCTCATATCACACAATTAACATGACACTTTATGGAGTGGAAGTGGGGTCTGAATAGCAAACGAGATAAGCTGTCATACAGCCATGCTTATCCATCATAGTCGCTTGTGCCTAAAAGGGCTCTGGCTTTTGGCCTTGAGAACGAGCGGTGTGAATGTTCCTTCCCATTAATAACTGCAAAAGGCACTTCCATTTGTCAAAGCATTTTGCATTGTGTGACATGGACCTTTTCACTGATAAGAGAAGAGATGACATAGGAAAGTGTATAAACTATTCTGTCTCACAAAAAGTTGCAAAAAAGGTATCCCTTCCCTGACGTTCTTACTTTTGTAAAATTGACCAAGAAGTAGCAGAGTAGAACAGGGTTGACTTTCCACAATATTAGGTGTTTGCATAGCTATTAGTGTTCTGTTGATAACTCATGTATATGTTCAGGTCCTGTGATGATCGGATAGGTATCATGGGCGCTATATATGTTTAAATGAATCTACATATTTGAAGAGTCTGTAGCTCAAGGAATGAGCGGAGAACTTGAAACACAAGGTGACATGATCTAAACATAATAATTATGATGGAGGTGGAGTATACGTGCATGCCCCAAAAATTATACTGCAATTACAGTTAGAATCATTATGTAGCACTGCATATAATTACTGTGTCATTTTTGGATCTAATGACAAAACCATATTCCAATTTTTTTTTTGTTTTAAATGATCAGACTCCCCTTGGCTCACATATTGTAACTCCCTATTCACTTTAAGCAGCTTTATCAAACATTTTAGCAAACATGACCAAGACGGGAGGAAGGCTGTCCTACAAAGAAACAGCTTATACACATTTCATTTACATTCATAGTAACATACAATGATATCTGACATTATATTTGGGTGATTTTTTTTATGGTTCCCTTATCCAAGAGAAGGGCCATCGATATCGTGAGAAGGGTTTTATCTGACTGAAAAGTGAGTGTTTCCTAGTTAGTGAGGCTATCTAGTCTTCACCAGACCCCATATGTACTCTTGGGTTTCATATAGCCTCATCATTATCAGGCATTATACATTTGCCAATTTATCTTGGGTAAATTCAGAGTCTTGTTTGTAAAAATTGGATGCATTCCAGCCTGGCAAATATAATTGGTAAAATAGCTTTGTATTTTCCTTAGTTTTTGCAGTTACAGTTAGCCAGTATCGAAATCAGTGAAAATAATATAGCAGTGTTTGATTGTTCTGGAAAGACTATTTTACAATCATTGGATGCTACTGTTGAAATTATTCTATTTCATAATAGGGAGACTGAAACTCAGAGAAACCTTGTGACTCGGTTTTCACACAGCTGATCCTTGGCAAAACTAATGCAAAGGTCCAAGTCTCTGCATTTTATTTATTGATAATCTTATTATAAACTACAGTGAAATGAAAAGGCAAATCTTAGTATTTGCCGTTAAATCTTTCTAAGCATGAGTCTTTTAGTTGGATCTCAACAAAAGAGCAATGTTAAATTTATGTTGCCTTTCTCTACTTTTCTATCTGATCCCGACCTGTGTATACAGTCAGGTCTAATTCAGTGTTTCCTTTATTTATTTATTTTTTGTCTCAAGTACACATTCTAAAATTCAATTATGCTCAACTTTAGTTATTTGAATGGTTGCCCAAGCCTAGAGAAGTTTTGAGGTAGGATTGTATACTTTGACTTCCTTTATTTTTATTTTTTTAATATATTTTTTAATGTTTATTTATTTTTGAAGGAGACAGAGACAGGGTGTGAGCAGGGAAGGGGCAGAAGAGAGGGAGACACAGAATCTGAAGCGGGCTCCAGGCTCTGAGCTGTCAGCACAGAGCCGGACGCGGGGCTCGAACCCATGAGCTGTGAGATCATGACCTGAGTTGAAGTCAGATGCTTAACTGACTGAGCCACCCAGATGCTCCACTTTGACATCCTTTAAACAATTCTATTGCCTTTTGATATCTGTCAGAATTTAGATTTTCTGGTTTGTTTCATGATTAAACTCAATAACAATTCATTTATTTGGTATCATTTGGTGATGATGTATAGAACATAGATTAATTTTCAAGATAATTCAGCCCTTGAGTGAATTAATAATTTTCTTGCTATCCCCATAGCCTTTGGCCACACCTATATCAAAGTGCTCATTGCATGTAACTGCAATTGTTCACCTTAGTTTCTTTATTATTTGTTGGAGCTCCCTAGAGACACAGGATGTAACCTACTCATATTTATACCCCCAGAACCTAGTATAGTGAGTGGTACTTAGTAAGTGCTTAAATATTTCTATGGAATGACTAAGTGCAAAAATTCCTTGGCCTTCTTATTCAGCAGAGTATATTGAACATGATGTCTCCTTTCCTTCATGAGTTGGAACAAACGCATACACAATGGCCTTCTTTGAGTTCTTCAGAATCAGTGTTTGGCCTCCTGCGTTAGGGCCTTTTTACCTGCCGTCCCTCCTCCCCAAATGCTGTTCCTCTTTTCCCAACCCCTCCTCCCTTCACTTCTCTAACAAAGCAGGCCCATTCTCTGAGCTAATACATACTTCAGTTTTCTTTCTTTTTTTTTTTTTTTTTTCAATTTTTTTAAAATGTTTATTTTTTGAGAAAGAGAGCATGAGCAAGGGAGGAGCAGAGAGAGAGGGAGACACAGAAACCAGAGCAGGTTCCAGGCTCTGAGCTGTCAACACAGAGCCCAACATGTGGCTCAAACTCATGGACCACAAGATCATGACCTGAGCCAAAGTCGGATGCTTAGCCAACTGAGCCACACTGGGGGCCCCATACATCAGTTTTCTAAGGAAACCTTCCATAGAGGTAGTTTTTGATATCAGATATAATCTTTAAGAAAAAAATCATAGAAAAGGAGGTGGTAAAATATCAGTTATATTTAGGGGGAGAAAAAATAAGCAAAGGCAGCCCACAAAGGAGAAAGAGAAAGAAGCCTTGAGAAAGAAGCTGATGAGCAGGCTGTCAACACTGTTCCAGGGGCCTGTGGGCAGACAGGAAGAGTCTTGGGAAGGAGGTGGTGTCCCTCAGTGACAAATGCAGAAGCAGAAAGGAACTGGATAATACTGATAATGCAGGGGTTCCCATGGCCACTCATAGCTGTGCCTACTGAAGGCTCAGCTACAGAGGCCCTCAAAGGCTCTTTACAGGCATCTCTTTCTAAATGTAAACCCACAATGCCCTGCTGGTTTGGCCTGAGACCTGAGGCCTTCTGCTCTGTATCCCATTCCTGCTCACTGCCTGTTCCCTCAGATGGGACCTGAGGGCCCTGCCCTCTTTCCTGGCAATGCCCTTCCTCCTCCAGGAACCGTTCCATTTTCCTGAACATTTTGTCACCCAACAGTCCTCCTGAGGGCCTAGCCCTATCCCAGGCTTCTTCCTCCTTCAGGAGGAAGAGGTGAGAAAGCAGTGATGCTCATAAAGGGGCAGAGCCACAGAATGATGGGGGCACAAAACCTCATACAGGGTGGTTAGGGGATGGGCAATGAACAAGTTGAGACCTTTGTGAGGAGCCAGCACTTGGACTTGGAGTAGCTCCCAAGAGTACACATTTACAGAGAATACTAAGTCCTTATAAAAACAGTCACACACACACACACACACACACACACACACACACACACA